>NW_016804136.1:4137391-4262837 GCF_001698545.2 Rhinopithecus bieti
TTTTTTAAATATATATATACACACACACACAAATGGATTCTACTATGTTGCCCAGGCTAGTCTCAAACTCCTAGCCTCAAGCATTCCTCCGACCTTGGCCTCCCAAGGCACTGGGATTACAGGGCACGCAGCCCCCATAAAGGCTCTTAACAAGAAATTAAGAGGGAAAAAAGAATCGCAACAGGAGATTTAATGACAGCAACAGTTTTCAGAAGTATATATGGCCGTGGTAGGAGTCTAGAAGAACCCGGCCTAATGGAGCCAGTCTTGAGCTGCAATTCTTTTATCTAATTCTCCCAGAACCCCTTGACTTAGTTGCTTTCACTGGAGAATAGGTGTATTCTGGGGGTTAAAAAGTTCTCCAGGGAAAGCTTCTCACTTACCTCACCGTCTTGGTATCCTGCTCTTCCGCCCAACATGCAAACATGCAGCTGGTCACTCAGCCAGTCCCTAAAACCTGTTAATTGGCCCATAGTTTGGCTCTGAGCAAACCTGTGGACTTAGGAGCCTCAGCTCTTGCCTCCCAGGAGTTTCCCAACTTTGGGGGAAGGTAACATATGTGCTCTGAAGCAAGCACAATGATGGCTATGACAGGAATTTTGCAGCACACGTTTAAATAACAACCCTAGGTAAGGCAGGTCAGTGAGAGCCCATCAATAGGGAAATAGGCAGTATAGGTCTAAGGCTTGAGAAAAGGGAGAGAAGGCTGTGGCCTTAGTGTCCAGCCTGCTCAGCATCTCTTCCCCCCTCTTCTGGTTGCAGCACTGTTTTTTTCTTTTTGTTTTGAGACAAGGTCTCACTCTGTTACCCAGGCTGGAGTGCGGTGGCGTGATCTTGGCTCACTGCAACCTCCACCTCCTGGGTTCAAGTGATTCTCATGTCCCAGCCTCCCAAGTAGCTGGGATTACAGGTGTGCACCACTGTCTCTGGCTAATTTTTGTATTTTCAGTAGAGACGGGGTTTCACCATATTCTCCAGGCTGGTCTCAAACTCCTGACCTCAAGTAATCCACCCTCCTTGGCCTCCCAAAGTGCAGGGATTACAGGATTGAACCACTGAGCCCAGCCTGATTGCAGCACTTTAATTATCCCTTAAGAAACTGTCCCCAATTAGTTGCATGTGGGTGGACTTGGTGGGACTATGAATTAAAGTGCTGTGGTCAATGGGTATGTGTGACCCAAAGACCCAAACTAGGCCATTCACACTCTCTCTTCCAGGGATTTGAATCTTTTTTTTTTTTTTTTTTTTTGGGGGGGGGGGGGGACAGTGTCTCGCTTTGTCATCGCCCAGGCTGGAGTGCAGTGGCATGATCTTGGCTCACTGCAACCTCCATCTCCCGGGTTCGTGATTCTCCTGCCTCAGCCTCTGGAGTAGCTGGGACTACAGGTGCGCGCCACCACCCTGGCTAATTTTTGTATTTTTAGTAGAGACAGTTTTGCCATGTTGGCCAGGCTGGTCTCAAACTCCTGACCTCACGTGATCTGCCTGCCTCGGCCTCCCAAAATACTGGGATTACAGGCATGAGCCACCCCACCCGGCTGGGATTTGAATCTTGAGTACAGGAACATAAGGGTGGAAAATCTATCCTGGATGGAAGTTCTCTGAAGGGACCTCCCATTAACTCCTGCTACTTGGACTCCTCAGGTCCCCTAACTGCTCTTCCTGGGGCCTGCCGGTTCAGATTCTGTAAATTCTGTGAGCTTTCCCATATCATTCCAATAAGGTCTTTTAAGGGTCTGCTTCTGTGGTTGGCAACCTGAGAACCCTGCTTGGTACAACAAGGGTTCCTGGAAAATGTAGGAACGTGAACTGGTGGCATGAATAGCTGAAAAGGACACAGAGCTTATTCCAGGTCAGGAGAACATCACCTGTAAGGCCTCTCCAAAACCATGCTTGGCCTAACTCAAGGGAGATTTCAAAGGGGGAGGTATGAGAAGTTAGGAGGGGGATGTGGAGTGGAGCCAGAGTGGACTGGAGGGTATGGCCTTTCTCCTAAAGCAGAGATTCACACAATGTTGTTGGATACACTGCTGGGCCATAGTCAGTGAGAGCTGCAGATGGAGGTAGAGCCAGCCAACAGACAACTTGGCAGGATGCACTAAAAATTGGAGCTGGGCCTCAGAAGTGGGTTATGCTGGCCAAATATCATCTGTCTAGTGTGTCCAGATAGCAAAGAGTTGGGAACCATTACTGAAGAAAAACAAGAGCTGTGGAGGAGGGGATTGTTTGAGGATGCAGCAATTGTAAAGAATAGAGTAAACTCTTTGGTCAGCCTGGATTTGAATCCTAGCTCCATCAATGATATTGCATGGTTGATTTTCTTACCCTTAAATCGTCCCTACCTCAAATTAATATGGTGGCTGGCAAATAATAAGCACACAATAAATGATGGCTGCTGCTATTATTTTCATCAATAAAATTTTATATTAATCTACATTGTTAATTAGTAATTATTATTATTATTTCCAGTTAAACTTCAGATTTAAAGCCATAGACTATCCCTGCATGCATACCCACCCACACACAAAACACACAATTATATTCAGAAATACCCCTGGGGCCCAATTTGAAATTACAGACTAATAAACCCTAGACAAAGCCAATAAGGTATGAAAAGCAATGATCCAACAGTCATAAACTTCTGCCACTAGGTTAAAAGAGAAATGTTGATCTATGACTCAGAGCTGTGGAATAGTCAGGGACCCAAGTGACTGGTAAAGTTGGGACAATAACCTGGGTTTACCTCCTGTTCTGATAAGACCCTTGGAAACTGGATGCAGATGCAGCCCAGATGCTTGAACAGGAGTGCGATGGTTCATGAAGTACCCAATGAGTCTGAGGAAATGGACCTGAAAATGTCACTGTATTATGAAAACAACTTCATTTATCACTCTTCGAGAAGACAGAGTGATCAGGAAAGTGCTGGCCTGGGACTTGAAAATCCTAGAGTCCATGGAGGGTCTATTAGGACTTCTGGAAAGTGGTTGATCCTCTCAATGCCTGGGTTTCCCATATCAGTAGCCCCTGACCGTGGCATGAACGTCCCTCCTCCACCTTTGTGAATATTGCCTATTCTGCCTGGAACACCATAATCTCACTCTTTCTCCACCTCATCCTGATGCTCTCAGGATCTCTGAATTTTGAACACAAATATATCCTCCCCCACAGCAGACATTTTACCATCAAGGCCAATTGGCACAAATATAGACATAACCATTGTGTTATAAGCCGCAGGTGGGTCTTTTCCTTAGGATATTGAAGCATAGGGATTTATTTATTTATTTATTTATTTATTTATTTATTTATTTATTGGGGACGTAGTCTTGCTGTGTTACCCAGGCTGGAGTGCAGTGGCGGGATCTTGGCTCACTGCAACTTCTGCCTCCCGGGTTCAAGCGGTTCTCCTGACTCAGCCTCCTGAGTAGCTGGGATTATAGGCACCTACCACAACACCTGGCTAATTTTGTATTTTAGTAAAACAGGGTTTCACCATGTTGACCAGGCTGGTCTCAAACTCCTGACCTCAGGTGATCCACCTGCCTCAGCAGCTGAAAGTGCTGGGATTATAGGTGTGAGCCATCGAGCCCTGCCAAACCACAGGGATTTAAACTAAAAGGCCACACTTCCACCATACACTGCAAGGCAGGAGGGACAAATATTAACCTCATTTCACAGGCAAAGAAATTGAACCTCAGTGAGGTGGGGTGACTTGCCCAAGATCACAGAGCTGGGAAATGTTCAGTTAACTCCACATCCATCTTATCTGCTCAAATTCCAGGGTTCTCTCCTTCATAATCAGCTATGTCTTACGCAGCTTTATCATCTCCAGGTTATATGGTCTCTGAGGGATCTTCTGGGCTCATGGACTTGGGAACAGTCGCCTCCAGGTAGAGGGGAATTCTTGGGGAAAGCCTCAGGGTGTAGCTGGAAACATCCTAAGAGACTTTTGGATTGTATCAGTGAACAAGACACCAAGAGCTCCATCTCTGTGGAATTTACATCCTAGTGGGAGTAAGAGTCAATAAGCTATAAACATAACAAATTCAGAGATTATGTAAGATGTAAAAAGGTTATAAGGGCTACAAAGAAAGAAAAGGGTATGGGAAATGGGTATCATAAGTGTCAAGATAGAAGGAAATGTTGCAATTTTAAATCGGGCAGTCAGGAAAAGTCTCATTGAGAAGGTGACATTTGAACAGAGACTTGAAGATCAGGGACAGAACCACAGGATATCTGGGCAAAGAGGATTCTGGGCAGACAGAAGAGCCAGCGCAAAGGCCCTGAGGTGGAAGCATTGCTGTTGTGTACAGGAGACAGCAAGCAGGACAGGGTGGCTGCAGCAAAGTGAGCTGGTGGTGGAGAGAAAGGGAGACCAATCATGTAGGGCCTCGGGGACCACTGTAAGAACTTTGACTTTTACTCTGAGTAGTACAGCAAGCCATTGGAGAGTCCTGAGCAGAGAAAGGACTGGCCTGGCTCATGTTTTAAATCTGGCTGCCATATTGGGAGTAGATTGGAGGAAAAAAAAGTGGAAGCCCTGGGACCCACCAACATGAACAATCAGGGAGAAGACAAGAGGCCAGCAAAGGAATGAACAGAGGTAGTAGAAGCAAAACTGTAGTGCATGTTTTCCTGGAAGCCAAAATGAAGAAAGTCTCTCAAAGGAGGGAGTGAGTCTATTTGGCCCCCTTCCAAGACTGCAACTGCAGTGAATGTTCCACAAAGCATATCAAGTTCTTTAAAATCCTTGAAAAACTTCTTACTACCTTCAGGAATAGCCCGAGGCAATTATCAGGACTTATCTAGCCTTTCATGAGCCAACCTTGCTTGTCTCATACCAAGCCCATCCCTACCTGAAGCAATTGCAGTTCTCCAAACATTGGGTGCTTGTTCTAAACACTGAGCCTTTCCATAGTTCTTCCTTTGCCTGGAAACTTCCTGTCAATCCTTCAGGTCTTGGCTGAGATGAGACACCCCCTTTCAAGTCTTCCCCTGCTCTGTGCTCCCTGAACATCTAGTGCTTACTCCAGCTGGAGCATTTGTCAGGCCTCTGAGCCCAAAAGCCATCATATCCCCTGTGACCTGCATTTATACATTCGGATGGCCTGAAGCAACTGAAGATCCACAAAAGAAGTGAAAACACCCTTAACTGATGACATTCTATCATTGTGATTTGTTCCTGCCCTACCCTAACTGAAAAGATATATTCTCCCCTGCCCTTAAGAAAGTACTATGTAATATTCTCCCCTGCCCTTAAGAAGGTACTATGTAATATTCTCCCCGCCACCCTTCAGAAGGTACTTTGCACACCTATCCCAAACCTATAAGAACTGGTGATAATCCCGGCCAGGCACGGTAGCTCACCCTGTAATCGCAGCACTTTGGGAGGCCGAGGCGGGCGAATGGCGAGGTCAGGAGATCGAGACCATCCTGGCTAACAGTGTGAAACCCCGTCTCCACTAAAAAAATACAAAAAAATTAGCCGGGCGTGGTGGTGGGCGCCTGTAGTCCCAGCTACTCAGGAGGCTGAGGCAGGAGAATGGCGTGAATCCGGGAGGCAGAGCTTGCAGTGAGCTGAGATCGCGCCACTGCACTCCAGCCTGGACGACAGAGCGAAACTCGTCTCAAAAAAAAAAAAAAAAAAAAAAAAAAAAGAACTAATGCTAATCCCACCACCCTTTGCTGACTCCATTTTTGGACTCAGCCCGCCTGAACCCAGGTGAAATAAATCGCCTTGTTGCTCACACAAAGCCTGTTTGGTGGTCTCCTCCCACGGACGCGTGAGACATTTGGTGCCGAAGACCCAGGTCAGCCGGACTCCTTCAGGAGACCAGTCCCCTGTCTTCACCCTCACTCCGTGAAGAGATCCACCTACGACCTCGGGTCCTCAGACCAACCAGCCCAAGGAACATCTCACCGATTTTAAATTGGGTAAGCGGCCTCTTTTTACTCTCTTCTCCAGCCTCTCTCACTATCCCTCAACCTCTTTCTCCTTTCAATCTTGGCACCACCCTTCAATCTCTCCCTTCTTTTAATTTCAATTCCTTTCATTTTCTGGTAGAGACAAAGGACATACATTTTATCCGTGGACCCAAAACTCTGGCGCCGGTCACAGACTCAGGAAGGCAGCCTTCCCTTGGTGTTTAATGGTTGCGGGGACGCCTGCCTGATTATTCACCCACATTCCATTGGTGTCTGATCTCCACGGGGATGCCTGCCTTGGTCATTCACCCACATTCCCTTGGTGGCAAGTCAATTACGGGGATGCCTGCTTTGGCTGCTCACCCACATTGCAGCCCAGGACTGCTCACACCACCCCTTCTCTCCGTGTCTCTACCCTCTCTTTTCTCTCCACTTTCCTGGGGGGCAAGCACCCCCCACCCCTTCTCTCCATGTCTCCACCCGTTTTCTACTTTCCTGGGGGCCAAGTGCCTCCCACCCCTCTTCCACTTTCCTGGGGGGCAAGCACCTCCCACCCCGTTTCCACTTTCCTGGGGGGCAAGCACCCCCCACCCCTTCTCTCCATGTCTCTACCCTTCTCTTTAAACTTGCCTCCTTCACTATGGGCAATCTTCCACCCTCCATTCCTCCTTCTTCTCCCTTAGCCTGTGTTCTCAAGAACTTAAAACCTCTTCAACTCTCACCTGACCTAAAATCTAAGTATCTTATTTTCTTCCGCAATACCACTTGACCCCAATACAAACTCGATAATGGTTCTAAATAGCCAGAAAACCGCACTTTGGATTTCTCCATTTTACAAGATCTAGATAATTTTGTCGAAAATGCACAAATGGTCTGAGGTGCCTGATGTCCACGCATTCTTTTACACATTGGTCCCTCCCTAGTCTCTGCTCCCAATGCGACTCATCCCAAATAGTTCTTCTTTCTCTCCTGTCTGTTCCTTCAGTCTCCACCCCAAGCTCTGAGTCCTTTGAATCCTCCTTTTCTAGACTCATCTGGCCTCTCCCCTTCTCCCCAGGCTGCTCCTCGCCAGGCCGAGCCAGGCCCCAATTCTTCCTCAGCCTCTGCTCCCCCACCCTCTAATCCTTCTATCACCTCCCCTCCTCACACCCGGTCTGGTTTACAGTTTCGTTCTGCAACTAGCTCTCCCCCATCTGCCCAACTATTTCCTCTTAGAGAGGTGGCTGGAGCTGAAGGCATAGTCAGGGTACATGTGCCTTTTTCTCTATCGGAGCTGAAGGCATAGTCAGGGTACATGTGCCTTTTTCTCTATCAGAGCTTTCGCAAATCAGCCAGCGTTTAGGCTCTTTCTCATCAGACCCCACTAAATATATACAGGAATTCCAATATCTAATTCTGTCCTACAATTTAATCTGGAGTGTCTTATATGTCATCCTAACTTCTACCCTCTCCCCAGATGAGGGGGAAAGAGTTTTTTCTCTAGCCCAATCTCACGCTGATAATCGCCGGCTTCATGAGCCAGACCTCCAGGAAGGCATTAGAGCAGGTTCCCGAGAAGATCCCCAATGGAACTGTCAGGCAGATTCCCCAGGTATAGCTGGGTGAGATTACATGGTTTCCTGCCTACTTGAAGGGCTTAAAAAGACAGCTTACAAAGCTGTTAATTATGATAAACTTAAAGAAACTACCTAAGGTAAAGACGAAAACCCAGCCCAGTTCATTGCCTGCTTAGCAGCAACCCTTAGACACTTTACCGCCCTAGACCCAGAGGGGCCAGAAGGCCGCCTTATTCTTAATATGCATGTTATCACCCAGTCAGCTCCTGACCTTAGAAAAAAGCTTCAAAAATTGGAATCCGGCCCTCAAACCCCACAACAGGAATTAATCAACCTCGCCTTCAAGGTGTAAATAATAGAGAGGAGGTAGCCAGACAGCAACGCATTTCTGAGTTACAGCTACTTGCCTCCGCTGTAAGACAACCCACAACCACGTCTCCAGCATACAAAAACTTCAGAACATCCAAGCCACAGCCCCCAGGGGCTCCTTCAAAACATCCTCGTGGACCTTGCTTCAAATGCCAAAAGCCTGGCCACTGGGCCAAGGAATGCCCGCAGCCTGGGATTCCTCCTAAGCCATGCCCTGTCTGTGCGGGCCCCCACTGGAGGTCAGACTGTCCGACTCACATCGCTGCTGCTCCTAAAGCCCCTGGAGCCCAAACCCAACGTTCCTTGGCCGACTCCTTCTCAGATCTCCTTGGCTTAGCAGCTGAAGACTGATGCTGCCCGATCGCCTTGGAGGCCCCCTGGACCATCACGGATGCTGAGCTTCGGGTCACTCTTACAGTGGATGGTAAGTCCGTCCCCTTCTTAATCAATACGGAGGCTACCCACTCCACATTACCTTCTTTTCAAGGGCCTGTTTCCTTTGCCTCCATAACTGTTGTGGGTATTGACGGCCAGGCTTCTAACCCTCTTAAAACTCCCCAACTCTGGTGCCACTTTGGACAACATTCTTTAATGCACTCCTTTTTAGTTATCCCATCTTCCCAGCTCCCTTATTAGGTCGAGACATTTTAACTAAATTATCTGTTTCCCTGACTATTCCTGGGTTACAGCCACACCTCATTGCCATCTTTTGCCCTAGTTCAAAGCCTCTTTCACATCCTTTCCTTGTATCTCCCCACCATAATCCACAAGTATAGGACACCTCTACTCCCTCCTTGGCGACGGATGATGCACCCCTTACCATGCAATTAAAACCTAATCACCCTTACCCCGCTCAATGCCAATAACTCATCCCACAGCATGCTTTAAAAGGATTAAAGCCTATTATCACTTGCCTGTTACAACATGGCCTTTTAAAGCCTATAAACTCTCCTTACAATTCCCCTATTTTACCTGTTCAAAAACTGGACAAGCCTTACAGGTTAGTTCAGAATCTGCGCCTTATCAACCAAATTGTCTTGCCTATCCACCCCATGGTGCCAAAGCCATATACTCTCCTATCCTCAATACCTCCCTCTACACCCCCTCCATAACCCATTATTCTGTTCTAGATCTCAAACCTGCTTTCTTTACTATTCCTTGCACCCTTCATCACAGCCTCTCTTTGCTTTCACTTGGACTGACCCTGATACACGTCAGGCTCAGCAAATTACCTGGGCTGTGCTGCCGCAAGGCTTCACAGACAGCCTCCATTACTTCAGTCAAGCCCAAATTTCTTCCTCATCTATTACCTATTCCAACATAGTTCTTCATGAAAACACACGTGCTCTCCCTGCTGATCGTGTCTGGCTAATCTCCCAAGCCCTAACCCCTTCTACAAAACAGCAACTCCTTTCCTTCCTAGACATGGTAGAATACTTTTGCCTTTAGATACCTGGTTTTGCCATCCTAACGAAACCATTATATAAACTCACAAAACCAAGCCTAGCTGACCCCACAGATCCCAAATCCTTTCACCACTCCTCTTTCTGTTCTCTAAAAACAGCCCTAGAAGTTGCCCCCACACTAGCTCTCCCTCACTCATCCCAACCCTTTTCATTACACACAGCCAAAGTACAGGGTTGTGTGGTCAAAATTATTACACAAGAGCCAGGACCATGCCCTGTAGCCTTTCTGTCCAAACAACTTGACCTGACTGTTTTAGGCTGGCCCCCACCCCCATGACTGTATCTCTCTGATCCACCTGACATTCACTCCATTTCCCCATATTTCCTTCTTTCATGTTCCTCACCCTGATCACACTTGGTTTATCGATGGCAGTTCCACCAGGCCTAATCACCACTCACCAGCAAAGGCAGGCGATGCTATAGTATCTTCCGTATCTATCATTGAGGCCACCACTCTGCCCCACTCCACTACCTCTCAGCAAGCCAAACTCATTGCCTTAACTCGAGCCCTCACTCTTGCAAAGGGAATACGTGTCAATATTTATACTGACTCTGAATATGCCTTCCATATCCTGCACCACCATGCTGTTATATGGACTGAAAGAGGTTTCCTCACCATGCAAGAGTCCTCCATCATTAATGCCTCTTTAATAGAAACTCTTCTCAAGGCCACTTTACTTCCAAAGGAAGCTAGAGTCATACACTGCAGGGGCCACTAAAAGGCCTCAGATCCCATCACTCAGGGCAACGCTTATGCTGATAAGGTAGCTAAAGAAGCAGCTAGCATTCCAACTTCTGTCCCTCATGGCCAGTTTTCTCCTTCTAATTGGTCACTCCTATTTATTCTCCCACTGAAGTTTCCACCTATCAATCTCTTCCCGCACAGGGCAAATTGTTCTTGAACCAAGGAAAACATCTCCTTCCAGCCTCACAGGCCCATTCTATTCTGTCATCATTTCATAACCTCTTCCATGTAGGTTAGAAGCCATTTATCCATCTCTTAAAACCTGTCATTTCCTTTCCATCATGAATATCTATCCCCAATCCTCCACTCTTGACTCCCTCTTGGAGTGGATAGATGATCTTTGCTGACAGGACACATTCCAACACTTTCACCCTGATGAAGTCCTATTCTTTACTGTTATACTCACTCTTATTCTCGTTCCTGTTCTTATGCCACCCTCTACCTCTCTCCAGCTATCTCCACCACACTATCAATCTCACTCACTCTCTCCTAGCCATTTCTAATCCTTCTTTAACAAACAATTGCTGGCTTTGCATTTCTCTTTCCTCCAAAATCGCCAAGGCCTCAATTTACTTACTGCTGAAAAAGGAGGACTCTGTATATTTTTGAATGAAGAGTGTTGTTTTTACCTAAAGCAATCTGACCTGGTATATGACAACATAAAAAACCCAAGGATAGAGCCCCAAAACTCTCCAACCAAGCAAATAATTATGCTGAACCCCCTTGGGCACTCTCCAGTTGGATGTCCTGGGTTCTCCCAATTCTTAGTCCTTTAATACCTATTTTTCTCCTTCTCTTATTCAGAGCTTGTGTCTTTCATTTAGTTTCTCAATTCATACAAAACTGCATCCAGGCCATCACCAATAATTCTATACGACAAATGCTCCTTCTAACAACCCCACAATATCATCCCTTACCCCAAAATCTTTCTTCAGTTTAATCTCTCCCACTCTAGGTTCCCATATTGCCCCTAATCCCACTTGGAGCAGCCCTGAAAAACATTGCCCATTATCTCTCCATACCATCCCAAAAAATTTTTGCTGCCCCAACACTTCACCACTATTTTGTTTTGTTTTTCTTATTAATATATGAAGATAGGAATATCAGGCCTCTGAGCCCAAGCTAAGCCATCATATCCCCTGTGACCTACGTGTATACATCCAGATAGCCTGAAGCAACTGAAGATCCACAAAAGAAGTGAAAATAGCCTTAACTGATGACATTCCACCATTGTGATTTGTTCCTGCCCTACCCTAACTGAAAAGATATATTCTCTCTAGCCCTTAAGAAGGTACTTTGTAATATTCTCCTCCTGCCCTTAAGAAGGTACTTTGTACGCATATCCCAAACCTATAAGAACTAATGATAATCCCACCACCCTTTGCTGACTCCTTTTTCGGACTCAGCCTGCCTCCTGCACCCAGGTGAAATAAACAGCCTTGATGCTCACACAAAGCCTGTTTGGTGGTCACTTCACACGAACGCGTGAGACAGCATTTACTATGCTATTGAGATTGCCTGTTAAACATTCCTGCCTCTTCCAACAGATAATAAGTTTATTGAAGGCAGAGAATATTTATTCTTCACACAGAACTTGAAAAAACAGTTATATATATATTTTTTGATACAGAGTCTTGCTCTGTTGCCCCGGCTGGAGTGCAATGGCAGGATCTCAGCTCACTGCAACCTCCGCCTCCCGGGTTCAAGCAATTTTCCTGCCTCAGCCTCCCAAATAGCTTGGATTACAGGCACTTGCCTTCATGCCCGGCTAATTTTTGTATTTTTGTAGAGATGAGGTTTCACCATGTTGGCCAGGCTGGTCTTGAAGTCCCGATCTCAGGTGATTCACCCGCCTCAGCCTCCCAAAGTGTTGGGATTACAGGCTTGAGGCAACACACTCAGCCAGTATTTTTGAATGAATGAGAAAATACATTTTGGGACATGTTGAATTGAGGTATTTATGGGACACAGAAGGCAGAAGCATCTGGTAAGAGCAGTGGTGTGCTGGTAAATGTTTATCAACCGGCTCATAGTGGAAAAAGTTCCAATTTGTAGCGTTTGTTGAATTCCACAATGTCAACACTCCCACCATTGGTATTCAAGCTGCCAATGTGGCATTGCTAAATATAGAATTGAGAAGAGATGTGCACTCTTGGCTCTCACAAGTTGGTACAAGCAGGCTCCAGCACACCACTGCCTGTGGGTAGGTGGATTTAAGGGTATGAGGTTCAGGAGTGCAATGTGGGCTGGAGAGATGGATTTGGTCGTCATCTTCAAAGTGATGGTCATTGGAACTAGAGGAACAGCAAGACAGCCCAAGGAGTTTGTTCAGGGTCAAAAGGAGAGAACAGGAATCGAATTTGACACAAGGCCAACATTTTATGTATCACGTGGAAAAGGAGCATCTTGGAAGGAGAAAGACCTGAATGAAAAATTGTTCAGGAGAACAATTCAGGAGAAAACCTGAATGATTTTTTCATTTGGACAGGAAGACCTGAATGAGAAAATCAGGAGAACAAGGTCAGAACAGTGTCAAGGAAGTCAGAGAATAGGAATTTTCAAGAAGATTCTTCCCATGGTAAATATTATGCAGAGAGATGCAGTAATGCAAGGTCTGGAAAATGTCTGTTTCAAAGTTAGCAGGTTATTATTACTTAACCAGAATAGTAAGGACAGTGGCCAGAGTATAGAGAGGAAAGTGAGAAGAGAGTGGATATGGTCAGGGATGGTGGCATTTGGGGTGTTGTATTAGTTACCTGTTGCTGCATATCAAATTACTTTAAAACTTAGTAGCTTAAGCCGGGCCCAGTGGCTCACACCTGTAATCCCAATATCTTGGGAGGTCGAGGCAGACAGATCACTTGAGGTCAGGAGTTCAAGACCAGCCTGGCCAACATAGCAAAACCACATCTCTATTAAAAATACAAAAAATTTAGCTGTGCATGGTGACACGTGCCTGTAATCCCAGCTGCTCGGGAGGCTGAGGCATGAGAATCACTTGAACCCAGGAGGTGGAGGTGGCAGTGAGCGAGATTTTGCCACTGCACTCCAGCCTGGGTGACAGAGCGAGACCCTATCTCAAAAACAAAACAAAACAACACAGTAGCTTAAAACAAAAATAAACATCTCAGATTCAGTGCATCAGGAATTCAGGAGAAACAGATCTGGGCAGTTTAGACCTGGGGTCTCTTATGATGTTACCTAGGGCTGTGGCCATCTGACAGCTTGAATGGGGCTAGAGGACCTCATGTGGTTGGCAAACTGCTGGCCATTGGCAGGAAACCCCAGTTCTTCCCCATGTGGACCTCTCCATAGGGCTGCTTGAGTGTCCTCACAATATGGCAGCTGGTTTCCTCCATAGTGAATGATCCAAGATAGCATGGCAGAAGAAGCTGTAAGTGTCTTTAATGGCCTAGCCTTAGAAGAAATGCACCATTACTTCTACATATCTTGTCAGTCACACAGACTAGCCATTATTCAGTGTGATGGGGACGATACAAGGGCATAGATATCAGGAGGAAAAGATCATAGGGGGCCATCTTGGAGGCTGGCCACCACAGATGGAGGCAAGGGCTTGTAGGATTGACTGGCCTCAGGGTTGCAAACAGAACTCTGATATTAATCTGCTTCATTGAATCACTGGTATATTTCGGTTCCCCAGTAGAGGTGTTATTTAAGCTCCTAGAGCTGAGACGTCTTTCTGTAGACTTTGAGGCTGGTGCAGCAAGAAGATTAGCAGTGTGGATAATTTTTTCTGTGAGAACCATAAGCCAGCATAGGCTGAGACTAATGTGCAGCCTCATTATTGAGGCTATTTCAAATACAGACTCCCTCTCTTGGAAGGTACACAATGATTGGGCTTGGAAACTATGCAGTCAGATGGAAGTAGCACCATGATCAGAATGTAAGAAGCACATTTTCTTTGATTCAGGATAAACCTCACTGATCAGGGCTTACCTCTTTCTACCTCTGAGATTCTTTTCTTTCTTTCTTTTTTTTTTTTTGAGATGGAGTCTTGCTCTGTTGCCCAAGTGCAGTGGTATAATATTGGCTCACTGCAGCCTCTGCCTCCTGGGTTCAAGTGATTCTCCTGCCTTAGCCTCCCGAGTAGCTGGGATTACAGGTGTGCACCACCATGCCTGGCTAATTTTTGTATTTTTACTAGAGATAGGATTTTGCCATGTTGGCCAGGCTGGTCTGGAACTCCTGACCTCAGGTGATTCACCTGCCTCAGCCTCCCAAAGTGATGGGATTACAGGCATGAGCCACCGCACCTGACCTTCAGATTCCTTATTTTCTAATAGTAAGATATAAAATTTGGGGGAAATGTTTCTACTTTCTCAGTTTTGTGTATCAGAAATCTGTAAGGGCTTATGATAATGGACATAACACCTATCATCATGGTTAGAGTTCAGAATCAAATTTGTGGAAATGGCCGGGCACGGTGACTCATGCCTATAATCCCAGCACTTTGGGAAGCTGAAGCGGGTGGATCACCTGAGGCCAGGAGTTCGAGACCAGCCTGGCCAACATAGTGAAACCCCATCTCTACTAAAAATACAAAAAATAGCGGGGCATGGTGGTGGGCGCCTGTAATCCCAACCACTCGGCAGGCTGAGGCAGGAGAATCGCTTGAACCCAGGAGGTAGAGGTTGCTGTAAGCCAAGGTCATGCCAGTGCACTCCAGCCTGGGCGACAGTGAGACTCCACCTGAAAAAAAAAAAAATTGTGGAAACAGCTAGAATTTTCTACTTTTTCTACTTAATCACCTGTGGGACGTTCTCTGCTGCTGCCATCTTGTGGCCACTTGGAGTAATAACAATCACAGTGTGCCTTTAGTCCAGTGACTCACCAGGCGATGTAGGAAGGTCCTCTGGGTGAATATTTCCGATGGCAGGTTTCCAATTATTCTGCAACGCAGACTCTACTTATGGTGTAAAGTGTTGCTTATTAGAAAGTTCTTTCTGAAACTGAGTCAAATTCTGCTTTTATTCAATTTCTATGCAATTCTTTTTCTACTTTATAATTTTTTAAATTATTATTATTTTTTTTTTGAGACAGGGTCTTGGTCTGTTGCATAGCCTGGAGTGCAATGGCATGATCATAGTTCATTGCAGCTTTAAACTCCTGGGCTCAAGGGATACTCCTAGCTAGCCTCTCAAGTAGTTAGGACTACGGGTGTGTGCCACCACACCTGGCTAATTTATTATTATTATTATTATTATTATTATTATTATTTTGAGACAGAGTCTCACTCAGTCACCCAGGCTAGAGTACAGTGGCACAATCTTGGCTCACTGCAAATCTCCAGCTCCCGGGTTCAAGTGATTCTTCTGTCTCAGCTTCCCAAGTAGCTGTGATTACAAGTGTGCACCAACACGCTGGCTAATTTTCATATTTTTAGTAGAGATGTGGTTTTGCCATGTTGCCCAGACTGTTCTCGAACTTCTAACCTTAAGTAATCCATCTGCCCCAGCCTCCCAATGTGCTGGGGTTGCAGGTGTAAGCCACCACAGCTGTCCTGCCTGGCTGATTTTTAAAATTATTTTTTGTAGAGAGATCTAGCTATGTTGCCCAAGTTGGTCTTGAATTCCTGGGCTCAAGCAATCCTCCTGCCTTGGTCTCCCAAAGTATTGGGATTACTGGTGTGAGCCACTGCACCCAGCCCTCTAATTCTTTAAAAAAAAAAAAAAAAGGAGGCAGCTGCTTATCATATTTCCCTAAATCTTTTTTCCTAAATATTTTAGCTTCTTTATCTCTCCTTAAATAATATGATTCCCAGAGCCCTCATTCATCATCTAGGGTCTGAGACAGGCATGCTGGTGCAAGTGATTTACTGGGGAGTGGCCTCAGGAGAAACCTGTAGGGAAGCCAGGGAAGCAAGATGGTGAAGAGGGCAGAGCTAAGCAAGGATGCAGTTTAGCCAGAGACCAGCCCAGCCTGATGCCACGGGAAGCTCTGGATCCTGAGTGGTACTACAGAATGAGTCTCACCTTGAGGCAAGGGGTTCAGTCTTGTCTACTGTGACACTCAGTCATTGGCTCTTGGGGGCGAGGGGAGTTGGAGGAAACTTTCCTGAGTGAAGTGGTTCTCATTTGGGCAAGGGCAATTCTCAGGAGGGCTAGCAGCCAACGCTCAATAGCATGTGGGGAATGGATGACCAGGAAAGAGGATCTGTATACCTTCTGCTCATATCTCATTTCAGTCATTATAGTCAGACCAGACCCAAATATCCCAGGTGTAGTCTGAAGTGTAGTATTCAAGGGATCCAGGCCGAGTACAGTGGCTCATGCTTATAATCCCAGCACTTTGGGAGGCTGAGGCAGGCAGATCCCTTAAGCCTGGGAAGTCGAGGCTGCAGTGAGCCAAGATCAAGCCACTGCACTCCAGCCTAGGCAACACAGTGAGACCCTGTCCGGAAAAAAAAAAAAAAAAGAGTTCAAAAAAAAAAAGAGTTCATTATATCCCATTCTCCTTAGTCCAGTATTAATAGTCTAGGCTTACATTTGGGTTGTCTGATCGAAACCCCAAGAAATTTTTCACATAAAATTGCTCCCAGGCCAAGTGTCTTCCATCAATGCCTATGGCACGGTGATACCAAAAGCAAAAGCAAGTAAAATTGTATTCCTTTAAAATTTCCTCCTGTCAGTTTGGACTCACATTCCAGCTAACTAAGCCCTCATTGAAACTGAATTCTATCATCTAATCCAGCACTCTACGCTCTGTCTTCTGCAGACGATCCGTCCTTTGGGCTGGTCATCTCTCTCTTTTTTTTGTTTGTTTTTTAAGATGGAGCCTCACTCTGGTGCCTAGGTTGGAGTGCAGTGGCACAGTCTCAGCTCACTGCAACCTCCGCCTCCCGGGTTCAAGCAATTTTCCTGCCTCAGCTTCCCGAGCAGCTGGAACTACAGGTGTGTGCCACCACACCTGGCTAATTTTTATATTTTTAGTAGGAACGGGGTTTCACCACGTTGGCCAGGCTGGTCTCGAACTCCTGACCTCAGGTGATCCACCTGTCTTGGTCTCCAAAGTGTTAGGATTACAGGCGTGAGCCACAGCGCCTAGCCAGGGCTGGTCATCTCTTAGTGTCTGGCTGTCAGTGCCCCTGCCTGATGATATCTGTTCTGTTGCTGTCTGCAGAACAGAACCACAGAGGGAACTTTGGTTGAAAACAGTCAGCAGCAAGCCTGAGGCCAGGACCGTGGAAAGAAAGCCAAGGTTTAATGGAAACATGAGTCTGAAATAAGTAGACAGCCCAGAACCCAGGTGGTTATGTAGTTAACGTTATGTGACCAATATAGAAAACTTGAGAATATCAGCTCAGTAGCCCTGAGCCTTCTTGTAGCTTGACAGTGCTGGGAAGGTATCTGAAAATAATTTAAGAAAAGTATTCGGGCTAGATGCGGTGGCTCACACCTGTAATCTCAGCACTTTGGGAGACTGAGGATCACCTGACATCAGGAGTTTGAGATCAGCCTGGACAACATAATGAAACTCTGTCTCTACTAAAAATACAAAAATTAGCCGGGCATGGTGTCACATGCCTGTGGTCCCAGGTATTTGGGAGGCTGAGGCAGGAGAATCGCTTGAACCCAGGAGGCAGAGGTTGCAGTGAGCTGAGATTGTGCCACTGCACTCCAGCCTAGGTGACAGAACAAAACTCTGTCTCAAAAAAAAAAAAAAAGAAAGAAAGAAAAGAAAAGAAAAGAAAAAAGAAATGTATTCAACCAATATTCAACTCATTTAAATGAGTTGTAGAGTGGCATATGATTACCTTAAACTTTATAATTTGCAGAGAATTATACATCATCTAGGATAACATTTTCCACATATCCAACTGCACCATCACTTGCAGCATCAGACCCAGAGGAGGCAGGTAGCATGGGGCCTTCTCCCTCCCTCCATCAGCTGCAGGGCTCACACATCTAACTGGCCCTGGGGCAGGGAAGGTCACCCCTCCTCTGACCCTGATTGAGGTGTTGAGACAGTTTTTTCTCACCAGGCCTCCATTAGCAGAAGAAGCCACCTTTCTGAGCACTTCTGCAAGCATGTTTCTCTCTGCCAGCCTTGTCCAGAACTGGCAAACCTTTTCCCCTAAAGGGCAGTAGATGAAAAGGGTTACCATGAAAGGCAGATCGTACTTGGGAAATACCAAAGAGCACCTAAAATCACCTTATGTACCCCCAGAGATATGTGTGTCCCACTGACCTTTGGGATATACCAAGTTACAACATATATTCTGGAGTGGAGAATCATCTAATTATTCCATCCTCCCATCACCATCCTCCCAGACCAAAGACCTAAAAATCTTGAGAGCAGTAAGACTGCACAGTAGACACCACATTAGAAACTTATTGCATTTGTCACCTCTGAACCACAAAGTAGGTTTTTTTCTATCCTAGTTAGAGGCATGGACTTTTACATATGGCAAATGTTCTCTCATTTGTTACCCTGCCCACCAAGTTCAGTAGCTCTCTATATGATTGGGCTCTCTTTACAAAGCAACTTAAATAAATTATGATATCAAGGAGAGATTCCAGTGATGAAGAACAGCCTGTTTTTGAATGTACTCCCCCAAATGCAGGCACAAGGTGAATTTCATATTGGGATGGCTTACCTAACATGTCTTGATTTTAGAGTCACTATGTCTGTCTACATTTAAAATAGATAATTATATTTTAACTAGGCCAAAACATTCAGGTTACAAAAGGTCACAGTGAAAAGTTAAATTCTTATCTCTTCAGGGAGCAGGCAAGAGCCCCACCCTCCTGGGCACAGCTGCAGCTACCCAAGTTGCAGCTGTAGACCCAGGCATCTCTGCACTCTCCGGGGCCAGGAAGGGCCCCCTTGCTCCTGCAGGCTCAGAGGTGTCTGTTCCCACTGCCTGGCCTCTCCCTGCTCCTGGCACCCACTCTGATCTTGGAACAAGGTTGGGGTCAAGCCTGGATGCTGTCACAGCCCAGCCAGGTTGTGACACAGACAGCCCCCTGCTGTGTTGGCCCCCTCTGGATTTTGGGCACTGATGAGTACAGGAGGGAGGCTGAGGTGGGGGCTGAGGGCAGCTTGATGCTGGTCTTCAGGCACCCCTTGGCACAAACAGCCTGGCATGCCGTGAACTGTGGCAAGAGGCAGAGAGGCTCCTGGGCAGAAGAGGACAGGTCTCCAGTGAAGCTCCACCTTCAAGCTGGGGAGAGCCTGAAGCCTGATGGCCAGGCTGCTGGTCCCATGGACCCGAGTGGAAACTTGTGGTGCTTTTTCTGGGCCTGCCCATGGCTACCTATGGACCAATCAGCATGCACGTCCTCTGCTCTGAAGCCCATAAAAACCCCAGACTCAGCCAGACTTGGGGACATGACAGGACTACCAGTGTTGGAGAGGAGCTACTGACCCAAGGGTTTCCTCTTGGCTGAGAGCTGAAGATACAATGTGATGACCAGCTGCAGAGAGGAGCTACCCACCCCGGGGTCTCCTCTCTGCTGAGAGCTGAGCAGATGTCAGGACTACCAGCTGCAGAGAAGAGCTACCCACTCCAGGTTCTCCTCTGCTGTGAGCTGAATCTCATCAGGACATCTTGCCTGTGGAGAGGAGCTACCCAGTGCAGGTCTCCTCTGAGCTGTTCTGTCGCTCAATAAAGCTCCTCTTTGCCTTGCTCACCCTCCACTTGTCTGCATACCTCATTCTTTCTGGACACAGGACAAGAACTTAGGACCTGCCGAATGGCAGGGCTGAAAGAGCTGTAACACAAACAGGGCTGAAACATGCCCCTTGCTTGCCACATTGCAGGTGACAAGAAGGAGAGAAGAGAGAAGGAGAGAAGAGCTGTGGCCCTTTGGGGAGCCGAGATCTAGGAGCTCCCTGAGCCAGGGCTGTGACACTCTCTTTGGAACTCTGGGGTTCCTGGCATCTCCAAGCTTCTGGGCACCACTGTGTTCCCTGGTGCCAGCCATGGAAGCTGCTTGCAGTATGCCTGGTCCAGCTGCAGCCTCCCAGGGAGCCGGGACCCATGCCAGCACCTGCAGCTGCCCACTCTGCCATAGCTGGTGTGCCTGGTTGTGTGCAATGGCCAGACCCTACACTTGCTCACACACCCCTTGCTGCTCCATGCCTGGCTTGCTCTTGGCAGGCAGTGAGCTCCAGGTCAATAGCGCAATATGAGCACAGCCTGCCAGGCTGAGCAGCCAGAATGAGCCCAGTGGGCCTGAGCAAAACTCAGGCAAAAAAAGTCACTGGCCTCAGAAGTTTCCAGCTGGTGAAGTGACACCCCAAGAATCCCATGATACAGGCTGGGCATGGTGGCTCATGCCTATAATCCCAGCACTTTGGGAGGCCAAGGCAAGTGGATCACGAGGACAGGAGTTCGAGACCAGCCTGACCGCCAACATGGTGAAACCCCGTCTCTGCTGAAAATACAAAACTTAGCCAGGCGTGGTGGTACGCGCCTATAATCCCAGCTATTTAGGAGGCTGAGGCAGGAGAATCACTTGAACCCAGGAGGCAGAGGGTGCAGTGAGCCGAGATTGAGCCATTGCACTCCAGCCCAGGTGACAGAGCGGGACGCCATCTGAAAAAGAAAAAAAAAAAGAATCCCATGATACTGAAAATACAAATAATTAGCTGAACATGTTGGCACATGGCTGTAATCCCAGCTACTTGGGAGGCTGAGGCATGACAATCACTTGAACTCAGGAGGCAGAGGTTGCAGTGAGACGAGATGGCACCCCTGTACTCCAGCCTGGGTGTCAGAGTGAGACTCTGCCTCAAAACAGAAAAATAAATAAATAAATAAATAAAAATAAATAGAAACACAACTGATCACTGACTTCTCTAGCAACAAGTTCCTCCCTTCTGAAGCTCCCTTTCCCCTGGCAATTGATGTTAGTTAACTGGAGAGTGAGCATTCTATCAAACTCCATTTAGAGTCCAGAAGATAAACAGCTAGGCTTTCCTGTTGGTGACAGCTGCCTTGCAGATGCCAAAATCACCTCCAAGATCTTTTATTGCATTAAAAAAATGATCCCAGATGCTGCTTTCCACAAACTTCATAGATGGTTTTTCAATATATTAGTCCACAAAGTGGAATCCATTATCACATTCATTTATTTTTCATGAGGTGCTGTAACAGGAATCCTGGATTCAGCAAGTGAAGCTGAAAGCCATGTAAATAATGTATGTTAAGTACAACTGATAGGCACCCTTGTCATCTTGACATCGCTGAGAGTGTTAGAGTAAAGAGGCATACATGTGGCAACATGATCACATTCTTTATCCTTCTGCCCAGACTGGTAATGAAGGAACTGAAGGTGAATTTTTAATTTTCAGCTTAAGTGAGTGGTTCTCCAGCATTAGTGAGTAGAAAAACCATCTGCAGGCGATTCCTTTTTTTTTTTTTGAGACAGAGTCTCAGGCTAGAGTACAGTGACATGATCTTGGCTCACTGCAACCTCCGCCTCCTTGGTTTAAGCAATTCTCTTGCATCAGCCTCCTGAGTGGCTGGATTACAGGCGAGCACCCACATCCAGCTAATTTTTTTGTACTTTTAGTAGAGATTGGGTTTCACCATGTTTGCCAGGCTGGTCTCAAACTCCTGACCTCAAGGGATCTGCCCACCGTGGCCTCCCAAAGTGCTAGGATTACAGGCACGAGCCACTGCTCCCAGCCAGGTGATTCTAACTCAAAAGGTCTCTCTCTTTCCCTCCTTTCCTTCCTTCTGACAAATCCTTTTATTTTATTTTATTTTGGCTTCCCAGAAAGCATCTCACCAACAAGTATCTTTTAAGCTCCTGCCATGCATCAGACAATGTTTGGGCCTCATAATCTGCATGTTAACAAGCCCTTTAAATGATCTTCGGGTAGGTGGTTCAAAGAACACATTGTAGAAGCTGGCCTAAAGAAACCTGTAATTGGCCGGGCGCAGTGGCTCAAGCCTGTAATCCCAGCACTTTGGGAGGCCGAGACGGGCGGATCACGAGGTCAAGAGATCGAGACCATCCTGACTAACACGGTGAAACCCCGTCTCTACTAAAAAATACAAAAAACTAGCCGGGCGAGGTGGCGGGCGCCTGTAGTCCCACCTACTCGGGAGGCTGAGGCAGGAGAATGGCGTAAACCCGGGAGGCGGAGCTTGCAGTGAGCTGAGATCCGGCCACTGCACTCCAGCCTGGGCGACAGAGCGAGACTCCGTCTCAAAAAAAAAAAAAAAAAAAAAGAAACCTGTAATTGATACTGTGGTTATCTTTAAAAATTTTTTTTTTAAATTTTCTTTCTTTATAAAATAGAGATGAGGTTTCACCATGTTGCCCAGGATGGTCTTGAACTCCTGGGTTCAAGCAATCCGCCCACCTCAGCCTCCCAAAGTGCTGGGATTACAGGCATGAGAAACTGTGACCAGCCAATACTGTGGTTACCATTCATTTTATCCAGTTCCTCAACCCCTACAACAGATGCTATGTTGTGTTTAGGTACCCACCCTTCTCTGCTCAACCATGTACTTCAGGAGAGGATGGCCACAGACCCAGGGGGTAGATCCTGATTGTTCAAAGGCAATCGTGGTCTTCCCATTTCCCATTGTAGGGACTGGTTTAGATAAGGCCATGTGATGCAGCTCTGACCAGTACAATGGAGGAGAAATCTGCAGGGGGTTTCTGGGAAAGATTTTCTTGCTCCTAATAAAAGACATGCAAGAAAATGTGGTCTTTTCTTATTCTGAATATGGTTGTATCCAGATATGAAGGTTGGCACTAGGGCAGTCACCTTGCGACAAGAAGGGGAAAGCTAGCCTCCAAATGAAGCCTGCCCAGCAGGATGACAGAGCAACAAGATGGAAAGAACTTGGTTCTTGAAAATGTCGTTGAGCCATGGAATTACCCAACCCTGGAGCTGTCCTATTCTTGGACTTGTAGGTGTAGAATAACACATTTCCTTGTTTAAGCCAGATGGGCTTG
Organism: Rhinopithecus bieti; assembly: GCF_001698545.2. Taxonomy (NCBI): domain Eukaryota; kingdom Metazoa; phylum Chordata; class Mammalia; order Primates; family Cercopithecidae; genus Rhinopithecus; species Rhinopithecus bieti. Next base: position 4,160,391 of record NW_016804136.1, read on the forward strand.
GGACTCTTTTATACCTTCTGCTAAAAACATTCTGACTGGCATTGAATTTGCATGTGCACTTTTGATTCAGGGTTTAAGCTTTCTGTAATTCACTGTTAAATAATTGTAACAGTGTCTCAGGTGGGTTCCCTAGAAGCTGAGTCTGAGACAGGGATTTGAGTGCACATGATTTATTGAGGTCATGCTCTCAGGAGATTGGTAACGCAGGCGGTGAAATAGAAAAGGAAAAAGGGAAGAGATGAGCAAGGATGTGGTTGCATGTGAAGTCTAGCTTTAGCCTGATCCATGGGCGGTTCTGGAGCTGTATTGTTCAGTATGGTAGCCATTAGCCACCTGTAGCTATTTAAATTTAAATTAATTAAAACGAGTTAAAATTTAAAGCTCAGTTCTTTAGTCACATGCCAAGTGCTCAATGACCACAGAAACTCATAGGTAAAGTCATCAGTCACATCAGTCATAGGAGCCCGAAACTCACCATCAGATAAAGGTATCTGGAGAGAGTACCAATTGTGAGTACTACCCATGGTATGTAAGCAGACATGAGCTGCATGCAATGCTATTGGCAGAGAGGTTAGGTAACACCCCTTTAGAATCTCCCAAGACTGCTCCTAAGGAGCACCTTTATTTCCTAACAATCCCTAGAGTTCAGACACATACCAACTATATAAACTTATCTGATAGGCGGGTCACTCCAGTGATGTTCAGATTGCAGGGGGGACAATGGAGGCTCAGAGAGCAGACTCAAAGGGAGAAAGGGACCTGGCGCAATGAGTAAGAACTAGAAAAACAGTGCCTGAATGTCAAAGAGAACTGGTGGGGACAGAGGCCTGACTCTGGACAGAACTTGAAGCTGCTGCTGGAACTGTCTCATCCAGCCACTGTGTCCTACAAGAAAGAAAGAAGAGGGTATATATTTTCATTTTTTCACTATGTTCATCTCACTTTTTTTTTTTTTTTTTTTTGAGTCAAGGTCTTACTCTGTCACCCAGACTGGAGTGCAGTAGTGCAATCTCAGGTCACTGCAACCTCCCTATCCTAGGCTCAAGCGATTCTCCTGCCTCAGCCTCCCAAGTAGCTAGAACCACATACACGTACCACCACACCAGGCTAATTTTTTGTATTTTTTGTAGACAGGGGGTCTCACCATGTTGCCCGGAGTGGTCTCAAACTCCTGGACTCAAGTGATCTACCCGCCTTGGCCTCCCAAAGTGCTGGGATTACAGGCGTGAGCCACTGCACCCGTGGTGGCCTGTAATCTGGCACGGTTTGAAATCCAACCACCCTGCCCATCTCACTTCTATAGTATGTTTTCCTATGTTTTATGCCTGTCTACTCTTTGGTTATCTCTTCATATGACACCAACTTTGTAATGCCATCTTCTAGAAAGAGAATAGAAGATAATTAAGTCTTTCCTCTTACATGGTTGGCCACAATTTGTTTTTTGCTATTACTACTTTAATTTTATTTGTTTTTTATGACTTTAAAAAATTTTTGTGGGTACATAGTAGCTGTATATATTTGTGGGGTACATGAGATGTTCTGATACTGGCATGCGATGTGAAATAAGCACATCATGGGGAATGGGGTATCCATCCCCTCAAGCCTTTATCCTTTGAGTTACAAACAATCCAATTATATTCTTAAAATATACAATTAAGTTATTATTGACTATAATCACCTTATTGTGCTATCAATAGTATTTATTTTTATTTTACTATTATCATTATTTTTGAGACAGGGTCTTGCTCTGTTGCCCAGGCTAGAGTGCAGTGGTACTATCATAGGTGCAACCTTGACCTCCTGGGCTCAAGTGATCCTCTTGCCTCAGCCTTCCAAGTGGCTGGGACTACAAGTTTGCACCATCACGGCCATCTAATTTTTTAATTTTTTGTAGAGATGGGGTCTCGTTTTGTTGCCCAGGCTGGTCTTGAACTCCTAGGTTCAAGTGATCCTCCCACTTTGGCTTCCAAAGTGCTGGGATTACAGGCTTGAGCCACTGCACCCTGCCTATTATTCCTACTTTAGAAATATTTATTTTTGCTTCACAACTTACTATGGGAAATGCCTCATCTTTACCTTCCTTCTCAGTTCTTTGATCAGGGGTTTCTTCTTGCCTGGAGGGAAGTCCTCAGATTTCCTAGCCATGTCCTCCCAGTAGCTGCTACCAGAGCAATAGCTGCTGGTTCAGCTCAGGTCAGGTTCTCATTGCCCTGTTCCATCACTGGTTTGGTCCTGGGGGGTAAGCAGGTGGGGCTTGGGGGTGCAGGAGAAGTAACTATGAGCCTGAGTCATAGTCGCCCCTGAGCAGGAAGCAGAGGAGCTTCTTGTTCAGATTCTTCTCCTTGAGGTCAAAGATAGAATCCAGAGGCTAAACCACATCACCCCTCAGGGCACACCAGCCCAACTTCCAACTGCTGGCACCTGCAACTTTGGCTAAGGGCTGTTCTCTGGTCACTGAAGCCCACTTTGCTCACCTGTGTGGCAAGCTGCAGATGTCCAGGAATTACTGTTCCTTTCCACAACTCCCAGTAGACTTCAGCTAATGATTAATGGAAGTTAGTGTGTAAATACCAAAGCTCGTCGTTCCTTGGGTGGGATACCTGAGCACAAGTCTACACTGGCTCCCAGAGTTTCCCATCACGACTGAGCTCCATTTGTCCTCATGGTGATTGACTGGGTAATGCCCATGCCTCCTTTATTTGGCCGCCTTTCCTATACTTTCTCACTTCCCCTCCTATTGGTGTTTCTTTGTTTCTCAAATGAACTCCTTGCACTCTCAGCATCTGCTTCTGGGGGTACCCAACTAAGGCATTAGATGAAGTCTACAAGAGCAGTTGTCACTGGGGGCTGGGTGATTTGGACATAGTGCTGGCAGCCTGCTGCCTAGCCTAAGCCCGAGGACCATCATCAGGGCACAGAGACTGGGGCAGCACACTCTGCCTCTACGTCTTCTGCATGGTTAGTTTAAATCTGGAGTGAAGATTACTAGCAAATATATGGACCATACAACAAGCTACTTACTCCCACATCATTCTTACTTATTTGTTTTTTAATTTTTATTTTTTTGAGACAGGGTCTCACTTTGTTACCCAGCCTGGTGTGCAGTGGTATGATCTCGGCTCACTGCAGCTTTAATCTCCCAGGTTCAAGTGATCCTCCTGCATCAGCCCCCAACTAGCTGGGATTACAGGTGCGCGTCCCATGCCTGCCTGATTTTTGTATTTTTTGTAGAGATGGGGTTTCATTATGCTGCCCAGGCTGGTCTTGAACTCCTGAGCCCAAGTGATTCTCCCACCTTGGGCTCCCAAAGTGCTGGGATTACAGGTGTGAGCCACTGCGCCTGGCCTTCTGTATAATTCTTATCAGTTCTAAAACTGCTATTTTGTTCGCCATCTCTTTGACTTCTGTGTTTCTCTCTCAATTGGTTCAGAACTTGAAAGTAGAAGGTCATTAATTGAGCCTCCTGAAACTGTTAAAAATAAGCATGGTAAGCTGGGTGTGGTAGCTCACGACCATAATCCCTTTGGGAGGCTGAGGTGGGCGAATCATGAGGTCAGGAGTCCAAGACCAGCCTGGCCAATATGGTGAAACCCTGCCTCTACTAAAAATACAAAATTTATCCAGGTGTGGTAATGTGTGTCTATAATCCCAGCTACTAGGGAGGCTGAGGCAGCAGAATTGCTTGAACCCAGGAGGCGGAGGTTGCAGTGAGCTGAGAACATGCCACTGCACTCTACCCTGGGTGACATAGTAAGACTCCGTATCAAAATAATAATAAATAAATAAGCATGGTGGAAAGATAGGACTTCAGGATGAGCACAATCCAGAGAGTTTGGAAAGAGGATGGCTAGATGCTGGCCCCTGGCCTGAGGGAAGGAGCAAATCTATAGTCCACAAAGGAGGAGGCATAATGAGGTAGTAGGCAGAGTACGAGAATAAGAATTTAGAAATAAAGAGAAGGCAGAAGCCAAGTAATTGGAACACATGGGGATGCTGGATGTGATCCTGTTGAAACTAGAGCTCAATTATCAGAACTGGGTCACTGCAACCAGAATAGAGTAATCCATGCTGATACATAGCTTGTGAGGTAAGAGCTAGTCAAATGCTTTCTTAACAGGCTATGATTGGACCTAGGGGTGGGAGGCTGGGGCGCAGCTGAGGACATGGTAAACCCAGGTGTGGACAGACACTGAGGAAACAGGCTGGCAGGCTGGTACTGATTGGTTCTGCAATCAAGCATTTAAAAGACTGGTGCAATTCTATCCTTCTTGTTTTGTTTTATTTTTGAAACAGTGTCTCGCTCTGTCACCCAGTCTGGAGTGCAGTGGCGTGATCTCGGCTCACTGCAACCTCTGCCTCCTGGGTTCATGCAATTCTCCCTGCCTCAGCCTCCCAAGTAGCTGGGATTATAGGCTTCTGCCACCATGCCCAGCTAATTTTTGTATTTTTTAGTAGAGACGGGGTTTCACCATGTTGACCAGGCTGGTCTTGAACTCCTGACCTCAGGTGATCCACCCGCCTTGGCCTCCAAAGGTGCTGGGATTACAGGCGTGAGCCCATGTACCCGGCCTTATTTTTCTTATTTGTAAAGGGACAACACTGTGCTTTATAAAGCCACAAAGGAAAATGCCATTCTTTAGTCCTTTTTCTCAGATTTTGCAGACACTAGACTTAAAAGCCTCCTTGCCTAACCTGTCTCTTTCGTCTTCTCTGTTGAGGTTCATGCATCACAACGAAATACCAGCTGCTCTAAATGACTTCAAATTTGCCTGATCCAAACAAGTTGCATACCAGGTATAGATATCGGGACTTTGTCAGTTACAAACGACAGAAACCTGAGTAAAACCAGCTTACGCAGAAAGAGATTTTTTTTTTTTTTTTTTTTCAGATAACTGGGAAGGATCCTGGGCTAGTTTAGAGGGTGGAAGGAAGAGCCCAAGAATCTAGGGTCTCAGAGACTTGAACTCTGGACTCAAGGTCAACCAGACTCTCTCTCCATTCAGTTCCCAAGCCAGTTTGTCAGAACTTTTTTGACATATTTACCTTTTCCTGTCTTATTGCAGACAGAACTTTACAATACCTTTAATCTCCCCAGCAGCCTGAGTCACATGCTATCATGCAGCTCAGCCAGCTCAGGTCAGGTCCTCACTGCCCTGCTCCATCACTGGCTTGATCCTGGGGGGTGGTGGGAGGAGAATGCCAGCAGGAAGAGATCTGTGTATTGCATCTCTGGAGGACACTGATTAGTGCTGCTTGCATCTTATACCCATTTCATGGCCCAGCATGTAATGGACAATCAATAAATACTCTTGAATGCATGAGTAAGGCTTTCATAAATAATGTGACAGAGGTAGCTCTCATTGTCGTAAATTAATAAATTTTGGTTTACGTCTCTATCTGGAGATGCTGGTCCATGTGTGCTTGCTTCTGAGACATGTCTGCTGTCAGTGTTTTGAGGAAACAGTTTCTGAGTCTGCAAGCTTTGGTAAATTCAGAAGGTAATTAAATGCCACCCTTGAAGGTTTCCTGGATAACAGTCTGCTCTAGATGACCACCTAGACTATAAGCCTTTCCCTACTTAAATCTCTACACTAAGAACTTATTAATGAAACGTATATATTTTTCAAACTTATGTTTACAACATCACAATGAAGTCATTATAGTCAGATAAGATGTTATTGTCTCCATTTAATAGGTAGGAAGGTCCAGGCATATATTGGGTAAGTCAGTGTTTTTCAAGGAATGTCTTCCAGAACACACAACCCCTAGGTGATTCATGAAAAGGAGTTCTGTGGTCAGTTATGATTGGGAAGACTCTGAGTGATTTCCAATGTATGTTAGTATGCTAAAGGTTCTGAAGGAAGCAGTTAAGAACTCTATATGGGGCAGGTACAGTGGCTCATGCCTATAATCCCAGCACTTTGAGAGGCTGAGGTGGGAGGATCACTTGAGCCCAGAAGTTCAAGACCAGCCTGGGCTTGTAGAGACCCAGTCTCTACAAAAAATTAAAAAGTTGGCTGGGCATGGTGGTGCTCACCTATAGTCCCAGCTACTCAGGAGGCTGAAGTGGGAGGATCACCTGACCTCAAAATTCAAGGCTGCAGTGAGCCAAGATCATGTTACTGCACTCCAGCCTGGGCAACAGAATGAGATACTGTCTTTTATTTTTTATTTTTTATTTTTTTGAGACAGAGTCTTGCTCTGTTGCCCAGGCTGGAGTGCAGTGGCACAATCTCAGCTCACTGCAAGCTCAGCCTCCCGGGTTCACGCCATTCCCTCCCTCAGCCTCCTGAGTAACTGGGACTACAGGTACCCGCCACCATGACTGGCTAATTTTTTTGTATTTTTAGTAAAGACAGGGTTTCACCGTGTTAGCCAGGATGGTCTTGATCTCCTGACCTTGTGATCCGCCCGCCTTGGCCTCCCAAAGTGCTGGGATTACAGGCATGAGCCACTGCACCTGGCCGAGATGCTGTCTTTTAAAAAAAAGCATCAATGGAGAAACCTATATTAAGTAAAATCCGTTTAACATTGATCAAAAGGATTTAGCAAAATTATTGAACCTTAAAACTACTGTTTCTGTATATATCTTCTCTTATTCCCTCCTGTTTTCATACAGGATCTGTCTCTTTCCACCTAAGGCCAATCTCTCTATTTATACCTAGGACCCTATTTTCCTTTCCATCCATTCTTAGGAATCTTCTATTTTTCAAGTATTCTCTCTCCTTCCTCATCCTAGGGGTGGTAGCAGCTCCCTGCTCTTGCTAATCATCCCGTTTGATTTTCCAATACCTATTTAATTAGTTGCCCTTACCTGGTATGAGTTATGTTTTCCTGATTTGACCCTAACTGATGATGGTACATGGAAATATCAGAAAATAGGGAATGGGGGAAGGAGAGCATTTGAGAAACAGGCAAATTTTACTTGACTTGGTAGATTACCTTGAAGTCAAGGTACCTCAGGGAAAGTAGAAGAGACCAGGAGGCAATGGCAGTAGATTGATGTCTATGAGCTCTTACCTAGGCATCATTCAGTTTCCTGTGAAAGCAGATGTCCTCCACACTAGCGGTTGAGGGGAAGTTGTATGAGTAGAGAAAAGGGCAGGTTACAGAGGACAGCCCATCTCCCTGTATATGAGCGATTCTCTCTGGTTGTTAGTAAGTCACAAATAAGTCAGTGCTGTCATCTAGTTGCCTGGGGTGGGGGTCAGAGGACTTGCCCCACAGCAAAAACCTCTTCATCTGGGAACAAGCTGAGCACAGCTTCTTTTGGCTGCATCTGTAACCTGTCCTGGGTTGGGCCAGCTGCTGAGTTGTCACAGTTTGTGGTTGGCGCCTATTGTTAAATGTCAATATTTTCACAGTCATCCCACACTGCTATGCTGTGGCATTTGTCCTTTGGCCCTGGGAAGACAGGCAATTCTTTCATACATAATAGGAAAAGATAGAAGAGAGACTATCTTTTTCTTTCAAGGAGTGTTCAAGTCAGTAGCAAGTTATTGTACTCTGACTAATGCCCTTTCAAATGGAGAAAAAATATAATTCTGAAATCACACACTTCTGGGACCATTAGAGACACCAGTTTACTGAGCATGACTTTTGCAAGATGATTTTGTAATGAAATGTAATCTTCAAAGTCTGAAATAAGTAAAATATATTTATTCAGAAAATGCATGACTGTTTGTGTATATGTATTAAAATCTATTACCTGTAAAGCATCCCATGATCAAGACAGGAGATGAGAATTATACTGTGCTTGAAGTATAGACAATATTGAGTCCGAGAGTGTTGGGCAGACTTGAAGTTCCACGTGTAAGAATGTCCTCAATCGAAGTGTCTCTGGAGTTTTCCGGAGGCTGAATCTGGAATGACCAGTTCTTGGGTGTGCCCTGTTGAGGAGCTAACTGGTGCAGGCGCTATCTGGGGTGAAATCACTACCCATGAGAAGAAAAGCCTCTCCTCCACCTTTCCCAGGCTGAAAAGACAGCTTGGCTTGGGGATGGCATGGGTGGAGCTTTCAGCTGAGACTTAAGGCCCAGCTCTCTTCCCAGTGTGAGGAGAGGGTGACCCTACCCTCTTCCTGCTGCCACAGGAACCATGGAGGGCAGCTGTTGAGGAATTACCCCTGACTGAAGGAGGGCATAAATGCTCATTCCCCTCTGAAGGTCTGTAAAGTGCAGACATAAACATTCCAGACTCTCAAATGTGAAACACTTGTCCTTTTGCACCTGGGTTGAAAAGTCAAGCCTAATTATTTTAATAATGCCCCAATGCCTTGAACTTCAACCATTCCTATAAAAGCCTAGCACCCCAGGAGAAGGAAACCTAGCACCCCAGAAACGCTGCTTGAGACAAATAATCCTCAGCTGGATTTTTGTGGCTAATGCCTGTAATCCCAGCACTTTGAGAGGCAGAGGTGGGAGGATCACTTAAGGCCAGGAGTTCAAGACCAGCCTAGGCAATATAATGAGATCCCATCTCAAGAAAGAAAGAAAAGAAGAAAGAAAGAAAGAAAGAAAGAAAGAAAGAAAGAAAGAAAGAAAGAAAGAAAGAAGAATAGTATTGTATAATAAATCCTTAGGCTTGAAAATAAAGTTCCATTGATTAGACAATCATGTCAGTGACAAATACTTTACTTTTTAAGATTTCATTTTCTTAAATTTTAACACGTGGCTACCTTTCAAAAAATTATTGCTATGATAAGAAAAAAAATTTTCCTTCCTTCAGGCAGTTCCTAGTAATAAGAGGATTTTTTCCCCTTTTTTTCTAAGTGCAAAATCTTTCTTGTAACTTCCTCATAACAATTGCCTCTCCCGCACATGAGGACAGGGTTCAGTGATAAGTGTAGGAATGCAGGAGAGGTGGGGTGGAGAAAACTCTGCTTCAGGAAGGGAGAGACAAAGATGACCAAAGTCTCTGCACTGGGTAGAGAAGTCTGAGCCAAACAAGGCCAAAATCTGCATGGGAAAGATTAAGACAGCAACTCAGAGGGCAGCAGGGAGAGTTGTTTGGGGAGAAAAGATACTTTTAATAAGATTATTCAGAGTAAATACTGTGCACTATACAATGTAGACTATGCCCTTTGTTCCTTATAGAAAACCTAGACTGTAGAAATTCTACATTCAAATTCTACATTTAAAAAATATCTATTTTTTAATAATGTGTGGAAGAGTCTGTTTTCTTTTCGAGATTTGGTTCCAACATTGAGACAAGAAGGGTATAGCTCCTGCCCTTGGGGCTCAGCTACATGTTGGCTACACAAAAGTATTAAATTCTTATGGTAAAATTTCAAAACATACAGAAACACACAAAGTGAAAAGTGAAATTTTCAGAAATTTTCACTCCCCCACCCTCCGATTCTGATTAATTACATTGTTCAGCGTTAACCTATCCACAGCTAATGGTTTGGTGCTTTAATGTTTTTCCTAAGCATTATGGACACATATAATTGAATATTCGGCTCAAAAGAATTCAAGGTTGAAAATAATTTTCCTTTAAAGTTTTATGGTATCAGTCCATTGCCTACTTCTTTAGCATGTTAAAATTAATTTTGAAGAGTTAATACATGCTTGGGGTATGAATTCAAAAGGTAAAAAGGATATAAAATAAGTCTCTTTACCACTGATCCTGCCATCTGCTTAGTTCCATCACTGGTTGTGACTACTGTTACTGGTTTCTCTTTTCTTTTCTTTTCTTTTCTTTCTTTCTTTCTTTCTTTTTTTTTTTTTTTTTTTAATGAGACTGCGTCTTGCTCTGTCGCCCAGGCTGGAGTGCAGTGGTACGATCTTGGCTCACTGTAACCTCCACCTCCTGGATTCAAGCAATTCTCCTGCCTAAGCCTCCTGAGGAGTTGGGGCTACAGGCATGCACCACCACACCCAGCTAATTTTTGTATTTTTAGTAGAGACAGGGTTTCGCCATGTTGGCCAGGCTGGTCTCGAACTCCTGACCTCATGATCTGCCCACCTCGGCCTCCCAAAGTGCTGGGATTACAGGTGTGAGCCACTGTGCCCAGATTTTTTCTTTTTTTGAGACAGGGTCTCACTCTGTCACCCAGGATGGAGTGCAGTGGCATGATCTCAGCTCACTGTAGCTTCTACCTCCCTGGAGCAAGGATCCTCCTACCTCAGCCTGCAGAATAGCTGAGACTACAGGTGCACACCACAAACCCAGCTAAATTTTATGTTTTTTTGTAGAGACAAGGTTCTGCTATGTTGATCAGGCTCAAACTCTCGGGCTCAAGTGATCCACCCATTTCGGCTGCCCAAAGTGCTGGAATTACAGGTGTGAGCTACCGCGCCTGGCCAAAATTGCCATTTTTGAAGTTAAAAAAAATCAGCAACTCCATGAAATTCAATCTAACGTAATGTGTATAACATATGCATATAATTTTTAATCACACTGATGATAGCATCCTGTATACACTATAGATTTCTCACTTAACAATTAATCTTGAGATCTTCCCATACCCATATGTATAGAGCTGCCTCATTCTTTTTTTATTTTGTGCCTGTTTATTAGTTTTCTTGCCTAACTATTATGATTCTAAAATTTACATACAGAAAAATTGAACTCCAGTTTTGATTTACAGCTCTATGAGTTGTAATGCATGCATAAATTTGTGTACCCACCACTACAATCAGGAAACAGAAATAATTCAAATATTTCAGTGTAACCTCCAACAATGACCAACACAAAATATTACCAGTGCTCGAAAATCTCCTCCAAAACCCTCATCTCCATTGCTATGCCTTTCCTATACCCCAAGACAATATTTTCCTTTACTTCTAACACAATAAATTAATTCTGGCTTATATGGAATTGTATATGGAATCATATGCACTAAAACATCCTTTCATCTGTCTTTTTTTGTTCATCATAATGTAAGATTTATCTATATTGTCTTATAATTACTATAGAGCAATGAACTGCACCATATTTCATTACAGTATTTTTGATATAAAGAATTCAAAATAAACTTTTGCATAGATTGACAAACTATTTTTATTTATGGTTTCTGGATCTTGTGTTATACTTGGGCCTTTAGCACTCCAAGATTATAAAATTATCTTACATTTTCTCCTAGTACTTTAATACTTTCTTTTTTTTCGTTTTAGACGGTCTCACTCTGTCGCCCAGGTTGGAGTGCAGCGGCGCAATCTCGGCTCACTGCAAGCTCCGCCTCCCGAGTTCACGCCTTTCTCCTGCCTCAGCCTCCCAAGTAGCTGGGACTACAGGCGCCCGCCACCATGCCCGGGTAATTTTTTGTATATTTAGTAGAGACGGGGGTTTCACCGTGTTAGCCAGGATGGTCTCGATCTCCCGACCTCATGATCCGCTCGCCTTGGCCTCCCAAAGTGCTGAGATTACAGGCGTGAGCCACCGCGCCCAGCCAATAATTTCATTTTTTTCAAACTTAATTCCCACTCCCACCCTGCCACCAAAATATATTAACCTATTACCCAAATATTCATGTAATCCTTACAGGAATTATGGTGGATACAATTACATGTCTTTATTTTAGAGATGAAGACACTGAAACATACAGAAGTTATTTTCCCCAATGGCAAAGTTGGCATCTGAACACAGTCAGTTGACTTTAATGTCAATGTGCTTATTCATTACTCTATCCAGCCTTTCTACGGGAACCCATCACCCATTATCAACATGACTGGCAAGCACCTCTTTTTTAAAAACACACACACACACACACACACACACAACAGAAACACTGTATTTAAATGTTTGCAAGAGTGAATTAGGTTACTTAGGAGTCTAATTAGCAAGTAGTTACTTAGTAAGGAGTAGGGAAGTTGACACCTTCTCATTTCTATTTCATCAACAGTTCTCTTATCAAGGGACCTCATTCTTGAAATAAGATTTACTTATCAGCCCAGTGTTGTTTTCTCTTCAAATGATTGTTCTGATTCAATTTTTGAGTCATCAGCCACGTAAATATTTCTGGAACATGTCATGTAAACAAATGCAAAACTGTTAAAAATTAAGTTGAACAGCTTAAAAATATTAGCAGACTGTGACTCAGAGAAGTCAAGTAAGTGTTAAACACAGCTGGAGACCAGGAAAGAGGGCAAGAAGGCCTGGAGTCACTTTCCAATTCTATCTCTGAGATCATATTACTATGGACAAGTAATTTTTTGGTTCTTCTTTGTGTCTATTTGTCAAACAGAGCCAGTAAGAGTAAGAAGTAGCTCTTCATTTTTCCATAGTTTATTTACTTTCTGCCAATAATGGGAATTAAATTAACAACAAACTTTTAAAAGATTTTAAATTTATTTATTTATTTATTTATTTATTTTATTTTATTTTTTGAGACGGAGTGTTGCTCTGTCACCCAGGCTGGAGAGCAGTGGTGCAATCTCAGCTCACTGCAACCTCCGCCTCCTAGGTTCAAGCAATTCTCCTGCCTCAGCCTCCTAAGTGGCTGGGATTATAGGCACGTGCCACCACAACCGGCTAATTTTTGTATTTCCAGTAGAGATGGGGTTTCACCATGTTGGTCAGGATGGTCTTGAACTCCTGACCTCGTAATCCGCCTGCCTCAGCCTCCCAAAGTGCTAGGATTACAGGTGTGAGCCACTGAGCCTGGCAACAACAAACATTTTTAAAAACCCTTTAAAGATAACTTATACTAGGCTGAAAAGTTGGCTAAATTCCAGAGGGTCTAAGTTTAGACTCTGATGTGTAGACCTTTCTTCCATGGGAGGTTTTCCAATGGTTTTATAATTTAAATTTACATAGCCTTACAATATTCTCTTGTAAAAGCAAATATTAGCAACATAACATTTTGAAGCATTCTGATGAAATATATTAAAACAATATAGTAATACAAATATTTCAACTTCTACATCTTTGTTACTTGTTACAACAAATGTCTCTCTCCTCCCACCTCCATGTCTTGAGTATAGCTGTAATGGAAGGAAGTAAGAGCTGGGGTCATAGAATACGTGACACCTACCCTAAATTCAACTCATTTCCCCCTCTCCCCCAACTCCCATCCTGTAAAACCCCTTGGAAGCATAAGCATCAAGATCCCCAGGGAACTGCAATCATGCTTTCCAGGCTGAGACCAGTAACAAACGGAGAAGTGTCCCATAGCAGAGTGGAGATTTAGCAAAAGTAAAGAGACAATGAGAAGAACTCACAACTTGGAAGATCAAGGACTATTTTACTTCCCCAAATATACTTAGAGGGAATTGTCCCTTAGGGTAAAAGGAAGAGCTAATATCTGGGTTACATGAATTGTATAATACAATGTGAAGGAATTCTGATAACATACACACTTAAGATGACATTTTAACATAGCTTATATTAAATAAATGGAAACTACAACAAAAGTAAAATACCATTCAGCATCTTTTTGATTGATAAAAAATAAAAAATATAATCATAAGGGCATTTCCCACACTATCAGTAGAAATATAAATTGCTATATATTTTGGAGATCACGTTGTCATTAACCATGCTCATTGGATAGAACTCTCAATTATACTTCTAGAAATCCATTCTTTTCTTTTCTTCTTTTCTTTTCTTTCTTTCTTTTCTTTTCTGTTTTTGAGACAGAGTCTTGCTCTGTCGCCAGGCTGGAGTGCAGTGGCACCATCTCGGCTCACTGAAACCTTGGACTCCCTGGTTCAAGCGATTCTCCAGCCTCAGTGTCCCGAGTAGCTGGGAATACAGGCACGCATCACCACGCCAGGCTAATTTTTGTATTTTTAGTAGAGCCAGGGTTTCACCATGTTGGCCAGGAGGGTCTCAATCTCCTGACCTTGTGAGCCACCTGCCTTGGCCTCCCAAAGTGCTAGGATTACAGGCATGAGCCACCACGCCCCGCCAGAAATTCATTATTTTCTACAGAAACATACACACTAGTATACAAACATTTATTTATAAAGTTGCTTACTCTAATCGTTTCTTTCTTTTTTTTTTTTGAGACGGAGTCTCGCTCTGTCGCCCAGGTTGGAGTGCGGTGGCGAGACCTCCGCTCACTGCAAGCTCCACATCCTGGGTTCACGCCATTCTCCTGCCTCAGCCTGCCGGGTAGCTGGGACTACAGGCACCTGCCACCATGCCCGGCTAATTTTTTGTATTTTTAGTACAGACGGGGTTTCACCATGTTAGCCAGGTTGGTCTCGATCTCCTGACCTCATGATCTGCCTGCCTTGGCCTCCCCAAGTGGTGGGATTACAGGCGTGAGCCACCGTGCCTGGGCTTCTAATAGTTTCTAATTAGCAAAAAATAGGACAGAAGCTAAATGCCTACCAACTAGAAATCTTAAATTATAATTCATATATAGTATAAAATACTATGCAGCCATTAAAGAGATTGAAATACATATACTGCCGGGCGCGGTGGCTCACGCCTGTAATCCCAGCACTTTGGGAGGTCAGAAGATCAAGATCATACTGACTAACATGGTGAAACCCCATCTCTACTAAAAATATAAAAAATTAGCTGGGCATGGTGGCAGGCACCTGTAGTCCCAGCTACACGGGAAGCTGAGGCAGGAGAATGGCGTGAACCCGGGAGGCGGACCTTGCAGTGAGCCGAGATTGCGCCACTGCACTCCAGCCTGGGCGACAGAGCCAGACTCCGTCTCAAAAAAAAAAAAAAAAGAAATACGTATACTGATTAGAAATTATATTCATGGCCTATTAATTGAAGAAAGCAAGATATGGATTTTGTAGAATCAATTTTTCATAAAATAAAACAAAACTAAATATATTTATGTATAAGTAGCTAATTAAATGTATATATTTCATATATTTTATGTATAGACAATTAAATGTATATATTTCATAAATACAGAAAAATCGAAAAAATGAAAACTGAATTACTAATAGAGGTTATTTGCAGGAACCAGATTATACTTGTTACAGTGAGCATATTACTTCTGTAAGAAAAGAAGATAAAAATTCAGTGTGATACACACATTAACAGCATGTAAGACTGAGGCTGTATGGAGGAGAGTATGATTAACTCCACTGATAGGTGTGTGTTGGGGGTGGTTTGGGGAGTGGTATTAGAGAATGCTTGAAAGAGATAATGAAATTTGAGCACAGCATTGTCCAGGGTAGAGAAGAAAAGTGGAAAAGGAGGAAAGGTACAGTCAAGGAGGACAATGAGTGTACTTCCATACTCATTACGATTTTCACAACTACTCTGTATAATTTGTAGACCAAAAAAAAAAAGAAAGGCAAGCATGTACATAAAAGCAGGTTGTGGGCCGGATGTGGTGGCTCACGCCTGTAATCCCAGCACTTTGGGAGGCTGAGGCAGGTGGATCACCTGAGGTCAGGAGTTCGAGACCAGCCTGGCCAACATGGCAAAACCCTGCCTCTACTGAAAATACAAAAATTAGCAGGGCATGGTGGCATATGCCTATAATCTCAGCTACTAGGGAGGCTGAGGCAGGAGAATCGCTTGAACCCGAAAGGAAGGGGTTGCAGCAGGCCGAGATCATGCCACTGCACTCTGGCTTGGATGACATAGTGAGACACCGTCCCAAAAAATAAAATAAAAGCAGGATGTGGCTGGGTGCGGCGGCTCACACCTGTAATCTCAGAACTTCAGGGAGGCTGAGGCATGTGGAACACTTGAGCCCAGGTGTTGGAGACTACCCTGGGCAACATAGTGAGACCCTGTCTCTCTCTCTTAAGAAAAAGCAGAATGTGCCAAGGGAACCCTGAGTTAATTTGATATTTCTGGAGCTTTGAAGTGTGAAGAGTGGCGAGGGTTTAGTAAGAGGGAAAGCAGGAGTCAGGCTGCTGAGGGCTTCTAGTACTGCCTGGGAGTACGAACACTGTCATGTAGGACAAGGTGACCACTGATCGGGTTGCAGCAGGAGAGTAACATCAGCTATGTGGAAGATGGATTGGAAAGAAGCAAAACTGGAAACTGGGGAGCCATTTAAATAAACTATAATGAAGACTGAAACTAGTGGCAGGGTAAATTAGGAAAGCAGATGGATTTCAGAAGTATTTCAGAGGAAAATACACAAGACTTAGTGATTCTCTGGATACTAGTGGTGCATAGAGAGGGATGTCTTGATTGACTTCCAAACTTTTGGCTTTGGTAACTGGGAAGATAGAGATGACACCAGCCAAGGTAGAATATATACATGAAAAAATAAGCTTATGAAAAGGAGAAGCAGCAAGAGGGTAAGAGGAAACACAGAAGTGACAAGCCTGATGGTGATGGTAGAAGGATAGTAGCAGATGATTTTATTTTTGGAGATGTTGAAGGTGAGATGCTTATGGGCCATTAAGGAGGGCCATTAAGGGAAGTTGCCCAGTTGGCCATTAAGGCAATTGGATGTATTAAGATTAATTAACTGTTTTTTTCCCCCAATTGGCAGTGTATTGAAAAAAAAAAAAACACTTGGCATGATGGCTCACTCTTGTAATCTCAGCACTTTGGGAGGCTGAGGTGGATGGATCACTTGAGGTCAGGAGTTTGAGACAAGTCTGGCCAAGCTGGTGAAATCCCATCTTTACTAAAAAATACAAAAATTAGCCGGGCTTGATGGCACTGGGCTTGGTGGTGCAGGCCTGTAGTCCCAGCTACTCAGGAGGCTGAGGCAGGAGAATCGCTTGAACCCCTTGGTGGAGGTTGCAGTGAGCCGAGATTGTGTCACTGCACTCCAGCCTGGGCAACAGAGTAAGACTCTGTCTCAAAAAAAAAAAAAAAAAAAAAAAAAAGACTATTTAACTCTGTAGAAATGTAGTGTCAGGCTCTGCACTAACACTGGCTGAGTTGCATGACACACATAGTACTTGGCCCTGCTCAACCTGAGAGCCCAGTGGAGACGTTATAATCTAGAGCAGGGGTGTCCAATCTTTTTGCTTCCCTGGACCACACTGGAATAATTGTCTTGGGCCACACATAAAATACACTAACAATAGCTGATAGCCAAAAAAAAAAAAAATCACAAAAAAATCTCATAATGTTTTCAGAAAGTTTATGAATTTGTATCGGGCCACATTCAAAGCCATCCTGTGCCACATGCAGCGCCATCCTGTGCCACATGCAGCATATGCAGCCTATGGGCCGCGGATTGGACAAGCTTGACCTAGAGCTCAGGGGAAAGGTGTAGGCTGGAGGTCTCAACATACAGAGGGAGAGTGAGAATTAAACTCTTGGAATTTGTACGTTTCATTTACTATGAACTGTATGCTTTACGCATATCATCTCATTTGAACTTCACAACAATCCTATGAAATACTATTAAAATGTTACAGATGAGGAAAATGAAATGCAGAGAGCTAAGACTCAGAGGTCACAATCTGGTTTTTGGGCTGAATTTTATTCTAAGAGTTGTTTCGTTGCATTGATTTAAAAATCCCCTTAGATGGGTTCACACTGTCATTTGTTACTTTCCTACATTTTCCATTGTCTGAAATCCTATGTATATGTGCTTTACTCATAACCTCCTGCTCCCTTTAGGCATTTGATTTTGTATACTGTGGTTTGCTTAAGTGCCAAAGGTTAAAGAACTAGTAAATGGATGACTTTATTTTTTATCTTTGAGATGGAGTTTCGTTCCTGTTGCCCAGGCTGGAGTGTAGTGGCATGATCTTGGCTCACTGCAACCTCTGCCTCCCAAGTTCAAGCGATTCTCCTGCCTCAGCGTCCTGAGTAGCTAGGATTACAGGCACCCGCACCACACCTGGTTAATTTTTTTTTTGTATTTTTACTAGAGACGGGGTTTTGCCATGTTGGCCAGGCTGGTCTTGAACTCCTGACCTCAGGTGATCCACTCCCCTCGGCTTCCCAAAGGGTTGGGATTACAGGCATGAGCCACCACGCCTAGCCTAAAAATTGGTAAGTTTTATGTAAACCAAAAACTGTGCTCTTAACCATTATGCTATACTCTGTGGTTGGCAGGTACAAGGATTCTTGATAAAGGTTAAGAAAATGCATTGTGTGGCGATGCAAAAGGACTGATGACACATTTGCGGTCACAGAGTAGGAAATCAGTTGAAGGTTTCAGATGTGTATTGGTTCTTGACTAAAAGCATTTTCTGACATGCTATTTTGTTATCTAAGGCTTGGAAAGCAATCTGAACCCCCAGCAATAATGTTATTCTGAAAATTTTCTGAATCATGGAGATAGTATTTGCATTTTGTGCAATTGGAAGGGGTGGAAGAATGACAATTAGGCTTGGTCTATAACTATTAGCATTGCTTCTTTGTGTTGAAAAAGATGGGTACTAGTTCCACTAGGAAAATAAATTCATGAGGTCTTTGATCATTATGATTGAGATGCAAGCCTGTTTTAAATGTCCTGCTCTGCAGTGAGGTGTGCTAATCCTTGAGCAGCTAGATGGGAAATGAGTTCAAATTACTAACATAGAAAATAGGGGCAGGCCGTGTGCTTCAGCTGGATTGGTGCAGAATTCTAAGAAGTGGGCCAAAGCCTGAGACCACAGAAGGTGATTTGCATCCAAATTTGTGCCACCCAGAGGAGCTGAAGAATTGAGTAATTTCTAGGTTTAATTAAGAGCAGTCAGAAAGACTGCTCTTTCTGACTGAAATAATGTTAATTTGTAGAGACCTGAAGCAGAATGTGGCTATGAGGAGGTTTAATGTTTTAACAACATTGTGTTACATGTGATGAAGGGTTTCAACCCTGTCTCTTTTTTTGTGTCCTGGCAAAGCTATCCCCCTTTTCACATAATTAGCATTCTTCTGATTTCTTTCTCTAAGTGATATCTTGGATCCTTTTTATTTATTATTTATAGTAGTTGACTTTGATAGGGCCCACATACATGTACAAACACAGATACATGCATATATATTATACATATAAAATTGGCAAACTTTGATGTACAATTGTGAAAGTTGGGAGAAAGATGTTTATTGGGCATCCGGAGCTGGGAGCAGCTGAAGGCCTATTGAACTTCAGTCAGTTGAGAGTTAAGTACTCTTTTTATTTTTATTTTGACATGGAGTCTCATTCTGTCTCCCAGGTTGGAGTGCAGTGGCACAATCTCAGCTCACTGCAGCCTCTGCCCCCTGGTTCAAGCAATTCTCCTGCCTCAGCCTCCCGAGTAGCTTGGATTACAGCCATGCACCACTACACCTGGCTAATTTTTGTATTTTTAGTGGAGACCCGGTTTCACCATGTTGGCTAGGCTGGTCTGGAACTCCTGACCTCAAATGATCTGTCCGCCTCGGCCTCCTAAAGTGCTGGGATTACAGACATGAGCCACTGCGCCCGGCTGAGAGTTAAGTACTCTTGAAAAACAAAACAAAACAAAACAAAACAAAACAAAACAGCCCAGAAAAAAAACTCTCGGTAATTATATAAAGCAGTGGTCCCCAATCTTTT
Organism: Rhinopithecus bieti; assembly: GCF_001698545.2. Taxonomy (NCBI): domain Eukaryota; kingdom Metazoa; phylum Chordata; class Mammalia; order Primates; family Cercopithecidae; genus Rhinopithecus; species Rhinopithecus bieti. The sequence goes on from NW_016804136.1 coordinate 4,179,742, forward strand.
GGATACCAGGGAGCTGTTTCATGGAAGACAATTTTTTCCTGGGGGTGGGGCTAGGGGGATGGGGAAGGATGGTTTGGGACAATTCAAGTGCATTATATTTATTGTGCACTTTATTTCTATTATTATTGCATTGTAATATATAATGAAATGATTATACAACTCACCCTAATGCAGAATCGGTGGGAGCCCTGAGCTTGTTTTCCTGCAACTAGATGGTCCCATCTGGAGGTGATGGGAGACAGTGACAGATCATCAGGCATTAGATTCTCATAAGGAGCACACAACCTAGATCCCTCTCATGCCTAGTTCACAATAGTTCCAGCTCCTATGAGAATCTCATGCCACAGCTGATTTGACAGGAGGTGGAGCTCGGACGATAATATCAGCCATGGGGAGCAGCTGTAAATACAGATTAAACTTCCCTGGCGTGCCAGAGATTCACTTCTTGCTGTGTAGCCCGGGTCCTAACAGGCCATGGGCTGGTACCTGTTTGTGGCCCAGGGGCTGGGGACCCCTTACATAAGGTGTTCACTATGAGATATAAGAGGACTTAGCCCAGGTGTTAAGGCAGTGTTCCAGGCCCCACTTTGGCTCTAATACATTTAGAGATCAGAATATGGACTCTCGAGAGCAGGTTCCCCCTATTATTGCTGGTAAACAAAATTTGCTAAAACGTGGAGATCAGCATATACTGTTAGATTCTGATACCTGAGACAATGTAAGCCGTTTCAGATGATACCAAAGGTACAGCATGCAAAAGTGGGTTGCTGAAATGGACCTGAAGATTTGCAGGCAGCCGAAGTTCGGGTTTTGGATAAATGAGGCACATAAACATTAAAATCTTGTAGGATGACTGCAGGTGTTAGGAGTAAATTTGGACTCATTATGAATCTGTGTCTTCCACTAGGCTGTGAAATCTCCAAGGTCTGATAAAGGTTTCTGAATGAATTTGTGAAATATACGATTTCGGTGAAGAAAAGAATAAAGTGGGTGTCCAAATAGTTGAGGTTTTACGGTATTGGCATAAAACATTTGGACCCCTGGCGGCCAGTATCAGGGACTTCCCGACGCTGGAAGAGTTCAGGGAAGGGAAGCGGGCCCCTCTGGAACCGAAGACACAGAATCCTAGCTACAGCTACTAAAGAAAAGTACACTATCAATTAGGGCCCGCGTCAGGTTTTCTGGATCGCCCCTTCTCCCATCCTGGACGCTCATCCCTGTGTTCTTTGCAGTGGGCCCGTCGGCCCTGCTGCCATCAATAGAAGCAGTACTCTCCCCGTCTGATTTCGCAGGGTCAAAGCCCAGGTGAGAGTCAGTGTAGTGTTCAGACTAGCCCTCGCTCCATTTCTGAGCCGCGAGGGCCGCACCCAACGAAATCAGGCAGCTCCGAACCTTGTGTCCTCCAGCGCAGTGAGTTAGGGCGCGAGAGGCCGAGCGCGCATGTGCGAGCCCCGACATTGTGCTTGTCCCCTCCGGTGCTCCGTAGTTAGCCTCGGAGAGCTCCACGTAGGCGGCGCAGGCGCCCTTGGTGCACAGTTCACCTGCTGCCGTTGTCGTCGCCGCCGCGGCTCCCGGGGCTGGATGGGGGCCCGAGGCCAGCCAGTGGCACCCGGAAGAAAGAGACGCGGCGGCGGCGACGCCGACATCCTCAGGACGAGTGTCCGGACTTGCCCGCAGGCTCAAGGAGGAGGCGGCGAGGCCCGGTTCCCGCGGTCTCGGGTGTAGAGAAGTCGCTGTAGCCGCCGCGGCCGGGACTCCCCGGGCTCTCGCCCCTCAGGTCTCATTGGCACTCGGGACCCTACGTACGCTGCGCCATGTTCAAGAAACTGAAGCAAAAGATCAGCGAGGAGCAGCAGCAGCTCCAGCAGACGCTGGCTCCTGGTCAGGTACGATGGCCGCGGCTTTCCTCCCCTAGCTCCCAATACCCCTTGAACCGGCCCGCGGACAAAAAAGGCGGGGGGAGTGGGGAAGTTCTTCCGTGACCTTTGACCCCTAACCGGGGACTCTTCCCAAGCTCCGGATCCAGAAGGAGCTCCGGGCGGTGCAGGTCGTCCGTAACTCCTGACCTGGATTTTCCCATCGCAAAACTCCATCCAGTAATGAGTGGATGGGGGTGGCTGGATCCCTCGTTACATCCCATCTCCGTTAAGAGTTTTTCCCTAAGGCCAGACTCCGAACTTGCATGATTTCTGATCAGTATTTGAGGTTCCCCCACCCATCTGAGACCCCACGCTGGGAATGAGGGCGGGGTGGGAAAACCCGGGTCCCTTGTGATATCTGACCTCTGCTGGAGGTGTCCCCCTCTCTCATGCCCATCGTGAGATTTTGTGTGAAATGGCCAGGATCCCGCACAACTGACCCTTGACGGAAGTCTCTTAATTCCAAACCCAGGTCCAGGGATTGAAGGCTGGGGAGTAGAGCCATCCTGGGTCAGGCTGCTGGTAGGAGCGGTGGGACATGAAAGAGGTGGCTGCATGGCCGGCGTCCAGCGCCCGAGGCTGTCACGAGTTAGTCACTTCGCATAACTTGGTTGATCTGGGACTGGCGGGCGGAGGGGGAGACACTCTGCCTGTCTAGAACTCTGCTCTGCTTTTTGAGTCTTGCTGCTCTGCGGACAGGGTTATGTTTGTTTTTCAGGAATGCTGTTGCTTTAGGAAATGCGTTTCCAGGGAAAAGGAGGCGTGTTAGTAGTATTAAAGATACAGTTTCCTAAGCGTTAACTGGAGATGTTTCGATGCTGGCAGCACAGGGTCTTAACAGCGAAGATGATGGTTTCTGCTTAATTTCTTCCCAGCCTTTTTGAATTTCAACAGATTGAGCAGATCTGTCCCTTAATTTTAGGGTTTTTGGTCTTTGCTTGCGGTTGCAAGAAAAGCTGAGTTTTGACTAACTTGGAGGCATTTCCAAATTCTTAACATACAACGATTGCATTAGGTTTATTCGGAAACTATAAATTGAAGTTGTTATTTTTAAATTTAAAGCTCATGTGTAGTAAAACAGTGCTTGAGAAAAACATCAGAACACAGCACTGAAGGGTTGCTTCGTTTCTCAAGTGTAAATGTGGTTAAAATTTAAGTAGTAAAGATTGTCCTTTTCATACCATTTACTGCAGTCTTTTAAAATTTTACAAAACACTGTTAATTAAGAAACAAAGATAAACTTTAAAAGTGAGGTAGAGATGAGGAATGTGAGGAAATGGGCATGTTAGTGAATGTAAGGCACTTCCATTTGGGAGTGTATAAAATGTAATTGAGCCAGGATTCCATTTCTAGAAATGTATTCTAAGAAAATTTAGGATGTATTAAAGATTTAGCTCTATGAATTTTCATGTCAGTGTTGTTTTAATAGGTTAAAAACTAGCCAGAAATGTCCACCAATAGAGAATTGGTTAAATAAATTTTATCAGGTAATTAGTTATGCTTGATAGGTTATTATGCAGCCATAAAAAGTCAGCATTTATTGTGTCCTTAGTATGTACCAGACATTTTGCTTAGTATTTACACAGATTATTTTATTTAATCTCACATAAGCCTGTGAGGTAGATAATACTATAATTCCTCTTTTATAGATGAAGGAATGAGGCTCAAAGAGGTGAAGTAACTTGCCTGATGTTACGCAGCTAGTGTTAGAGACTTCAGAAAAGTATTAACACAGAAAGATATTTGTGTTAAAAGACAGAAGCAGCAGGTAAAATGTGATCCCAGTTTTGGGAAAAAGAATCTGTATGTAAGTGTATTTATATACACAGATGGTAAAACTAGTTTAAGAATAATATAAGGTGCTGGTGAATTACTGAGTGTACTTTTTCTTATTTGTAGCATTTAGCTTTTCATGAAAATGAGTTGTTTTTGTTCATTAACAAAGAGGTTGTTTTTAGTAATAAGCTAGTCACAAGCTAAGATGTAAGAGCTCTGTTTCTATAGCTTAATGCTTCTGGTGAGACAGGGCATCTGGATCAAATAAAATCACTCTGTGTACAAAAGGTTTAAAATAATCCTTTTGGATTATATGTATAGTCACTGTGTTGGCCAGGCTGGTCTTGAACTCCTGACCTCTGGTGATTGGCCAGCCCTGGCCTCCCAAAATGCTGGGATTATAGGCATGAGCCACTGCACCTGGCCATTCGTGGTCTACTTTTGATAATTATTTTGTAACCTTCCTTTCTACCTGCCATATATCTTTCTCCCTGCTTGTGAATTGTTATGATCCTAGAAACAAAAAATGTGGCCTGGTATGGTGGCCTCACACCTGTAATTCCAGCACTTCGAATCACTTGAGCTCAGTAGTTCAAGACCAGCCTGGCCAAGATGGCAAAATCCCATTTCTGACCAGGCACCGTGGCTCACACCTGTAATCCCAGCACTTTGGGAGGCCAAGGCGGGTAGATCACCTGAGGTCTGCTAAAATACAAAATTAGTGGGGCGTGGTGGCGCACACCTGTAATCCTGGCTACTCTGGAGGCTGAGGCAGCAGAATCGCTTGAACCTGGGAGGCAGAGGTTGCAATGAACTGAGATCGTGCCACTGCACTCCAGCCTGGGAGACAGAGCGAGACTTGGTCTCAAAAAANGTCTACTTTTGATAATTATTTTGTAACCTTCCTTTCTACCTGCCATATATCTTTCTCCCTGCTTGTGAATTGTTATGATCCTAGAAACAAAAAATGTGGCCTGGTATGGTGGCCTCACACCTGTAATTCCAGCACTTCGAATCACTTGAGCTCAGTAGTTCAAGACCAGCCTGGCCAAGATGGCAAAATCCCATTTCTGACCAGGCACCGTGGCTCACACCTGTAATCCCAGCACTTTGGGAGGCCAAGGCGGGTAGATCACCTGAGGTCTGCTAAAAATACAAAAATTAGTGGGGCGTGGTGGCGCACACCTGTAATCCTGGCTACTCTGGAGGCTGAGGCAGCAGAATCGCTTGAACCTGGGAGGCAGAGGTTGCAATGAACTGAGATCGTGCCACTGCACTCCAGCCTGGGAAACAAAGGGGGACTTGTTTTAAAAAAAAAAAAAAAAAAAATTATGTTTTAACAATAAATATCTATTTTGGATTTTTAAACTCCTTGCAGAACTAAGTCAATGAAAGAAACATCAAGAAGTAATACAGACATTGTAATTTATTGGGATATATGAATACAATATTTTAAAACATTTTTAGCCTTTCAAATACTTCTAAAACTTAAAAATTATAGAAGTACAGATACAAAAGGATGAATACATGACTCCACTTAATTGAGGTACCTAGAATAGTCAGATTCATAGAGACAGAAAATAGAATGGTTGTTGCCAAAGGCTGGAGAGAGGAGAGAATGGGAAGTTACTGTTTAGTGGGTACAGAGTTTTAGTATGGAAAGATGAAAATGTGCCGGAGATGGACGGTGGTGATTCCATGACAGTGTGAATGTACTTCATGCCACTAAACTGTACACCTACAAATGTTTAAACTGGTAAATTTTATGTTATGTATATTTTATCACAATAAAAAAATTAAGTTAAAAAAACAACATATGAGCCCCTCCTTACACCTGCAGAATCATCCCTTTTTTTTTCCCCTCAGCTCAGAGATGGCTGCTGACCTCACTCTTTTAGAGTGAGACCGCAAAATAATAGTTTATGTGATACAAATTTAAAAAACAAAAACAAAACCAGCAAACAGTTCCACAGATAACAGGGAAAAGAGTCCTTTCTGAAAGGACATAGCCTTAATGTAAATCCAGGTTTACTAAATAGTTTCAGTCATGAAACTGGGGAAAGCATGAGTCCCAGAGAAAACATTTAGATCAGAAGGAGTTTATTAAGAACATGATGAAAGGCTTTAATAAGTTTGGTACCTAAAATGTAAAGGTTTATTTGAAGAATTAACCCCAAGTTACTTTGCTCTTTTAGAACTGAGATGTCAAATTGGTTTGGCAGTGACTTACAACAGTGCTGTGATGAGGATTCAGTGGCTATGTCTCTGCCGTGACTAATCCATAGGTGTTGCAGGGAGAGTGAAATGAACCAGGTATTAGTTATGAACGGTGAATGCCTAGGCCCTCTGCTGGATGTTGCATTTGCTTTGAAGGGTCTATGTAGTCCCTACACAATGGAGTTGTGAGACAAGTACTTTCAGTGTAATGGTGGTATGTACAGGGTGTTGTGGTTGTGCAAAATAAGGCATTTCTGGAGAAGATCAGGGTGACATCTGAGTAGAGCCTTGATGTATAATGAAAAGTCATGGTGTAGGGACAAGGGATTCAAGACTTCCTCCTAAGGATGACTGGATTAATTTTCTAATGTTGCATAACAAATTACCACAACCTTCGTGCCTAATAACCCAGTTACTATTTTATAGTTCTGTAGGTCAGAAATCTGGCATGGCATGACTGGGTTCTCTGCTCAGGGTCTTGCAAGGCTAAAATCAATATGTTGTCCAAGCTGCGTTCTCATCTGGAGCTCAGGACCCTTTTGTATGCTCACGTGGTTGTGGTAGAACTCTGTCCTTTCTGGTTATAGTACTGGGGCCTTCATTTCTTGCTGACCACTTTCAACTCCTAGAGGCTACCAGCAGCTCCTTGCCACGTGCCCCTGTAGGCATTTTGCTTTCTTCAGAACAGCAGAAGTACATCTCTCTGCCCTCTAGACCCATATTTGAAGGGCTTATGTAATTAGTTTAGACCTATCCAGGTAATCTTTTGAGGAACTCATAGTCAACTGATTAGTAACCTAGTAACCTTAAATATGCCTTTAAAATCCCTTTACCCTATAATGTAACAATTATGGGAGTGATATCTCATTATATTCACAGGGCAGGGGTCATTTGGGGTCGTCTTACGATTTTGCCTGTCACAATGGCCAAAATGGTTTTCTTTTTTTAAGTTTTGTAGAGTCAGGACCTTACTATGTTACTCAGGCTGTCTTGAACTCCTGGCCTCAAGTGATCCTCTTGCCTTGGCCTCTCAGAGTGTTGGAATTATAGGCATAAGCCACTGTGCATGGCCAAAATGGTTTTTCTTATACTGAAATTGAGTATAACTGTGGTCAGTTAATAATTAGGTAGTGAGCAATAAAATATTAATTGTGGGTCTGGATGTAGCTGTCAGATTTTTTGGTTAGCAGCTTAGAAAGCTGACTCAGGTTTCTTATGGCTATTGCAATTAATCAGCTCAAGCTTGGTTTGAAGGAACCTAAATCCCTTTATATCTTGAAGTGAGGATAGCCCATTAAGGAACCCGGCACCTGGGACAAATGCTCAAGTAGTTAGTTCTTTGTGCACTGTTTTATACTTTATACTCACATCCATTTTCTCGTATAATCCTTACTCTTTGAACTCCGGAGGAAGATCAACAAGCCATCAGGCCACGTTTTGCCAGATAGTACTACTTTTCTGGGGAGAGTATGTTTTAGAACCTGTTAAACTTTGTAAACCCCGTTTGATTTTTTGTCAGTTTCTCCAGAGCTGATGAGGCTCTCAGTTACTGATTAGAACATATGAGGCCAAGGTGTAAGACATAATGCCAGTTTTTAAGATTTGCAGTGAGATATAAGGTAAGCAGTTGGAAGGTCACTGTCTAAGGTAGCCCTTTCCTGGCATCTGGATATTTGGAAAGCTGAATTAATAAAAAAGCTGAATCTTAGACTTGATGGAATCACAACAGAGAGAGTTGATTAGTCCTGTAGTCTAGTAGTACTTTTCTAATTACTTTTCTAACTTTTTATCATCCAGTGACCATTGTATTAAAGGAGTTCTTACATATAATCATTTATAAATACATAGATACAAAAGACTGCCTCCATAATGGCAGCCTTTGAGGCACCTACAGCCTTTGAAGCTGGTGCTGGCAAGGTTTGCAAATTATGGCTCTAGGTGTGGGAAGGGTTTACTGAATTTATCTTAGCTTTAATGAAAGCTATTTCTGATGTTCTTTGAACATTTGTAATTTGAATGTGGTGTTCAAGGTAGGCTCAAATTATCTCCAAGACTGAGACTAACACTACACAGTGACTGTGCTTTCCCTCGCTGTTTTCTAAGTGCAGTGTTGACTTTTAGTCACATATTTTCTAGACATTTAAACCATTGCTAAGGCTTCAACTTTATTTCACATTCATTAATTTTGTTGTTTATATACTTTTTTTTTGAGATGGAGTCTTGCTGTGTCACCCAGGCTGGAGCGTAGTAGCGCAATCTCAGCTCACTGCAACCTCTGCCTCCCGGGTTCAAGCGATTCTCCTGCCTCAGCCTCCTGAGTACCTGGGATTACAGGCGCACGCCGCCACTCTTGTTTATATTTTTAAGTCCTTATTCTTCCTGCTTTGTCTTTGGTGGGAGAGGATATCTCATCCCTGAAGGTGACTTCTGCACATAGCTGATTTCATCTGTTGTATTAATTTTTCTGGTTCATCTTTTAGAAGGTGTTGGAGTTCTTAGTTGTAAGCAACAAAAACGTAGTCAATCTAGGTAAGCAGAAAAAGAATTTATTGAAGACTCTTTTGCCTACAGAATTTCCTTGAGGTCCTAAAAGTCTGAGCTGATTACTACGTTCAGTTATACTGGGGAGACTGCTCTGTGTTGCAGCTGCTTCATCTTGGCACTGGCATCACGTCTTTCACTTCACAGCTTATATCTGCGTGGATGCATGAACTTCTGTCTCCATTGTCATCAGATGATGAACTTTTTTTGCATGTCTGTTTTTTCACATCACTCACTTATGACTCGAAGTCTCATGTGTTTCATTGATGGAGCTCAGGTTACCCTGTCTCAGATAAAAAGAAGATTGGATTAGTAAGTTTTCTGAGTTCTAACTTACGGACTTACAAGAGCTATTTACAGAAAAAAGGTTATTAAACTTTTGTCATATTTGTAGATGCTTTTCCTCACCTCCCAGTTAAACTGCTGCTTTGATTTGTGTTTCACATGAAAATCTCTTTCCCATTCAGAGATTGTAGAAATAGACTCTTGTATTTTTTGTATTTCAATTAAAAAAATACTTAAATCTTTAATATAGCTTAAATATGAAGTAAGGATCTGATATGTGTGTCTTGCCCCATATGGATGGCCAGTTGTCCCAACATTTATTCAATGTCTATCCTGATGCAAAATGTTATTTTTATCGTAAGCTAAATACGTATATCTGTCTAGATGTATATATGTGTATATAGAGTATGTGTATATGTGTGTATATATGTGTATATAGAGTATGTGTTTGTTTGTATACTGTTCCTCACAACCTCTCAGTTCCACCCTAGCCACAGCAATTTGTGCACAGATACGACAGACCAGAGTTCCATTTGTTCATTCATTCATTCGTTTATTTAACAAATATTTATTAACTGCCTTTTGTAAAGTGCAGACTACAAAAAGAGGTAAGGTATCGTGACTCATTCATTTCTCAAAGTAGAGCTGAGTTCAGATCTATTTTGCTATGGGTATAGGGGGATCTCGAAGTTTTGGTTTTATACTTTTAGGGTTTTTTTTAGGTCACCTTAGAGTAGACCCCGGACCCCTTGTTTAAATTTTGAGCCCTTTCTCCTGAGTTGTTTTGCATTGAGGATTATAGGAGTCAGGCTGTCAATTACAGAGCTAAATGGAATAGCATCTCAGTATTTAGCAGTGGTATTCAAGGTAGGCTCAAAGCAAGGCCATTAATTAGGTGGGCAAGTGCTGTTTATCTGCATTTCATACTATTGAATGTTAGAGCTAGAAGGTAGAAGGGATCGTAAAGATTGAATTGGCAGCCTTTTTTTGATGAACTTCTAATTTTGGAATAATTTTGATTTATAGAAAAGTTATAAAGGTAGTGCAGAGAGTTTTTATGTACCCCTCACCTGGCTTCAGTTTTCTCTAATATTATCATCTTACATTAGCATCATGACTTTATTTTATATATATGGAGACACATAGTTCTCAAAAAGTTCATGTAGCTAAGATCATAGTTCTAGTGGTGGCAGAGTTAGGCCAGGGACCTGGTAGGTAGCCTGGATTTTCTAGTTGATTATATTTGTTACCCTTTTCTGCTTTTCATGTTTTTGCTCTTTTCCTTTCTTTCACTGAATTCTTTGGGCGTGGACTGAGAGAAGGACTACCTAGTACATAGTTCACTGGTCAATATAGTCTTGCTAATTTGTGCAATAATTTTTAAATCTAGACTTCCTCCAATTCTTCAACACCAACAAGAACGAGGAGCAGGACATCTTCATTTACAGAGCAACTTGATGAAGGTACACCCAATAGAGAGGTAAGTTTGGAATTCTTTTTCTAGTATACCTCTCACAAGAAACTAATTAATCTAAAATGAAATGCTGTTGATAACAAAATGGGAAACTATTTTGACAGGTCAGCTATTTAATTCCTAGGTAGAGTTTTATTAGTAACACAATTAGTCTTTTTTTTCACAAATAGCAGTTATGATTTATGTATATATGTATATATGTATGTATGTATGTTTTTGAGACTGGGTCTGGTTCTGTCACCCAACTTATGAAAGGAGCTTATGAAAGTTGCTTTTGCCCTATATTTTGAGAGTCTTTATTTTTCTACTCTGTGTAAATATGCTGGAAAACAGTCTTTTTCATTTCAGCTGTTCTGGTGGTGATCTTCCATTTTGGTTTTAATTTGCATTCTCTGATAACTAACAAGATTGAGCATTTTCATCTGTTTATTGGCCATTTGATGTCTTCTTTTGTGAGTGCTTAAGTCCCTTGCCCATTTTTCTATTGGATTATCTTTTTAAAAAATTGATTTGTAGAAGTTTTTAAAAAATATAGAATACATAGGAGTTTTTTGTTGAATATATATCTTGCAGATATCTTCCCATTCTGGCTTGCCATTCATTTTTTTAACGATGTCCTTTGATGAACAGAAGTTCTTAGTTTTAGGCCAAATGTGGTGGCTCATGCCTGTAATCCCAGCACTTTGGGAGGCCAAGGCAGGAGGATTGCTCGAGTCCAGGAGTTTGAGACCAGCCTGGGCAACAAAGTGAGACCCTGTTTCTACAAAAAAAATAAAAATTAGCCAGGTGTGGTGGCATGCACTTGTGTGGTCCCAGCTACTCAGGAGGCTAAGGCAGGAGGATTACTTGAGCCTCGGAGGTCAAAGCTGCAGTGAGCCATGATTGCGCCAGTCTAGGTGACACAGTAAGACCTAGGCTTACTTGAAAAAAAGAAAAAAAAAAAAACGCCTGGGTTCCATCTATGTCCCATCCCTGACAGTACCTTCTATCTTAGAAGGTTAACAAAATGAGAAACCAGATAGGGTGGAGGGAGATTATGAACAAATTAATTTATTGTCCTTTTAATAAAAAACTTTATATAATTGAAAAATCCTTTATTATAAAATAAGTTGAAATAAGGTTTAGATTGCACTCTGTGGTCCAAAGTACCTGTTAAAGTTGTCAAAAAAGCTTAAAAAGCAAGGAGATGAAGTGATGACAGTGCTTTGTCATTCTATCCGAAACCATCTCTTAGCTAGGATTGTTAAAATTTAGAAAGAAATAAATAACCTTTAGCTGACTTGGTCGATTGTAAAAGAGTGCTAAAACCAAATCTTTCAGAAATAATTGTTTTGTAACAGTATATTCAATTAAATTGTTTTAAAGCATCCTAGATTTTTAAAAAGTATTTTTAAAAAGTGGTTATCAGTCAGCCGGGTGCGGTGGCATGTGCCTGTAATCCCAGCTATTTGGGAGGCTGAGGCAGGAGAATCGCTCGAACCTAGGAGGTGGAGGTTGCAGTGAGCTGAGATTGTGCCACTGCTCTCTAGCCTGGGTGACAGAGTGAGACACTGTCTCAAAAAAAAAAAAAAAAAAGCAATGGTAGCAATCAATATAATTCTGCACTATTTTCAGTGTTTCACTTTATTGTATGCAAACTAATATAATGTCAATCAATATGCTGAGTATAGAAATGATGCCATTAATACTGATTACAAAAACGTTACAACTCAGTACTGCAGCTTTCATTCGAATTGGTTGTATGTATAAACTGAGTTCAACAATATTGTATTTGAAATCGTAAATGCAATAACGTAAGTAATGCTTAAGAAAATAAGATCTCAGGAAACTGTATATACTGTGTACTTTTATGCAACTTTATCAGATCATTTCAGTATATGCACCAAGGATATAGCGTATATGACATGAACTTTGAGTGCAAAAACTGTACTATGTACCTGTTTATTTTGCTCTCAACATCTAAATAAAGGTGTTTTGTTTTGTTTTGTTTTTTAAATTGTTTTAAAGTAATCTCCATCAGGACAATTTGTATGTATTTTTACAATTTTTTTTTTTTTTTTTTGAGACGGAGTCTTGCTCTGTCTCCAGGCTGCAGTTTGCAGTTCAGGGGTGCGGTCTTGGCTCACTGCAACCCCCGCCTCCCAGGTTCAAGTGGTTCTCCTGCCTCAGCCTCCCGAGTAGCTGAGACTACAGGTGGGCGCCACCATGCCCAGCTAATTTTTTGTATTTTTACTTGAGACGGAGTTATACCATGTTGCTGAGGATGGTCTCAATCTCTTGGCCTTGTGATCTGCCCGCCTCAGCCTCCCAAAGTGCTGGGATTACGGGTGCGAGCTACTGTGCCCGGCCGTATTTTTACAATTTTTAAATTAGCTTATACCCTATTATCTAGAAATCCCATTTCTAGAAATCTGTCCTGTAGAACAATAGCATTTTAAATGTATATCTGCAAGGCTTACTGTAGTAAGCTATTTATAATACTAAAAAGATGATAAAGTTTGATTTGCAATATTAAGATTTTCTCCAAACTAATCTATAGACTCAGTGTGATCCCAGTCAAAATCCTTATAGGTTTCTTTTGTTGTCATCATCATCATCATTATTATTATTATTATTTTTTGAGACAAAGTCTCACTCTGTCACCCAGGCTGGAGTGCAGTGGTGCGATCTCAGCTCACTGCAGCCTCCGCCTCCCAGGTTCAAGCAATTCTCCCTGCCTCATTCTCCCAAGTAATTGGGATTACAGGCACCCACCACCATGCCCAGTTAACTTTTTGTATTTTTAGTAGAGACAGAATTTCACCATGTTGGCCAGGCTGGTATTGAACTCCTGACCTCAGGTGATCCACCTGCCTCGGCCTCCCAAAGTGCTGGGATTACAGGTGTGAGCCACCGCGCCCGGCCTTTGTGTCCCTTTTATAAAGAAGCCTAAGGCACTCCAAACAAAGACAGATTTATTTGGGTTTATATGCAGTATTTACCAACACAGGAAAGCAGACATATTAGTATTTTCAGCAATAGAGAAAAATGCAAAACCTTTTTTTAATTGACAAGGAAGTTAACTTAATGAAACCATTCTACTAGCTAAGCATTCCAGATATGTAGACTTTACTGTGTCTACTGTTGCTATGGACAAATATTTGTGTTTTGAGCTAAATTTCCACATTTTCTTCCAAAGAAAAAAAAAAAGCATTTTTTTGTCTTTTGAGACAGGGTCTCACTCTGTTGCCCAGATTGAAGCATAGTGTTAAATCTCAGCACTCCACAGCTTCAACCGCCTGAGCTCAAGTGATCCATCCACCTCGGCCTTGTAAAGTGCTGGGATTACAGGCATGAATCACCATACAGGGCCAAAACAAACAAACAAACAAACAGAAAAAAAAACACTTGACACTTAAAATAAATCCAAGCCAGGCACAGTGGTGTGCACCTGTAGTCCCAGCTACTCAGGAGGCTGAGGCAGGAGGATCCCTTGAGCCCAGGAAATGATTTTTCAGTATGGTGTGAAGTAGGGATCAAGTTTCATCGCCTCCAATATGTTTATCCAGTTGTCTCATCTTTTTCACACTGCTCTACTGTTGTACATTTTTTCATTAATTGTGTCCATATGTCCATATTTGAGTGGCTTTGTTCCTGAGTTCTCTGTTCTGTTCCATTGTTCTCTTTGTCTTTGATACCACACTGTCTTAATGAGTATCGTTTTACATTCACGCTTTATATTCATGTCCATATTTGAGTGGCTTTGTTTCTGAGCTTTCTGTATTCTGTTCCACTGTTCTCTTTGTCTTTGATCCAATGCCATACTCCCAGCTATTCGGGAGGCTAAGGCAGGAGAATCGCTTGAACCCAGGAGGCAGAGGTTGCAGTGTGAACCAAGGTCGTGCCATTGCACTCCAGCCTGGGCAATAAAAGCAAAACTTCATCTCAAAAAAAAAAAGGGACATAAAAAAATCTGTATTATTGTAAACATTGAAGGCAGAGGAGAGTAGACTGAATTTGCATTGACTCTGAAGTCTACATAAGTCTACTCTGGGTACTCTCCTATCCTGCGCAAATGACAGATCTGTCTGTTTGATCATAGCACTCTCTACTGGTGATCCTAGGCATAGCCCCACTATCCTCAGTCGGGCTTCCTGTCCTTGTTGTTGTTTGAGGTTAATCTTTTTTGCTTTCCTAGGTCTGGGTTGCTTTAGAGCAATATGTAATGTAGGATCCTGTAAGGGATTAACTAGAGCAAATGAAGCTAACATCCTCCTACCTCTGCCCCACTCCAGATTGGACCTGGACTTTTTCAGAGATAGGGTCTCACACTGTGTTGCTCTGGCTGGCCTCCAACTCTTGGGCTCAAGGGACCCTGATTGTTTTTTTAATTGAGTTTAAATTCATATAACATAAATTAACCATTTAAAGCAAACAGGTAGCATTTAGTACATTCCCAGTGTTGTACATTCATCACATCTATCTAGTTCCATAACCTTTCCATCACCCCACAATGAAACCCCATGCTGATTAAGCAGTCATTCCCATTCCTCCTTCCTCCAACCCCTGGCAACCATTAATTTGCTTTCTGTGTTAATGGATTTACCTTTTCTGGATATTTCATATAAATGGAATCATTGGGTATGTTACCTTTTGTGTCTGACCACTTTTACTTAGCTTAATGTTTTCAAGATTCATTTGTGTTGTAGCATGTATCTACTTTCTTTTTATAACTGAGTCTAATGTTTTTTTTTAAGGGAGTAAAAATCTATGTACTGTATTAGTTTGGAATAAGACCTGGAATAGACTGGTGAGGAAAGGATGGTTTTTGGTGTTACCTGAATCAGCCTAAGTTGACATCCTGGCTTTGCCATTTGCTGACCGAAAGATTTATTAAAGTTAACTTTTCAGTCTCAGGTTTTCTCATTTGTTTAATGAGAAATTTGTGAAGTTTTGGGGATTATCAGTAAGATGGCATGTAAATCTCTAGTGTGGTAATTTGCACATAGTGGGCGCTGACTAAGTTGTTAGGGACAGCCTCGGAAGAGGGGAGGGCCTGCTCCACTTCCTCTTTTTAGGGGAGGGGAACAGATGGACTTTATGTGGATTAAGGTCCTAGGGATGTTATCTCTGTGTCGCTTTGCCTATTGAATTTGTGAAGGAAGGATTGATAGCTTCACTTTGCCTCCTATCCTGCTCTCTCCGGTTTGCTGTCTTCCTGAGACACTTGCTCATTTATTAGGGGCCATAGTAAACGTGTCCATTGTTATCCTGGGGACTCATCCATGAACAACTTGCATATTGTTTTTAAATTAAATTCCAGAATTAGGTGTGTTTTCATATACATATATGTATATATATATAATTTTTATGTGTGTATGTATGTATGTATGAGATGGAGTCTTGCTCTGTCGCTCAGGGTGGAGTGCAGTGGCATGATCTTGGCTCACTGCAACCTCTGCCTCAGCCTCTTGAGTAGCTGGGATTACAGGCATGAGCCACCACGCCTGGCTGATATTTGTGTTTTTAGTAGAGATGAGGTTTCACCATGTTGTCTAGGCTGGTGTGTAACTCTTGGCGCTCAAGTGATCCACCCACCTTGAACTCCTAAAGTGCTGGGATTACAGGCATGAACCACCATACCTGGCCCCAGTTTTTGAGAATTCTTAAGCACATTTTAGAGATTTATTTTATGTTTCAAGGCTTATATGGCTTAAAGGCATCGTTTTAGGGATTACTGGGAAGTATCTTCAAAGTTAATACATGAGAAACATTCCTTCCTAAATCCTTTATTATATTGAATATCGTGTTAATTGGTTTTCAGAGGTTAAATTAACCATGTATTCCTGCAATAAATGTCACTTGTTT
The DNA here is from genome assembly GCF_001698545.2 of Rhinopithecus bieti. Classification (NCBI taxonomy): domain Eukaryota; kingdom Metazoa; phylum Chordata; class Mammalia; order Primates; family Cercopithecidae; genus Rhinopithecus; species Rhinopithecus bieti. The sequence continues at coordinate 4,195,801 of NW_016804136.1, forward strand.
CTGGCATATAATCTTTTTTATATATTACTACATTGATTCATTAGTATTTTGTTGAGGATTTTTTTGTCTATATTCATAAGAAATGCTGGTCTGCAGTTTTCTTTTTTTGTGATAACCTGGTTTTTGTGTCAGTAATACAGGCCCCATGAATTGAGTTGGAAAGTGGTCACTTCTCTTGTATTTTTTCAAGAGTTTGTGAAGAATTGCTGTTAATTCTTCTTTAAATGTTTGGTAGAATCTACCATTGAAATCATGTGTCCTGGGCTTTTTTTCAAGGGAAGTGTTTTGATAACTAATTCAGGATCTACTTTTTATAGCTGTGTTCACATTTTGCTTCTTCCTGAGTTAGTTTTGTGATTTGTGTATCTCTAGGAATTTGTCCATTTCATTTATCTCATTTGTTGGCATAAATTAAACTAAATTTGGCCTGAGGCTACCTGTATATCTTGCGTCCCTATGTAAGGAACTGTAGCCTAACTTAGTACATAAGCAAACTGAAATCCTAAATTAGGAATGTAGTTTTTGTAACAGCTCCTGAGTCTCAGGCAGTCACAGTAGTCAAGTCTACCAATTGCAGGCTGCTAACTAAGCAGCCCATTCTCAAATGAGGCAAAAACCTTTGCTTTTAACACATAGTATAGCTTTGTAATCCTTTTCTGCAAATTCAGTGGTAATTTCTTCTCTTTCATTGCTGATTTTCTTTTTTTTTTTTTTTTTTTTTTTTTTGAGACGGAGTCTCGCTCTGTCCGCCCGGGCTGGAGTGCAGTGCCGTTCTCAGCTCACTGCAAGCTCCGCTCCCGGGTTTATGCCATATCTCCCTGCCTCAGCTCCGAGTAGCTGGGACCCTACAGCCCGCCACCCTCGCCCCGGCTAGTTTTTTGTATTTTTTAGAGAGACGGGGTTTCCAGCCGTGGTAGCCCAGGATGGTCCTCGATCTCCTGACTCGTGATCCCGACCCGTCTCGCCTCCCAAGTGCTGGGATTTAACAAGGCTTGAGCCATCCGCGCCCGCCTTTTTTTTTTTTTTTTTTTTTTTTTTTTTTTGGACGGAGTCTCGCTCTGTCACCTCAGGCTGGAGGTGCAGTGGCCGGTCTCAGCTCACTGCAAGCTCCGCCTCCCGGGTTACGCCATTCTCCTGCCTCAGCCCTCGAGTACTGGGACTACAGCGCCCGCCACCATCGGCCCGGCTAGATTTTTGTATTTTTTTGGTAGAGACGGGGTTTCACTGTGTTAGCCAGGATGGTCTCGATCTCCTGACCTCGTGATCCGCCCGTCTCGGCCTCCCAAAGTGCTGGGATTACAGGCTTGAGCCACCGCGCCCGGCTCATTGCTGATTTTCATGATATGAGTCTTCTTTTTTCCCGTCTGTCAGTGTAGCTAATGGTTTGTCAATTTTGTTGATCTTTTGAAGAACAAACCTTTGGTTCCACTTTCTTGTTGCATATGCTGAGTATTCTCGTAATTGGAGTGGAAAGCTGATCTTTCATGACTTATTTTACTTAAGCCTGAGGAGTCTTGGACTTAGCAAAAGTTCCTTGAATCTAAATTACATCTTCTTTCCTGGTTTCTGGGCTGATAGATGTTTTTTCCCATCTTTTATACCCTTGGTCTTTTCATTGGCAATTAAGACTAGGGAAAGTTAGTTACCTTGTCCTTTTATGCTGTCATTTTGTTTAAAGGCTTTCTATGTAGTAAAACTATCCATATAGACAAAATAGAGCCTTGAGTTGTGATCTTGAATTTGATCAACATGATTTACCCACAGTCTGTACTGGATATTTCTTCACCTGCTGCTACTGTAAACCATTTTATTCTTGTATCTTCTGTAGAGTATATTATCACAGGTACTTTTTATAGGGGTGTCCAATCTTTTGGCTTTCCTGGGCCACATTGAAAGAAGAATTGTCTTGGGCCACACATCAAGTATGCTAACACTAATAATAGCTGATGAACTAAAAAAAAAGTCTCATAATGTTTTAAGAAAGTTTATGAACTTGTGTTGGGTCTCATTCGAAGCCATCCTGGGTCACAGATTGGATGAATTTAATTGACCCAAAATCATAAGGGTTCTACTAACAGTTGTACTTAACAGTATCTGAGAAGATAGAAACAGGACCATCTGCCAGGCGTGGTGGCTCATGCCTGTAATCCCAGCACCTTGGAAGGCCGAGGATGGTGGATTACCTGAGGTCAGGAGTTCGAGACCAGCCTGGCCAATACAAAAAATTAGCTGGGCGTGGTGGCGGGTGCCTATAATCCCAGCTACTCAGTAGGCTGAGGTGGGAGAATCGCTTGAACCTGGGAGGTAGAGGTTCCAATGAGCCAAGATCATGCCATTGCACTCCAGCCTGGGCAACAAGAGTGAAATTCCGTCTCAAAAAAAAAAAAAGAAACAGGGCCATCTGTCTTTGAGGAAGAGGGATTTACACCCTTGCTAAGACACTAAACTTTTTTGCTAAGGCACTAAACTTTTAGGCCCTTCCCCATTATTATACATGAGAGATGATAGTCAAGCCTTTGTTGCCTATGAGTAAAAGGAATCTAAAATCACTGAAATAAATAAGTTTTTCAAGGAATTTCAAAGAAGTTTTTTCACATGGGAAAGGACTTCTAGGCTGGATGTGGTGGCTCACACCTGTAATCCCAGCAATTTGGAAGGCTGCAGCAGGAGGAATGCTTGAACCCAGGAGTTGGAGACCAGTGTGGGCAACATAGTGAGATCCTGTCTCTACCAAAAAAAAAAAAAATCAAAAAAATTAGCCACGTGTGCTAGTGTGCACCTGTGGTCCCAGCTACTTAAGAGGCTGAAATAGGAAGATTTTTTGATCCCAGGAGGTCGAGGTTGCAGTGAGCCATGACTGTGCCACTGCACTCTACCCTTAGTGACAGAGCAAGACCCTGTCTCCAAAAAAAAAAAAAAAAAAAAGGCTGCTGGTTGTTGTTGGAAATAATCAGTCACGATGGCATGCTGCCTAACATGCTAAATCCTCCCCGGAAGACTTCAGGACTTTCGGTCAAATCGTGCTGTGATTTGAGCCTTGAGGCATCCTTGCTGTTTTAGTCACAGAAGTAGTAGATAAAACTTAAAAAACATTGAGACATGTATCTGAGTTCACAAACAAGGTAAACATCTCCCTGGGCTGAGAGGGAGTGAATTCTTGGTCCTAGAGGGTTTGGGGTTGGGACAAAGGCAGCCATTTTCAACTAGGGTTTTGTGAGAGAATTAAGCTCTGTGGAGAATGATTTGAGTAACTGCATTTTTTATTCTTCCAAGTATTGTATGAAACTATTACCATGTTATATATACATAGTAGATACATTAATTCATTGTATACAGGCATTTGGATTTAATTTTCTCTTTGAACTCTGGTTGAGAAGGACTGGAGATGTTCTATACAGAGGAGATTTTGTGTTACAAGCTGAGAGCTAATGTGGGGCTCCTACCACTGGTGAAAGGAAGTTGAAAAAAGCTGTTGCTAACTGCTGCCTAGTGCTCTCAGTTGTCCATTATGGGAAACTGCTGTCCTTAGGGAGGCCTCATGACCAAGAATCGAATCTAACCTCACATTAGCTTGGTGACTGAGTTTGTGATAACCCCTATATTGCCATAAGGTAAGAAACTCGAACCAAGGCCTTGGGTGTCAGATTGGCTGGATAAGGAGGGATGAGCACAGGAGGAAGGACAAAGATAATACCTTTTTCAAGATGAGCCTGTAAATGAAAATTCTAAAATAAATGTTAAGAGGGCAACCAGTAAAAACAGAGATTAAGACATATTTACTCCAGATGAAATTAAAGTAATACAACAGTCTGGAAATTACTTTAAAACAACTTTCTTCAGTAAGGAAAAGGAAGTAATAATTTTCTTAAAAAGAACAGAAAATTGTGGGAGAAAAACAGGCCAAAACAAAACTAGACTAGATGGATATGAAAAAGAACTAATTGGAAATCCTAGAAATTGGCCAGGCATGGTGGCTCATGCCTGTAATCCCAGCACTTTGGGAGGCCAAGGCGGGCAGATCACTTGAGGCCAGGAGTTCGAGACCAGCCTGGCCAACATGGCAAAAACTCATCTCTACTAATTTTACAAAAATTAGCTGGGCATGGTGGCGCATACCTGTTATCCCAGCTGCTCGGGAGGCTGAGTGAGGCAGGAGAATTGGTTGAACGCAGGAGGTGGAGGTTGCAGCGAGCTGAGATGGTGCCACTGCCTGGGCGACACAGACTCCCATCAAAAAAAAAAAAAAAAAAAAAATCCTGGAAATGAAAAAAAATTGATGTAAACATGTAAATCACAGTAAAACTCAGACTGATGCCAGTTACAGAGAAAATTATAGAATTCAAAAAGAACACTGGCTAGGTGTGATGGCTCATACCTGTAATACCAGCAGTTTGGGAGGTCGAGGTAGGTGGATTGCTGGAGCCCAGGAGTTCAAGATTAGCCTGGGCAACATGGCAAAAACCTGTATCTCTTTATTTTCATTTAAAAAACAAAAACAAAAAGAATACTGAGTAATCCTACCAAAACCACCGAGATTAAGGAAAAATATATGATGTGCCTCATAATGATGTTTCATTCAGCGATGGACTGCATATATGACAATAGTCCCATAAGATTATAATGGAGCTGAAAAAGTCCTATCGCCTAGTGACATGTAGTTGTTGTAATGTGTTTGTGGTGATGCCGGTATAAACAAACCTATTGTGCTGCCAGTGGTATAAAAGCTCACAGTAATGTCCTAGGACTTCACCTTCACTTACCACTCACTCACTGACTCACCCAGAGCAATTTCTAGTCCTGCAGTCTTCATTCATGACAAGTGAGTGCCCTATAGAGTTGTGTCATTTTTTCTTTTTTACTGTAGTTTTACTATACTTTTTCTTTGTTTACATAGATACTTACTATGGTAGTACAGCCGCCTACAATATTCAGTACAGTAACATGATGGACTAGTTTGTAGCGTAGGAGCAATAGGCTCTACCATGTATCCTAGGTATGTAGTATGCTATGCCCTCTAGGTTTGTGTAAGTATGCTTGTCCAACCCAGCTTATTTTGCTGCTGTTCTCGTTGTGTTTTGTTTTAGTCTTTTAGCAGTCTAAAGGCATGGTTTTTAGTTTCTGTCTCTAGTGGTAAGTGGAAAAGAGGGATGAGAAAAGGTCCTTACTGATTCAACCAGAAACAGAAGCTAAGAACCCATGACTGTATTTTCTGCCTTGGACACCCCTCCATGATGTTCACATGACAAAATGGCCTAACAACACATTTCTCAGCATGTATCCCCTCCCTATTGTTAAGCAATGCATGACTGTATATCCTCCACGTCTCACACTCATGTATGTATGTGTGTTTATTTAGGAAGGAAATAACAAGGTCAACAAAGACTCCTTAGGCTTTAAGGTGGCTGTCAATGGACACTAATTTTGATATACTTTGATATACACACGCATACATATATGAGAGTATGAGACATGGAGGATAGCTTGAAAGCCTTCAGTGCATATTTGCTGAGAGTTTCAGATAGTCTTCATGAATGTTCAGACATATATAACTTCAGTGTTGGTTCAACTGATGGCTTCAGTGGGGAACCACACAGAAGAGGTGGATTAAATCCTTAGCAGAATTGCAGCCGAGTTAGTTTTCCATTTGAAGAGTTTGAGAGATGGAGTTGAGATAGAATCTTAGTGAGAATATTAGAGAACTGTTGCTTATGAGACTTTTTCAAGCATAAGAAGGAGATAACAAGGATAACAAAGACTTCTTAGGCTTTGAGGTGACTGTCAGTGGACACTAATTTTGATATACTTTGCTTTTGCTAGGGTTAGAGGTCATAGTGTACATTTTTGTTTGGCAGCACCTTTTGAAATGGTGGCCATTTTTCTATGCTGGACATTAGCTTTTTTGTTTTTCTCTTAAAATTTCAAATATACTCCTCTGAAGTTCTGAATTATTTTCTAATATGGACAAGAGTGACTGACTTCATTACAAAAATTAACTTTGGAAGTCTAAGAAGAGTGAATTTTTTATAGTCTTTAACTTAAATTTAATATCCATTCTAAGGATGATCTGAGTTCCTGGGAGAGTAAGATTTTCAGCAGGAGTAGAAACTAGAGCCAAAGAGGCATTTAGCATATTTTAGTATACTACTAATACTAATACTAAAATTAAGAATTTAGTGTAAATTGCTGAATCCTGTCCAAGAAGTGCTAGTTATTACGTAATATAAAAGACTTTGAAATGTTTTTCCTATTTATAATTATGATGGTCTCTAATGTAGGACCAAATGAACAGTTAGTTAAGGCTCTAGTTAGTATTCATAACTCTACAGTACTGAGATGAAAAGTTTATGTTCTTAAGCTTTTGCAGACTTTTTTTTCAGATATGTTATATATCATATAATATGTAATTTATCACCATATTAGATAATGTATTAACTGCTGAATTCATGTTTCAAAAAAATTTTTTTGAGGCAGGATCTCACTCTTTTGCTCAGGCTGGAGTGCAGTAGTGTGATTACAGCTCACTGCCGGGCTTAGGTGAGCCTACTACCTCAGCCTCCCAGGTAGCTGCGACTACAGGTGTCTGCCACCATGCCTGGCAAATTTTTTGTATTTTTTGTAGAGATGGGGTTTCGTTATGTTGTCTGGGCTGGTTTTAGTTTTTATTTGGAAATAATTATAGATTCATAGGAGGTTCTGACATCTTTTGTGGGGGAGGCCCTATATATGCATCACCTATTTCTCTCCAGTAGTAACACCTTATATAACCATAGTACACTGTCCAAACAAGGAAACTGACATTGGTAAACTGTGACATCCATAGAACTTATTCAGATTTTACCAGTTTTACATGCTCACATCTTCTCTCTCTCTCTCTGAGTGTGTGTGTGTGTGTGTGTATGTATGTGTGTATAATTCTATACAATTTTATCACGTGTAGATTTGTGTAACCTCCCTCATAAAAAAATTCATTCTGATTATAATTTATTGTACATATAATTCATGATTGTCAGTATTTTGGTGTGTAGCATACAGTTTCTGAAAGAAAACTAAAGCACAGAAGATAATATGTATCAAAAGCACTAGTGTAACAGAAAATGTCTTTAAACTTATTATAAAGTTTCAAATGTTTCTTCTGTACATATTTTAGAGAAAAATAATGTGGTATGTAAGTACAAATAAATGATTAAAGTGTTTTATGTTTTATTCTGTCCATGTGTTTTCGTGCTATTTTTTGAATATGTAAAAATGAATGGGTCAGTATTTATAAATGTTATTCTAAGACATTGTGTTCTTTACTATGCATTTTTAAGCCCACTTTATTGAAGTATGATTGACATATAAAAAACTGTGCATACTTAAGGTATACAATGTGATGAATTTGGTGATAAGTATATACCTGTGAAACCATCACCACCATCAAGGCCGTAGACATATGTATTACCTCCCAAAGTTTTCTCCTACCGCCACTGTTATTATTTATGGTAGAAAGTAACATAAGATCTACTCTTCGAGAAAATTTTAGGCCAGCTGTGCCGGCTCATGCCTGTAATCCCAGCACTTGGGAGGCCGAGACAGGTGAATCGCTTGAGCTCAGGAGTTGAGACCAGCCCGGGCAATGTGGTGAAACCCCGTCTGTACAAAAAATACAAAAATGAGCAGGCGTAGTGATGTGCGCCTGTAGTCCCAGCTACTCAGGAGGCTGAGGTGGAGGATGGCTTGAGCCCAGGAGGTGGAGGTTACAGTAAGCTGAGATTGCAATACTGTGCTCCAGCCTGGGCGACGGAGCTAGACCTTGTCTGAAAAAAAAAATTTTTTTTTTAAACATTATAATACAGTATTGTTAACTGTAGGCACTATGCTATAGAGAAGATCTCAATAACTTACTTAGCTCACGTGTCTGAAACTGTGTCCCGTCATGTGTTTTTTTGTTGTTTGTTTTGTTTTGTTTTTTGAGATAGAGTCTCACTCTGTCACCCAGGCTGGAGTGCAATGGCACGATCTCGGCTCACTGCAACCTCTGCCTCCCGGGTTCAAGCGATTCTCCTGCCTCAGCCTCCTGAGTAGCTGGGACTACAGGTGCGCACCACCACGCCTGGCTAATTTTTGTATTTTTAGTAGATACGGGGTTTCACCATATTGGTCAGGCTGGTCTTGAATTCCTGACCTTGTGATCTACCCACCTCAGTCTCCCATAGTGCTGGGATTACAGGCCTGAGTAACCACACCTAGCCCATGTATTGTTGTTAATTGATACTGATTTTTATAACAGAGTGCCAGGCACTCTGTGTGCAGTGGTTCCTGTTGCATATATCATTTGTATGCCAATAAGCAAGTTGTTTATAGGTTGAATTTTGAGATCGTAAACTGATCACTCATCTCCATTCCTGATCTTTTCCAGCAGCTTATTATTTCTGTGGGTGGGATGGTGGTGGGGTGGTGGTGGTGATGGTGGTACTGATGTCCATTATAGTGTTATGCATGCTGCGTGGTGAGAACACTTTGCAACATGCCATTATGATTTGTTTTTCATCATTTGTTTTATTTTTATACTTTTGCTTATTACACTGAATGAGACAGCTACTAGCCGGGATGATAGCAGAGCCTGCTTTTCTCTCTGAGTATACTATCTTTGCTTTGGATTCCTCCAAACATCCTAAAACACAGAGTGACAGTGTGGTGAGTCCTTCCACCGCTTTCTGCATTCCCTTTGTGGGGAAGCAAAGTAATTTGGCCATGTAGAAGCAAATCTCTTGTTACTTGCCACTTACTATCTCTCAAAGTATCTTCAGTGTCCTGTTGCTAACCCTGCTCTAAAAAAAATCAGAGAGTAAATTGCTGAATTCTGATGGCTGGTGTGCTTCCTGGTAGCTTTTTAACTGCAACAAAATAACACTGTTTTGCTAATGTAGCTACTTTAGTAATGAAGCTGCCTTCACTTATTCTAACCTCTTTTTTTCCTAGGGAATGTTTGTTCATTAACTAAAAAAAGGTATGCAGTGCTAGATATCTCTGTTCTACTATTGATGGGAGGTTAAGAATATTTTGAGATGTGACTTACACTTTTAGGGGAAAAATTCGTTGTTATGTAAATCCATAATTAAACAGCATTGAATAGGTGGGTAGATTCTACTGTAACAGATAATTGCATCTTATTTCGCAATTACCTGTTTTTTATATATTAAACATCTGAAAGAAGAGAATTGTCTCATTTGTTTTCAACTGACTGATGTCACATGGTTTTGAATCCTGTATGTAATTTCATTTTAGGAAAGTGGATATTTTCCTGTTGAAAGTATCTGGTAAGCTCATAATGTAGCAAATTAGAATTTAGAGATGTTTGCCCAGTAAGGATAGCCTTTGGTGTTAAACACTGACTGAACTGCGATTGAGGTTTTTCTTTCTTTTTTAAAACATTTTCCCACAAATCTACTAATTACAAAAACAGAAAGTTTACAATGGAGAAATGTGGCAAACACCATCAGATTGAGGTTTTTCTAAACAATAAGAATTGATTTAACTTAATTAGGTAGCTGGTGATGGAAGTAGTACATTTCTGTACTTGAACCATGTAGCCAGTAAAGACTTGGTATGCATATGGCCAGTAGCAGTCTTAAATTACTTTGTAAACTCAGTTTTAGGAAAGAAAACAGCTAGGGAGATAATGGGATTTCTAGTGATGCCTTAGCTTGGGTCTCAGGGAAAAGTGGTCTCTCCTTGGCTCTGGCTACAAGTAATATCTCATAGTTCTTAAAAACTGATTTGGGAGGGAGTCAGAAGTTCCAGTTAGAGAGACTTACTGATTTACTGTTTTGTTTATTTATTTATATATATTTGTTTGTGTGGGGTCTCATTCTTTTGCCCAGGCTGGAGTGCAGTGGTGCAGTCACAGCTCAGCTACCCTATACCCCTGGGCTCAAGCAGTCCTTCTTCCTCAGCCTCCCAAGTATGTGGGACCACAGACATACACCACCATGCCCGGCTAATCTTATTTTAATCTTTTTAGAGAGACAGTCTCACAATATTGCTCAGGCTCATCTTGAATTCCTGGCCTCAGGTGATCCTCCTGCCTCAGCCTTACAAAGTGCTGGGATTACAGACATGAGCCACTGTGTCTGGCCCAATTTACTTTGAAAAGCATAAAATGATATTGCTTTATATTTTCATGTAGTAGTAATAGAAGCTATTAAAGAGAAAAAAAAATAGAAAAGGTTCTCCTAGGGCCACTTCCGTAAGTACGTAAAAAGTCATTTGTATTGAGTACTTACTCTGTTGTTGAAAATGCTATTAATGTTCAAGTGGAGGCTTTAGAACTTTTTTTTTTCTTTTGAGTGAGAGGGTCTCGCTCTGATACCCAGGCTGGAGTGCAGTGGCCCGATTTCGGCTCACTGCAACCTCTACCTCCTGAGCTTAGGTGATCCGCCCACCTCAGCCTCCCAAGTACCGGGACCACAGGTGCATGCCACCGTACCTTGCTAACTTTTCTATTTTTAGTAGAGATGGAGTTTCGCCATCTTGGTCAGGCTGATCTCGAACTCAGGTTCAAGCAGTCCACCTGCCTTGGCCTCCCAAAGTGCTGGAATTACAGGCCTGAGCCACCACACCCAGCCTAGTCAGAAACTTATTTCTCCCAATGGAACAAGGGAAACCATAGCGTAGCCCATATTAGAATAAAAATTTAGTGAGGGTCTAATCCATTATAGGCTCGCTAGGTACTGACTTTTCCTTAGGTAAGTTTTTTGAAAAATGCAGCTGTTTACCCCAAATTCTAAAATTACTATAACCTTGGTGCTCAGCAGTCAATACAATGGTTGTTGAAAGATTGAAACAATATGTAATTGAAGACAAGCCTGGCAGGGAACCTGTGTGTGCTTTTAAGTTGAATATACTTTAAAGGAGTTTTTATCTGATTTTCCTCAGTAGAAAGTATTGGTGAGTTTTGAGTATTGACATGTATTGAGCTAGTTCTGCAGGCACCTCCCTAGGAGAAAGCCTTCAGATGAAGCAATTGCATAAGGATTTAATATACATTTATTGAGCCCTTACTACTAGTCAGGCAGAATGTTAGGTCATGGGGACTAAGATGAAAATGGTAGCGTTCTCACCATGGGACGCGTTTACCTGTGTAACAGACTTGCACATCCTGAACATGTACCCCTGAACTTAAAAGCTGAAGGGAGAAAAAAAGAGAAGAAAATGTAGGGCTCTGTCCTCTGAGAGTTTATAGTTTACTTTGGAGGCAAACATGTCCACGTACACTGAAAGTACAAAGGAATTAAGGCTTCATAGAAAAACACACACACACACACACACACACAGGCATAAGGAATGTGTTAGCCTTCCAGGAACCATATAAAGCTTCACATACAGAGCTTCACAAAATTTGAAAGCTGAAAGATGAACAGAAGTTTGGCAGAAATGGAGAAGGCATTACAAGTAGTGACAGGTCTCTAATTTTACTTCTAGAGATTCCTAATGTAAATTTACAGGGCAACTTAGGCCAATACTTTTCATAAGCTGTCCTGCATTTACTTAGATATGTGGTTTAATACAGAAATTGAAATACATATGTGGGGAGAAGTTTTTAAATGTTGTTCTCTGTGTGTTTAATAGGGTGATATTTCTGACAATTGTAGGGTAGCTGGTTTTTTGTTGTTGTTTGTTTGTTTGTTTTGAGGCGGAGTCTCGCTCTGTCACCCAGGCTGGAGTACAGTGGTGCGATCTCGGCCCACTGCAGTCTCTGCCTCCCAGGTTCAAGTGATTCTCCTGCCTCAGCCTCCCAAGCAGCTTGGATTACAGGCACTCGCCACCATGCCTGGCTAATTTTTGTATTTTTAGTAGAGATGGGGTTTTGCTGTGTTGGCAAGGCTACTCTTGAACTCCAGACCTCAGATGATCCGCCTGCCTCGGTCTCCCGAAGTGCTGGTATTATAGGTGTGAGCCACTGAGCCCGGCCAGTGTAGCTTTTTTTTTTTTTTTTTTTTTTCTTTTTGAGGTGGAGTCTCACTCTGTCGCCCAGGCTGGAGTGCAATGGCGTGATCTCGGCGCATTGCAGCCTCCGCCTCCAGGATTAAAGCGATTCTCCTGCCTCAGCCTCCCCAGTACCTGGGACTACAGGTGCATGCCACCACGACGATTTTATAAAAAATATAATTTTTGTATTTTTAGCAGAGATGGAGTTTCACGATGTTGGCCAGGCTGGTCTTGAACTCCTTACCTCAGGTGATCCACCTGCCTCGGCCTCCCAAGGTGCTGGGATTACAGGCATGAGCCACCGTGCCAGCCCAGTGTAGCTTTTTTATATGGACCACAATCATGTGTCAAGTCATTTACTTCAAACAGAATATGGACTCTTGCTGTTCTTCCTCTTAAGCTAAATATTTTAGGGAGCCCCTTCATTTCCTTTCTCCATAATTGGTCCATTAATTTTCAATATATTAACTGGCCAAGAGAATTGTTGATCTCTGTAAAGTATATTTTGTATTTTATGCAGTTGTCCCCAACCTTTTTGGGACCAGGGACTGGTTTCGTGGAAGACGGTTTTTCCATGAACTGGGGGCACAGGGATGGTTTTGGGATGATTCGAGTGCATTACATTTACTGTGTACTGTATTTCTGTTATTATTACATTGTGATATGTAATGAAGTAATTATACAACTCACGACAATGTAGAATCAGTGGGAGCCCTTAGCTTGTTTTCCTGCAACTAGATGGTCCCTTCTGAGGGTGATGGGAGACAGTGACAGATCATCAGGCATTACATTCTCATTAAGACCACACAACCTAGATCCTTCACATGCGCAGTTCACAGCAGGGTTCATATTTCTATGAATATCTAATGTCATCACTGATCTGATAGTAGACAGAGCTCAGGTAGTAATGCGAGTGATAGGGAGCAGCTGTAAATGCAGATGAAGTTTCGCTTGCTCACCCACCGCTCTCCTGCTGTGTGGCCCCGTTCCTAAAAGGCCATGAGTTGATACTGGACTGTGGCCCAGAGATTTGTGACCCCTCTTCTACAGTGTGTAGTATGTTACATTTTTAGACATAGAAGGTATTCATTGTGATGTTACATGGATAGGTGCCGTGTATACAACTGGAAGATAAAAGTTAATTCCTATGTTCTCCCAACCTTTCTTCCCTATCTAACTTTAAGGAAATGTCTTAGACTGATAAAATTTGATAGCTTTTTATTAGAGGGAAGAGGAGGTACTTAAAGTTTGTCTTTATTAGGGAAAAGTTGAAACATATTACAAAAGTGGAAATAGTGTTGGTACAAGAACCCCTCCCCATATCCATTACCCAATGCCAATAATTAATAACTCATGGCCATCTTGTTTTATCTATTACCCTACCCCCACACTTCCCTGACTACACCACTACCATCTTGCCTACTTGTGCAGCTCCCCCTGGCTTCCCCACTCCCACCCCATTGGGTATTTGAAGCAAATTTCAGAAGTTCTGTTCCATCAGTAAACATTTTGGTACATATCTCTAAAACAGTGCTTCCCAACCTCCAGGCACAGGTCCGGCCCGTTAGGAACTAGGCTGCACAGCAGGAGGTAAGAGGCAGGCAAGCAAGTGAAGCTTCATCTGCATTTACAGCTGTTCTCCATCACCCGCATTACCACCTGAGCTCTGCCTCTTGTTAGATCAGTGATGATATTAGATTCTCATAGGAGTGCGAACCCTGTTACGAACTGCGCATGCAAGGGATCTAGGTTGCGTGCTCCTTATGAGAATCTAATGCCTGATGATCTGTCGCTGTTTCCCATCACCCCCAGATGGGACCATCTAGTTGTAGGAAAACAAGCTCAGGGCTTCCACTGATTGTATATTATGGTGAGTTGTATAATTATTTATTACATATTACAGTCTAATAACAATAGAAATTGGGTGCATAATAAATGTAATGCAGTTGAATCATCCCAAAACCATCCCTGCACCTCTGGTCTGTAGAAAAATTGTCTTTCATGAAACCCGTCCCTGATGCCAGAACTTGGGGACCACTACTCTAAAAGATAAAGATATCTGGGCATGGTGGCTCATGCTTGTAATCCCAGCATTTTGGGAGGCTGAGAAGGGCAGATCACCTGAGACCAGCCTGGGCAACATGGGGAAACCTTGTTTCTACAAAAAGTACCAAAATTAGCTGGACATGGTAGTGCACACCTGTAGTCCCAGCTACTGAGGTGGCTGAGGTGAGAGGATCCCTTGAGGCTGGGAGGTTGAGGCTGTAGTCAGCTGTGAGCATGCCACTGCAGTCCAGCTTGGGCAATAGAGCAAGACCCTGTCTTAGAAAAAAAGGATTAAAAAATTTTAGCCACAATATTATTTATCACACCTAAAAATTAGTAATTTCTTACCTTCAAACTACCTAATCAGTGTTCAAAAAGTAGAAAATACCTTTGCAAAACTGCAAAATGCAAGATGTAACTACTGAAACATAGTGGCTGGCATTTGGTGGAATGGTTTTGTTTAAAACATGAAAGTTATTTTATCATGAGTTACTTCTATAGTTCTAACTAATTTTAGTTAGTGAATTATAAATGCAATGTAGAATTTTGAACCTCAAAGAATCTCATCTAGTATCATGAAATCTATGCTAGTATGATGTAATCAGTAGAATGTTGCTTAACTGGGAGCCTTTGGCATACCAACAGAACAGAACAAAACAAAAATCCTTCACATCTGTAAGAAGAGGTTTTAAGTTCTTCTGAAAATTATCATTATTTCATTTAGATTGCTAACTTCAAATGAATGAGGCATTACCATTTCTTGCTGTCAATATATTTTTCAGAGCTTAGCCCGAATAATTTTGAGTATTATTTTATTGTAGGAAAAAATTGACATTACTTCCTTTTCTGGATAGTTTTCTGTTTGAGTGAGATTTGTTCATTGATTCCCTGATGTTGATTTTGTTATGGGGAAAACTGGGGACATAATGAGAAGAGGTATGTGACTAGCTTGAAATAGGTTTTGCTACATACTAATCTTTGCTGTTGAGTTCTATGTATTACAGCAAAATGAATTTTCTAAAATACTTATCATACTACAGTAGTTTTGCCTTGCATGAAAACATTCTAATAAATGAACAATTACTAATTTTGTTTAGTAGATAAATGTATCTAATAGGCCTTGGTGTATGGGCTTTATTCTTAACAGTTTTAAACCTTTAGTTTTTTGTTCTTTTGCTTTACAATGTTTCTTTCTTTTTCTTAGAATGCATCTACTCATGCCTCGAAATCTCCTGACGGTGTTAATGGAAGTGAACCAAGCATTCCTCAGGTCTGTTACTAATTGTTATTTTAGAAAATAACAAGTCATTTCAGAGTGTTGATTAGTCTATATTAATTATTAGCATCTGACTTCACATTGAAATGGTGATGTCCAAATATTCAACACAGTGTATATGGTAAATACAGGTTTGCTCATGGTTTCTTGGAAAAAGTTTTAAATGAAAGCAGGATTGTATTATTTCTCATTTTAAAAATTAATGCGAAGCCAGGCACTGTGGCTCATGCCTGTCTGTAATCTCAGCACTTTGGGAGGCTGAGGTGGACGGATCACTTGAGGCCGAGAGTTCAAGACTAGCCTAGCCAACATGGCGAAACTCTGTCTCTACTAAAAATAGAAAAAGTCAGCCGGGATTGGCACATGCCTGAAATCCCAGCTACTTAGGTGGCTGAAGCATGAGAATTGCTTGAACCCAGGAGGCATACGTTGCCGTGAGCTGAGTTTGTGCCACTGCACTCCAGCCTGGGCGACAGAGTGAGACTCTGTCCAAAAAAAAGAGGACAATAATAATTATGAGAAAGTAAAACTTTTGAAAACTGTGATCTGAGTTTATAGTTATAAAAGATCATGGAGGTAGCCATATTGAGAGACATACTGAGATATATAAGGTGGAAGGGGAATATGAAGGAATGAGATCTTTTAAAGTATTCTCTAAAGTGTATTTTACTACAGAGTTTAGGTTGTCCTTGATTTTAAAAAGTTACTTATAGAGAGGGGCTCAAGTCTTTTTTTTTTTTTGAACCCTTCCAAAAAAGAAAAAAAAAAAAATCACTGTGATAGCAGGCTGGGTGCACTGGTTCATGCCTGTTATCCCAGCACTTTAGGAGGCCGAGGCGGATGGATCGCTTAAGACCAGGAATTCGAAACTGGCCCAGCCAACATAGCGGAACCCTGTCTCTACTGAAAAAATACAAAAATTAGCTGGGTGTGGTGGTATGCATCTGTAATCCCAGCTATTCAGGGGACTGAGGCATCATAATTGCTTGAGCCTGAGAGTGGAGGCTGCAGTGAGCTGAGATTGTACCACTGTGCTCCAGCTTGGATGACAGAGTGAGACCCTGTCTCAAGGAAAAAAAAAAAAAAAAACCTTGTGATAGCAGTGTTGGAGATGAACATTTGTTTACTTTGGTTTTAGTGATGACTATTATCATTATCCTAGCTGTTCTTAGTAGTCCCTAATGTAAAATAGTAGTATTTCTAATTCTGCGAACCCAGGGCATGAGTCTAGACAAGTTGATTTATGAGCTAAATGATTCGTGAACTAAATTACGTAGACAAAACATTCGGAAGTATTGTCTAACAAATGTTTAAATGAGCTTCCCAAACTCCGTGGATGGGTGTCATGTGAGCTTAGATCCTCATAACTGTCAGTGAGGCTGGTCAGGTTCTGGGGACAGCCCAAGTCCCTAGGTCTGTTGACTCTGGTCTTGAGCAGCCACTCCAGTTAATCCCAAATTCTCTACAAATACATAATTTTCTATAAGTTCCATGAAGTAGGGGTAAAATATTGGGAGGCATCAGTCTAAACAGCACTGTACTGAACATATCCAGTGATCTTTAAATAATACTATTACAGAGTATGATTTAAAATGTATATTTTCTTTTCTAATTTTTTTGAGACAGAGTTTCACTCTTTGCCCAGGCTGGAGCGCAATGGCGTGATCTCGCCTCACTGCAATCTCTGCCTCCCGGGTTCAAGCGATTTTCATGCCTCAGCCTCCCAAGTAGCTGGGATTGCAGGCTCCTGCCACCACGGCAGGCTAATGTTTTGTATTTTTAGTAGAGACAGGGTTTCACCATGTTGGCCAGTCTGCTCTTGAACTCCTGACCTCAGGTGATCCAGCCACCTCGGCCTCCCAAAGAGCTGGGATTACAGGCGTGAGCCATCGCACCCAACCTGAAGTGCGTATTTTCTTCTCTCATGGAATAGTCCAAAAAGACTATAGTTATGAATGCAAAAACTTGAATGAGTCAACTTTATAACAAATTCAGAATTTTAATTTAGACAAAGAATGAATGTAGGTGATATTCAGGAAATAAGCTCACTGAGGGCTTTGTGCTTTCTTAAATATTACAGGTATTTTCTTAAAAAATAAAATGGTATTTATTGTATACTGTGTATTAGACATATATGAAACATTTTACATATATGATCTCATTCATTCTCATAACAAAAAGATGCCTTCCCTCAGTTTTTTTTTTTTTTGAGACAGGGTCTCTCTCTGTCACCCAGGCTGTAGTGCAGTGGTGCGGTCATAGCTCACTGCAACCTCAAACTCCTGGGCCCAAGCAATGCTCTCACCTTGGCCTCCTAGGTGACTGGGATTACAGATGTGAGCCATCACATTTGGCTTGTTTACTTTTATTTTAAACAAATTTCTGAAAAGTTGATTTTGGGTTTAGCAAATTAAAAACAGTGTATATACATGAAGCGAGGGGGAAATGCTTACTATGTTTGAGCATATTGACAGCAGCAGGAAACCATAGTTCACAGCAAGGTTGAAGACGTGGTAGAAAGCACACCCTAGAGTTCTTAAAACATAGCAGCCTGTGGACCCTCTTATGTCTGGGGCAAAGTATCCTACACAGATTGAATATCCCTAATCCAAAAATCTGAAATCCATAATGCTTCAAAATCTGAAACTTTTTGAGTACCCACATGATGCCACAAGTGGAAAACTTCACACCTCACCTCGTGATGAGTTGGAGTCAAAACACTGGTGTACAACATAGTTTATTCAGCGTTCCCAAGGGAAAAAAGACTCTCCCCACCCTCTAGCTGTAAGATTATCTTTTCCAGGCATACCCAGATTCTCTCATACAAGCATGTCCACAAAGGGTTACACAGTGGCACATGTGCAGGCCAGATGGCGCCAAGGACAGGTTCCCCATGATGCTCCACATGGGCCCAAGACTTACGTGCTTTACTTGCTGTGTTTTTTTTTTTTTCCTTCTTCTCTGCTCTGTTGTATAAAGATTTGTTGAAAATGTCAAAAAGGCCTTCAGAGGCCCAGCATGTTGGCTCACGCCTGTAATACTGGCATTTTGGGAGGCTGAGGTGGGCAGATCACCTGAGGTCAGGAGTTCGAGACCAGGCCTGCCAACATGGTGAAACCTCCTCTCTACTGAAAATATAAAAATTAGTCTGGTGTGGTGGCATGTGCCTGTATTCCCAGCTACTTGGAAGGCTGAGGCACGAGAATCACTTGAACCTGGGAGGCGGAGGTTGCAATGAGCTGAAATCACGCCACTGCACTGCAGCCTGAGCAACAGAGCAAGACCATGTCTCAAAAAAGAAAAAAAAAAAACAAAAATTAAAAAACCATCCAGCAGAATGCCTCCCCCTCCCTAGTGGACCCATTTCCTGGTCCCTCAATTGCTTCTGGTGTTTCTTCTTACCTAAAAAAAAAAAAGAAAATATAGAGTAACTTTTCAATCAAAACACAGCATCGTAGATAGAGACTGAAAGCTTACCATTGTTTGTTGTTGCTGTTGCTTAACAGCTATTACAGATATTCTGATGTTACTACTGTGCTGCTTAGTTACCCTGAACACATTTTTTTTTTTTACTGTGTTAATGGTATGTCATATATGTATTTCTTTTACTGTGAAGTACTTATGGATGAATAAGCATAAGAAAATTATTGCTTATCAGTAGCATGTAAGTTCAGTGTCAGGAATGATGGTGGTGCCAGACAACCACAGATTGTATTTGTGGCTGAAATTGTGACACCTTTGCTTTCTAACGGTTCAGTGTGGACACTCTGTTTCATGTACAGAAATGATTAAAAATATGATATAAAATTACCTTCAGGCTATGTGTATAAGGTGTATATGAAACATAAATGAATTTCATGTTTAGACTTGGGTTTCATCCCCATAGCATCTCACTATGTATATGCAGATATTCCAAAATCTGGTTCCAAGGTTTTTGGATGAGGAGTACTTAGTCAAAATGAGTTCACAATATACATGTTGTTTTATAATTTGACCTTTCCCATTTAATAGTATATCTTGAACTTCTTTCCATATATTATTATTTATTTTTAACTTTTTAAAAAAAATACTTTATAGCCCAGGACATACTTTTCAAGTTGCCTTGGGGAGTGCTTTCCATATACTGTAATTTATAAACTGTATCCTCTAATGATAACCATTTGGGTTATTTCCAGTTTTTACTCTTTTAAACCACCTGTGATATATCTGGGTGTATGAAGGGCATGGGGCATATCATCTGCTCTTACTCCTACCTTGCCCAGTATTATTAAATCTCTAGAATCTGTGAGCAGAACATTTCTGTTTTGGTTTTTTAAACTCTAAACTGAAGAGAATCTTTTTTTTCTCCTGTATTTTTTGCCTCCTCATGATGTCAGATTCCCTGGAGTATTTCATTCCTGGCACCTTTGAGATCATACAGTGACCCTGTTGTTAACTAATGAGAATGAGTTTCTAGGAGACATCGTTGAATATTGACTGCTGTGACCTGAACAAAATAATACTGCTTAGAACAGTTAGTTGAATTAGGTCATATTAGTTTTCATTGTGACTAAATTAATTTGTTGTTATTCTAGTTAATTAGGAGGACAGGTCTTGCTTATCACTGTCTAACATTGGAGTTACTGATCTGTGCAGAGGGACTCTAACTCAGACCTTTCAACTGTCCTCCATGATTTGTTAATGCTTATTTTTATTCCTAATAGACAAATGGTAAGTAGAGCAGAGTTGGCTGTTACTAGTCAACTCTGCCTCACGTTCCCTTATTAAAGTGGGTTCATTACATATTACCCTCCCCCTGCCCCAATTCGCCTCTTTTCTTGAGAATGATCAAGCATCACCACATCCATAAAGACCCTCTAGATAAAGCCCACTTGAGTTCAGTTACACACTTCACATTTCATGGTATATACCTACATTTTAGACACTGGGATGCAGATGGTCACTACCTTCAAGGATCTTACAGTTTAGTGGATGAATCCTCACAATACACTTGTGAAGTCAGCTTGGAAAGTACTGCTTTTTTCTTTCTTACAGATGTGCAAACTGAAGGAAAGTGACTTACTGAAGGGCATTCTATCTCTAGGTGACAGACGTGGGACCTGCACCCCAGTCCTCTGACTCCAGGTCCAACAATTTTTCAGCAATAACCAAGTGTCTTGTTTTTCAGAAAACAATGTATTATGTAAAATGTCGGGAATATAAATTCAACTTGTTAGAACTTTTATAAGATTATTGCTGGTGATAGGGGTAATAGAAGTCTAAATGTGTGTATTTTAATCCACACATTCTGTTGGGTTTTGGTTGCAGGCAGGTGACACACAGTCTTTTGCACAGAAGCTCCAGCTGCGGGTGCCCTCCGTGGAGTCTTTGTTTCGAAGTCCAATAAAGGAATCTCTATTCCGGTCTTCTTCTAAAGAGTCTTTGGTACGAACATCTTCCAGAGAATCCCTGAATCGACTTGACCTGGACAGTTCTGCCAATTTTGATCCACCCTCCGATATGGATAGCGAGGCTGAAGACTTGGTAGGGAATTCAGACAGTCTCAACAAAGAACAGTTGATTCAGCGGTTGCGAAGAATGGAACGAAGCTTAAGTAGCTACAGAGGAAAATATTCTGAGGTAGGAGCATGATCTTTTTGCCTGTACAAAAATTTCTTCCTCTTGTTCTCTAATTCATATTACTGTATTGCTTTACTCCTGTGATTGGCTAAACTGTTAATTCCCTGGATATATCCTGGTTACTAATGGTATGTAGTTTGTGGCAATATTTAGTTAAAGACTTTCAGTATCTAGTTAAGTAAAGACAGTGGCCCTTTGGCAAGACTCTTGGTAAAAGTTTGGAAAAGATTGTTGTCTGTAGCCTTCTGGTTCTTATATTCTGTTCCCCTCTCCTTTCGTAGTCCCTCTGTTCAAGGTCACTTGAACACCCAGTGTGGAGTTCATCTTCTGTTCTCATATCCTCTCCTTTATTCCTCTCTAACTGATGCGACTCCAAAATGACCTCGTCTGCCAACGAGCTTCCCATTATTACTGACTCTAAAATTGTTTTAGGTAGCCTGATTATCTGACAGATTTGGTTCATTCTCATTGTACTTACATTTAAACCTTTGCCTTGGATCAATCTTTTCATTGCTAAACCTGTGAGAATGACACTTTCTGTTTGGTCTAAGGGAGGAAGGAAGTCAATGCTAGTCCATTTCGCTTTTCAGTCCTTTAGGAGTGTAGCATCTTCCTTTCAGGCTAAATTTTATTTGTTGCCCTCCCTCAATTCCCTCTGCATCCTATGCAGTTAAAACAGTTCTTTCTCAGGAAAGCCTTTTTGGAGTAAGTTGTCCATATCTTTTTGTTTGTTAATCTTAAAATGTGTAATGTCTTATGGTTTGTAAATCACCGTTGTAGTTAATTTTAATTAATGAATACTGAAGTTCAGAGTCAGTATGTTAAAGATGGCTGTAACTTCTGTTTCCAATTATGACTACAATGTGAGTAATTTTATCCTACAACCAAAAACAAAACAAAAACCCAAATGAAATATACAAGATAAGATATCTTTTTAAACTATGAAGTGCTGACAAAATAGGAAGCAATTATCAGGCTTAAATATATAGGCTGGCTGGAACCCACCCAGAGATATAAACAAGGCATTAAAGCCATGTATGTCATGAGGCACTTGTAGAATCAAGCACCTTTTTCCTTTACATTTTTTTAACTTTTATTTTTAAATATCTACCAAAGTTAATAATGGTCATGAATCTTTTAGTCTTGTTTCTTCACTAACTTAACCATGGCTTTTAAGTTTGAAGCTGGAGTAGTAGAATTTAAATATGCTAGACACTGTGTATTTTATATTTATTTGTTGTTGTTGTTGTTGTTTTTGAGACAGGGTCTCACTTTTTTGCCCAGGCTGGAGTGCAGTGGCTCAAACACGGCTCATTTGGAGCTTCAACTTCCTAGGCTCAAGCGATCCTTCGGCCTCAGCCCCAGCCCCCTCACGTAGCTGGGACTACAGGCGCACACCACCACACCCAGCTAATTTTTGTATTTTTTCGTAGAGATGAGGTTTTGCTATGTTGCCCAGGCTGGTCTCGAACTCCTGAGGTCAAGCGATCCTCCCGCCTCAGCCTCCCAAGGACTGTTCTTATAGGCATGAGCCACTACACCTGTCCTGTGTATTTTATATTTATTATGTCATGTAATATTGTACCATTCCTATAGATGTTAATTAGCTCAGTTTTGTAGAAAAAGAATTGGAGAGTCATAGTAACTTGCTGATGTTGCCTGGTAACTTGCTTATGGTCGGACAGGTTGTAGTTGCAGAGTCTGGATTTGATTTTAGGTCTTTCTGGTTGTTTCTAGTATTCTGTGCTGTCCCAGAGTCAGGCAGCTTAATGGGATCAAAAGAACTCATAGACTTTGTCTCTACCTCTCTTTGGCATTGTTAGTGCCTAGGATGAAATAATGTTGTAAATGACGTCTGATTCTTGGGTTACTCTTCCACACACACCCCCCTCCACCTGTTTTTTGAGCACCATTTTCTTTTATCTTATTTTAGTTCAGGGATACATATTCAGGATGTGCAGGATTGTTACACTGGTAAATGTGAACACCATTTTTCTGTTTTTTGTGAGATGGAGTCTCACTCTGTAGCCCAGAGTGGAGTTCAGTGGTGTGATCTCGGCTCACTGCAACCTCTGCCTCCTGGGTCCTGGGTCAAGCAGTTCTCCTGCCTCACCCTACAGGCATGCGCCACCATGCCCAGCTAATTTTTGTGTTTTTAGTAGAGACAGGGTTTCACCATGTTGGCCAGCCTGGTTTCCAACTCCTGACCTTGTCATCTGCCCACTTCGGCCTCCAAGAGTGCTGAGATTACAGGCGTGAGCCACTGCGCCCGGCTGTGAACACCGGTTTTTTGTCTGGTGTTATGATAATAGTAAGCGGAGAGTCCTGGTCTTAGGCAGAATTTTGTTTTTTACATTCTTTGTTGCTAGATTCACCTTCCATTGCTGCTTTTTTTTTGAGACAAGGTCTCACTCCTTCACCCAGGCTGGAGTACAGTGGCGTGATCACAGCTCCCCTTGCAGCCTTGAGTTCCCAGGGTTAGGTGATTCTCCCACCTCAGTCTCCTGAGTAACAGGGACCACAGGCACACACCACCACGCCTGGCTAATTTTTTTGTATTTTTGGTAGAGATGGTGTTTTGCTATTTTTGCCCAGGCTGGTCTCCAACTCCTGGGCTCAAGCAGTCCTCCTGTCCTGGCCTCCCAAAGTGCTGGGATTACAGGTGTGAGCCACCATGCCTGGCCCTATTGCTGCCTGTCTTTTGATTCAGGATATCACTAGTGGCATTTGGGACACACAGCAGCCTTCCAAGGTAAATGGCAAAGCTGTAATAGGGGATGCTTCCTCTTAAATCTGCAGCTTATCTCTTTAGCACTTCCAAAGTAGGATCCAAAGAATTCACTGGAGCCATGTACTTAGCCTTCAGATGAGTAACTTTTTTTTTTTTTAATTATAATAGAGAGAAGGTCTCACTAAATTGCCCAGGCTGGTCTCGAACTCTTGGGCTCAAGTGATCCTTCTACCTCGGCCTCTCAAAATGTTGGGATTACAGGCATGAGCCACTGTACCCGGCCCTAGATGAGTAATGTTTTATAACTTATAGGCTGAAAAGATTTGTTAATCCATAATTTCATCAGGGTGTGCTAGAATGTTTAAATACCCTATTTAGGTTAAATGGTTAAATATCTCTTTAAGGACTTGAATTACTAGTTTTCATCTGTGGATTATGAGGTTCTTTGCTCAGATTTTTGCAGAGCTATAGTCACAGACCCTATAACCAGAAGGAACTTTCTAAATCAATTACATGGTCTATTATAGTCCAAAGCAGAAAAATCGCCTGGTGAGCTCATTAAAACAGTTTCCTGTCTCTCCACACTCTTCCCAAATCTCATTCAGTTAAATTGGGGTGGGGCCCAAGAATTTCTGTTTCAAGCAAACTTGCTGGTGATGCTGTTGCTGATTTAGTCTGTGACTATAGTTTGAGTAGCCTCCTGCCTTTAGGCAAGCTGGCTTGAATCACCACCTGTGAATTAGGTACTAAAATTTAGAGGTATATCTCTAAGATGAAGTCATATGGAGATTTAGTGTCTGTCAAATTTACATTTTATTTTTTAGAAATGTATGTCCTATGTTAGTTTTGGCCATCATGCATCTAATTAGGTTATCTTATAAGAACTCTTCTAATTTATTTTTTGACTTTCATAAAGAGAATTTTTTAGTGGACTTTAGAATAATTGCATTTATTTAGGAATGACTAATGTTGATGACTATATTTTAGCTTGTTACAGCTTATCAGATGCTTCAGAGAGAGAAGAAAAAGCTACAAGTAAGTCATTTGTCTACTGTATTATTAAGTCATAATTTTTAAATCAGAAAGATCTTACATAGTAAGATATTTCTAACCCTTCCTTTTAAATAATTGTGCATATGAACAAAGTATTAAACTTGTTTTAACATTATTGGAGGTTTCGATAAAGAGAAACTGAATGAGATCCCAGAGATTTTACCTCTGTTAAGGATGAGCTTTCTTGAGTTACAGATCTCTGTAATGCTTAAGAAGTTAGAATTTACAGCATGCCTCTCTCAAGCATGTTTTCTAGTGTCTCAGTCTACAGGTTGCTTCCTTGTTTTAGTAGTAAAGACATGTCTAACCTTCTATGCAGAGTGGTAACACCAGTTATTTATTGTTAATTCAATGTTCTAATTGTCTGTAGAACATAGGAAATAAGATGATTGCAAAGAGTTTTTAGTTTATTTGATAATGTTTTCTTTCTTTTTTCTTTGAGATGGAGTCTCGCTCTGTCACCCAGGCTGGAGTGCAGTGGTGTGATCTCGGCCCACTGCAACCTCTGCCTCTCAGCTCAAGCGATTCTCCTGCCTCAGCCTCCCAAGTAGCTGGGATTACAGGCGTCCATCACCATGCCTGGCTAATTTTTATGTTTTTAGGAGAGACGGGGTTTCACCATGTTGGCCAGGCTGGTCTTGAACTCCTGACCGCAAGTGATCCACCCTCTTCTGCCACCCAAAGTGCTGGTATTACTGGTGTGCACCACTGCGCCTGGCCTTGATAATGTTTTCTGAAACATGCAGCTAATTTTGCCTTAACCCATTGTGCTATTAATACTCCATAAATTCATTCTCAAAAGGTTACCTTACTCTTAAGTTTGGTAGGTATCTTGTTTGTGTTTCTTCTGTGAATTGCCTATGGATTTTTATTTTTAGATGTAGGTAAGTCTGACACTAAGTGACAGTAAAGAATGGTGGTTTCATAGTTCCAAATTTCAATAATGTTAAGAGATAAAATTTGGCTGGGTGTGGTGGCTCACGCCTGTATTCCCAGCACTTTAAGTAGAGGCGGGGTTTCACTATGTTGGCCAGGCTGGTCTCAAACTCCTGACCTTGTGATCTGCCTGCCTTGGCCTCCCAAAGTGCTGGGATTGTAGGTGTGAGCCACCATGCCTGGCCAGCTTCTTAATTTTTTTTAATGTATGGTTACTAATTTAGCCATCTGATGTTCTTTGTGAAGTTTTCTGGATGGTTTTTTTTTTTTTTTTTTTTGAAATGGAGTCTCGCTCTTTCGTTCAGGCTGGAGTGCAGTGGCACGAACTTGGCTCACTGCAAGCTCCACTGCCCAGGTTCACGCCATTCTCCTGCCTCAGCCTGCCGAGCAGCTGGGACTACAGGCGCCCGCCACCATGCCCGGCTAATTTTTTTTGTATTTTTGGTAGAGAAGGGGTTTCACTGTGTTAGCCAGGATAGTCTTGATCTGCTGACCTCGTGGTCCACCTGCCTCGGCCTCCCAAAGTGCTGAGATTACGGGCGTGAGCCCCGTGCCCGGCTGGTTTTATATTNAATGTATGGTTACTAATTTAGCCATCTGATGTTCTTTGTGAAGTTTTCTGGATGGTTTTTTTTTTTTTTTTTTTTTTTTTTTTTTTGAAATGGAGTCTCGTTCTTTCGTTCAGGCTGGAGTGCAGTGGCACGAACTTGGCTCACTGCAAGCTCCACTGCCCAGGTTCACGCCATTCTCCTGCCTCAGCCTGCCGAGCAGCTGGGACTACAGGCGCCCGCCACCATGCCCGGCTAATTTTTTTTGTATTTTGGTAGAGAAGGGGTTTCACTGTGTTAGCCAGGATAGTCTTGATCTGCTGACCTCGTGGTCCACCTGCCTCGGCCTCCCAAAGTGCTGAGATTACGGGCGTGAGCCCCGTGCCCGGCTGGTTTTATATTTTTAAATACAGACAATTATTTTGTTTCTAAGCCACAAAAACCTTTAGAACAGGTTGTTAATTGATGTGTTCCACACATTACAGGTTTCAGTGAAATAAATTGCAGTTGGAATTTGATTTAATTTTAAAAAATTTTATTTTTTAAATTGAACAAACAGTAAAATTGACTTTTTGTTTGGTTTACATGTCCATGCATTTTAACAGATGTATAGATTTTGAACCACTGCCACTGCCAGGATACAGAACAGTTCTATAACATCATGATCTAAGTTTTAACAGATTTTTCAATATGGTCACATCTTTAACATTTTAATCTTGTCCTCTGTTTTCAGGTTATTTTTGGATAAACAGTTGTAATATTTTAAAATAATTATTTTTGCCTTGCTTTGTATTTACTATGTCATACAGTTAGTTGTTTAACCAGTTTTTTTCCCCCTCTCAATTAAAGGGTATATTAAGTCAGAGTCAGGATAAATCACTTCGGAGAATTGCAGAATTAAGAGAGGTAAGTTTCAGTGATGAGTACTTTGAAAATAGTAATTAAATATCATATTTATCAGAACTGTTGTATGTCCTAGGGTAGTTTCATATGCATCTCATTAGTTATACAAATAACTAACGAGTCCAGCCTCCAAGACCAGGGGTCAGTTCTTAAAATTTTTACTTGTATGATTTTTCTAAGATATGTTGTCGGAATTAATGAAATAAGGTCTTAGCAACAGAATATCATTTGTCTACATGAACAGTCAGCGTCAACTTCCAAGGGTTAACTGGGTTCTTCTGTTAAGTATTTCAGGCTTCTTTTTGTTTTTCCTAACCATCAGTCTTTTTTATAAAATAAATTATGTTTATTGTAATTTTTAGGGAGTGAGTTATTTTTCATAGCAGTTAGACTGTTTGAATTCCTTTATGTCTTCCTGCGGGCCATGTGTACCCACTTGCCATCAGAGTAGGTAAGACCACTCCTGGTTTGACCTGCTGTCTCAAATTATTTTGTAATGAGTACCTGTTGACTTTTTTGGGGTTCTCCCGCTGTCAGGTCCATCTGATACCTTGTTTCTTCCCTCTGCTTTCTCCTATATAGATCCCAACAATTGCGTATTTTACTGCTATTGGTGCTTTCTCTCCACTCATTTATATTGTTTGTTGAAGAATGTCTTGTTACCTATTTTTGTTATGAATGTTCTTCATGGGTTTTTGTTACTTTCTGTTAATTCGTTAACAAAACAGTGTTATTTTGAGAAGTTTGAAATAGGTAGCTTTAGGACAAATCAAAGTAAGTTTAATGTTTTAGGTATTGTAACTGTGTAATTTATCAGTCCAAGATACAGATTTAAAAAGTATAGATAGCCTTAAAAGGGTCAGGTAAATTGATAAATCTATAAATAGTAATTGAGAAAAGCTAGTATATTTGTGGGAGGAGACAAAGAAGAAAAACAAGGGAGTATAGATTAGGATGATATCATCAATATAGCCATATTGTCCCGTAGAATATTCTTTGTTGTTATTGTAAATGACAGACTACTACGTGAATTAACAATCAGAATTAATCATGTAGGAATTTCCTGTATTATATCACTAAAGTTTTATTCTTATTGCTATCATGTTTGATTTCTAGTTCTTGCAATATTTTTTATATAGCCAAATCACTGAATTTTTGTGATATGAAAGAAAGATTATATAATTTACCACAATTCCCCGATAAATTCTTTAAAACATTCTAAACATGACTTTGAAAACCAGGCTAATTTACTTTTGTTATACTGACAAGACCAAGCATTGGCGTCAGTAATACAAATAATTACAGATGTCCTTTATTAATGAAAATTTGTATAACTTCTTTTGGATTAATAACTTAGAAAAATATATACCTACTTTGGAAGTTATAGAGAAGGAACAAAACCTTAACTCCTGGTCTGCCCAAGAATCTGGTTTTCTAGTTGGACTGGGAATGTGTTAGTACTCAGAAAAGTATGCATGGGGGTTAGGTGTATGCAACAAAGGGGTTGTGGGAAGTGAGAGAATGATAGCTAGGGTATCCTCTTTTGTTTCTCCTGCTTTATATTAATAGAAAGAAAGTGCTTTTAGTAGCTAAAAGCCCCTTTGCTTTTGCTAGAGAGGCAAATAATACAGCATTTCTACCCAAAAGATTTTCCTGGTAAGCTAATATCTTTTTGCTTAACATTTCTTTTTTACTTATCTTGTATTCTGGGAATAAATGAAGGGTGTTAATGATAGATATCTTGTATTTCTGGTGAGAAATTAAATGCCCATGTTTTATGCAGTTAATGATTAGATACACATAGTAATGGAGAGCAGGCATGTTTAAAATTCAGAGAGTGTACATTAGAGATTAGGCATCAGGTTTTGATGCCTAAAACCTGATGAATCCTCTTTAAAACATTCGCATTATTTAAATATGCATTGAATAAAGAGACAGGAATACCTCTTTATAATGTTATTATATCTGGAAATACAGGAATACCTGTTTTTTTTCCTTCCTACGCTCAGCCCTTCTCCACTAGGAGCCCTCGTCTGAGGGAGCTATACTCAAGAAAATACAGCTGAATGGGAAACCCATCTACTTTATTCATAGATGAGTAAGCACCCATGTGATTGCTGGCTGTTAGTAAAGATAGGCCTCCTATCCTCGAATTTAAATTATAAAACCAGCATTCCTTGGCAACATCAAATGGGGAAAGAAAAAGAATTGACTTTGCTAGCAGGCCCCAGCCTTACTCATCTACTCAGTTGCAGCTGTTGAGGGACTTAGAAAAACTGTGAGAGAGCTCGCTGGCTAAAAAGCATGCCTTGTCATGCTTGTCTGTGGTAAAATGCATTCGTGTTGACCTTCTAAAGAGGGTGGAGCTCTGTGAATACTCTGAATGCTGCCAGTTAGATTTGCAACTCTACCTAAATTTTTTAGGAGCCGGTGAAATATTGGGGGCAAAGACCAGAGGTAAGGGAATATGGAACTAAAGGGCCTATTTTAACTTTCCTGTCTAAATCCATTATTTTATGCAGTAACTTTATCTTCCTCTATTAGGAAATATTAATACTTATCAGAATCACAGATTGAAGAATTTGTTGTTGTTTTTTAATCCACCTACATGTGTTAGTTTTCTAATTACCACCAACTTAATGGCTTCACACAGCACGAATACATTATCTTGGAAGTTTGACCCAAGCCTCACTGGGCTAACATATTGACAAAATAATGTATAGGTAGCCGGGAGAGGGAGAAGGGGACATGATTAAAAGATGCTCCCTTGTATCGGAGAACTTTCTGTCTAGATGAAGAAATGAAAACATGCAAAATCTGAAAACTGTAGTATAAATCGAGGAGTGTTTTTTGGTTTTTTGTTTTGGTGGGCTGTTAGGACCGCTCTGTAACAGAGCCGAGCATGGAAGGTTGTAGGTTGTAGGAAATTATTCGGAAGAAATGAATTTTACCTTCCAGTTCCTTCCAGAAGTGGGGGAGAAGGGAGTTGTCATAGGGCCACTAACTGTTGTATTTCGGAATAAAGACATCAGGAATAAGCACCCAGATTCTTTTATTGCCATTATTTCATTAAAGAAGTTGTGGCCGGACACAGTGGCTCCCGAGCGCAGTGGCTCACACCTATGCCTGTAATCCCAGCACTTTGGGAGGCTGAGGCAGATGGATCACGAGGTCAAGAGATAGAGACCTTCCTGGCCAACATGGTGAAACCCTGTCTCTACTAAAAATAACAAAAATTAGCTGGGTGTGGTGGCATGCACCTGTAGTCCCAGCTACTCAGGAGGCTGAGGCAGGAGAATCACTTGAACTCAGGAGGTGGAATTCGGCAGTGAGCCTAGATCGCACCACTGCACTTCAGCCTGGTGACAGCGAGACTCCATCTCAAAAAAAAAAAAAAAAAAAAAAAAAAAAGTTGTTTTAGTACCAAAGCAATTAGGAAGGACATGTTCCCAGGACAAAGTAACAGCTACTTCCATGAAAGGAATTTAAGATCCAAGAAAATCTCTCCACATTGGCTTTTGTTTCTTATTTCACTATGGATCTCTGAAAACTTTATTTAGGCCATGACCAGCATTTGGAGACTACTGCTGTGGGAATGTCAAGTCAGGAGACATTTGTGAGAGGAAAAGGAAAAAATATGCTCGGAGATATTGGGGCAATGTGGGTGTTGGGCAGAATAGAGGACACTTATAAGTGTATTAGATAGTACCTCAGTGTTTTGCTGGGGCAGTTCTCAGTGTTTTGAGAATTAATGTTTGAAACAATGTGAGAAGAGGGAGTTGCTTAGAAGTCTTTGAAAATATTGTTTGAGGAAAATTTTTCTAGCAAATGTGTGAGGGATGGATTAAATTAGAGGAGGACTTGAGGTAAGGAATCTGTCTAGAAGTCTAGTGAAGGAAATTAACTATCACAAGCTTGTCCAACCTGCAGCCCATGGCCTGCATGCAGCCCAGGACGGCTTTGAATGCGGCCCAGCACAAATTTGTAAACTTCCTTAAAACATTGTGAGGTTTTTTTTTTGTGATTTTTTTTTTTTTAAATGCTCATCAGCTATAGTTGGTGTATTTTATATGTGGCCCAAGACAATTCTTTTTCTTCCAGTGTGGCCTAGGGAAGCTAAAAGATTGGGCATCCCTGATCTAAAGTTTTAGACACCTGGACTGTGGTTATAGTTATGGTAAAAGATAGGATCTAAACATTCTAGAAAAAGTAATAAAAAAATGATTATATGCAGGGATTAACAAAGATAAGTAAAATGTGACTTTGAATATTTTGAATTTAGGGAACTAGTGAAGTATAGGAATCCCAGAATGATAAAGGACTGTTTGATATTTCCATATGCTAACCTCTAGCGTTCTAAGGGAGAAACGCAGAAGACACAAGGTTGAATCCAGAGGGCTGGAAGGAATCAGTGAAGGACAAAGAGGAAACTATAATTGACAGGAATGTAGCCAAGAGCCCTAAAGCCATGGTCAGCAGATATAGCCAAGAAAAGCTTCCATAGGTGATTTTGTCATTGTGCGAATACCACAGAGTGTTCTTTCAAAAACCTAGATGGTATAACCTACTATATTCTTAGGCAATATTGTATTATTGTTCCTAAGCTATAAGCCTGTACAGCATGTTACTGTACTGAATTCTGTAGACAGTTGTAACATAATGGTATTTGTATATCCAAGTCTATCTAAACATAGAAAAAGCACAGTAAAAATACGTTATAATATTATGAAAGCACCGTCGTATATGTGGTCCGTCATTTTCCAGAACGTTGTTACGTGGTATGTGACTATACCTAAAATGAAAGGGTAATTACTGGTGGCTGGTATTGCAGAGAGAGAAAAATAAGTGGATTTGGTTAGGAAGGCTTGTTAATGACCTAAAGAAAGCAGCATTTTAACTAATTGCAGGAACTAGAAATTTCATTTTACAGATGAGAAAGCATTTGGTTTCGACTATCAGACACTTTTATATATTGGGGGGAGGAAGACTCTACTGGCTATCTGTTTGGTATATAATAATTTGATTTCAGATCAAATGAATATAATATAACACAAGTAGTAAGAGTCTCAAAGTTTTACTTTTATCTTCAGTAATTTTTTTTTTTTTTTTTTTTTTTTGGGAGACCGAGCCTCATTCTGTCACCCAGGCTGGAGTGCAGTGGCAAGCCTCAATTCACTGCAACCTCTGCCCCCAAGTGATTCTCCTGCCTCAGCTTCCCGAGTAACTGGGACCGCAGATGCCTGCCACCACACCCAGCTCATTTTTGCATATTTAGTAGAGATGGGGTTTCACCATGTTGGCCAGGCTGGTCTTGAACTCCTGACCTCAAGTGATCCACCCTCCTCGGCCTCCCAAAGTGTGGGATTACAGGTATGAGCCACCGCACCTGGCCTATCTTAAGTGATTATTTATTTTCTCCACATTATTATCAATGCAGCCTTGGATCTTCACATTCTTTAAGGAACAAAATTATTTGTTAATGTTTTACATGCTGATTATTCGCTAATTATTGTCACTGATACCTTAAGGGAAATGTAAATCTGTATTCAACATGTTTTTAAATTTTGAAAAATTTAAGTTTATATTTTTTGTTTTATACTGAAAATTGCCTGTAAATCATTTTGTTTTAGGAGCTCCAAATGGACCAGCAGGCAAAGAAACATCTCCAAGAGGAGTTTGATGCATCTTTAGAGGAGAAAGATCAATATATCAGTGTTCTCCAAACTCAGGTAAAAGAATGAAAGAAAAGTATGGAATTTTTTGGATAAGGAAAATAGAGGGGTTTGATTTGGATATCTGCAAGGTTCCAAAAGTTTTTTCTTTTTTAAGACCTATTTTAAAACTTTTGCTTTCCTCAATTTTTTTATTTTTAATTTTTTTTTTTGAGACAGGGTCTTGCTCTTTTACCCCGGCTGCAGTGCAGTGGCATCATCATAGCTTACTGCAATCTCGAATTCCTGGACTTGAGCAATCCTCCAGCCTCTGCCTCCAGAGTAGCTGGGACTACAGGCATATGCCACCATGCCCAGCTAATTTTTAAAATTTTTTGTAGAGATGGGGTCTCACTCTGTTGCCCAGGCTGGTCTCAAACTCCTGGACTCAAGCGATCCTTCCTCCTTGGCCTCACAAGGTGTTGGGATTATAGGCATGAGCCACCACTCCTAGCTCCTCAGTTAATGTTAAGGATACTTTTTTATTTATTGTGTCTTTTGACTAACTGCATAATAATAATAGCAAATACAAAACCGACTGTATTGGGGTAAACTTTTGTTTTATTTTCCCCACTTTAGTAAGAAGAGTATCATTTAATCCATCCTCTCTCTGTTTTAAAGAAAGTACAATAAGCCGTCTACATTGATATGTTTTGTATGTGTGGATTCAACCAACTGGATAAAAATATTTAGGAGGAAAAAACCATGTGTAGTGAACATGTAGACTTTTTTCTTGTCATTATTTTCTAAAATATATATAGTATAACAACTATTTGCATAACATTTTCATTATTTAGGTAGTTTATGTAATCTAGGGATGATTTAAAGTATACTGGAGGATGTGTGTAGACTATATGCAAATACTACACCATTTTATATAATGGACTTGAGCTCCTGCGAATTTTGGTATTGACAGGGAATCCTGGAACCAATCCCCCACAGATACCAAGGGACAATTGTACTACTCCCATAGTTTTTTTTGACTTTTTTCTAATAAAGCACATTTATATTAGGTTTCTCTGCTGAAACAACGATTACGAAATGGCCCGATGAATGTTGATGTACTGAAACCACTTCCTCAGCTGGAACCACAGGCTGAATTCTTGACTAAAGAAGAGAATACAGAGAGTGATGTAGAGCCAGTAGGTAAGCTTCATTTTGTCAAAAGGTTAATTTAAAAACTAGAGGAGGGTCAGGCTCCTTGGCTCACACCTGTATTCCCAACACTTTGGGAGGCCAGTGTGGGAGGATCACTTGAGTTCAGGAGTTTGAGACCAGCCTGGGCAACATAGAGAAAACCCTTCTCCACAAGAAAAAGAAAAACGAAAACAAAACCCCAAGAAAACCTAGAGGAGGATTTTGAGAGATTCCAGGATGTGAGCTGATAGATGTGGGCTGAGGTAGAAGTGTCCGTGGTCCTAAGAGTTTCATGAAGATGCAAGGGTTTTTTTTTTTTTGTTTTTTTGGTTCTTTGTTATTTAGAAGAAAATAAGTGTTTTTTATTTGTTTGTTTATTTGAGATGGTGTCTCACTCTGTTGCCAAGGCTGGAGTGCAGTGGCATGATCTCGGCTCACTGCAACCTCTGTCTCCTGGGTTCAAGTGATTCTCCTGTGTCATCCTCCTGCATAGCTGGGATTACAAGTGTGCACCACCACGCCCGGCTAATATTTGTATTTTCAGTAGAGATGGGCTTTCACCATGTTGGCCAGGCTGGTCTCAAACTCCTAATCTCAAGTAATCTGCCTGTCTCCACCTCCCAAAATATTGGGATTACAGGCGCGAGTCACTGTGCCCAACAAAAATAATTGTTTTAATATGCAAAAATGTCATAGTCTGTGAGTAATACCACATTTTCATTATAATTGAAATTCATTTATTATGCTACACTGTTTTATTCATAGCAGTAGCTAGGTGTCATATGAACAGGCCAGTTCTGCTTACATGCTAATAAATGTGCTATGTGTAATTGTTTGGATATTTTAGTTTTTAAATAATATTGCTTAAATATTTCTATATTCATAGATATTTGTATTTGTCCTATTTCCTATTAATTGCTTTTAACTGGAAAAGAAGAAATAGCTATATTTTGTCTTAAAATTCAGTTGTAGCCTTCTTTGCTTTGAGGCTTTGAGGTATATACGCAATAAAATTCCCATCTTTTATTTCCTAGCTTTTTCTTTCAAAGGGACTTACGATAAACTTGGAGTAAGTAGTTGAACAGTTAACTGTCTGAGCAGCCAGCCTATGGTCGGGTGGTGGGGCGGGGGCTCGTTCCCGAAATTCCCCAAATGTGGAAACTTCAGACTCATAAATGTAAAGTGATGGAGAAAGCTGCACTTACCAGAACTTCTCTCAGAAAGAGATTAGAGTGTGGTTGGGAAGAACACTGTACTTTATTAATCCTTTTGGGAGGTGAGCGAAGACACATAATTTTGAATAACAAAAGATGATTATCAAACTGTTATTTTAAGGAGGGTGGATTCAGTTAATGTTAGTTAACTACTGTGCCATTCTGAATGGGGTTGAACTGCAAAGAGGTGAATTCACTACTAAGCTTCTTCAGATAAAGACTAAACAACTAATACTAAGTAAAGTTTTGGAAGGGTGCCAGTTTATTAGCTGACTAGGGTTGTCCCTTCTTCATTTGACTAAGAGTATAGCAGAATGTTGGTGTAAGAATACACTCCTGGCTGGGCATGGTGGCTCTCGCCTGTAATCCCAGCACTTTGGGAGGCTAAGGCAGGCGGATTGCCTGAGGTCAGGAGTTCGAGACTAGTCTGGCCCACATGGTGAAACCCCATCTCTACTAAAAATAAAAAAAATTAGCCGGACGTGGTGGCATGCACCTGTAATCCCAGCTACTCGGGAGGCTGAGGCAGGGGAATTGCTTGAACCAGGAGATGGAGTTGCAGTGAGCTGAGATCACGGCCACTGCACTCCAGCCTGGTGGCAGAGCGAGGCTCCCGTCTCAAAAAAAAAAAAAAAAAAAAAAAAAAAAAAAAAAAAAAAAAAAAAGGAAATACACTCCTGTGTACTAACAGACTGTTACTAAAGCGCCCTTATATTTGTAACCGCCCAATGGGTTCACCTTGCCCACTGCCTAGACAGAGCTGATTTATCAAGACAGGGGAATTGCAGTAGAGAAAGAGTAATTCACACAGAGCCGACTGCACGTGACCGGAGTTTTATTTTACTCAAATTAGTCTCTCCAAGCATTTGTGGATCCGAGTTTTTAAGGACAATTTAGTGGATGCGGGGAAGCCAGTGAGCCAGGAGTGCTGATTGGTCAGGTCAGAGATGATATCATAGGTAGTCAAAGCTGTCTTCTTGTGCTGAGTCACTTCCTGGATGAGAGCCACAAGATCAGATGAGCCAATTTATCTATCTGGGTGTTGCCAGCTGATCCATCAAGTGCAGGGTCTGCAAAATATCTCAAGCAGTGATATTAGGAGCCGTTTAGTGGTGGTCAGAATCTTGTAGCCTTCAGATGCATGACTCCTAAACGATAAATTCTAATCTTTTGGCTAATTTGTTAGTCCTACAAAGGCAGTCTGGTCCCCATGCAAGAAGGAGGTTTGTTTGGGAAATGGCTTTTATTGTCTTTGTTTTAAACTATAAGTTCTCCCAAAGTTAGTTCGGCCTACACCCAGGAGCGAACAATGACAGCTTAAAGGTTAGAACCAAGATGGAGTCAGTTAGGTTAGATCTCTTTCACTGTCTCAGTCATAATTTTCCAAAGGCGGTTTCATATTCCTTACTGATGGCCCCTCCTTATGCTGCTTTATTGTTAGTGGAAGATGGAACTTCTGCTAAAACACTGGAAACACTCCAGCAAAGAGTTAAGCGTCAAGAGAACCTACTTAAGCGTTGTAAGGAAACAATTCAGTCACATAAGGAACAATGTACACTATTAACTAGTGAAAAAGAAGCTCTGCAAGAACAACTGGATGAAAGACTTCAAGAACTAGAAAAGATAAAGGTAAAAGAGCAGATGAGTTTTGTTCTAATTTAATCCTGTAAAGTTAGATCCACAGGCTCCACAGCATGGCTTGTACCTCCGGGAAAGGAGAGTGGATGGAAAGGACATTCTTGTTTGCCCTGGCCTATATAACACTTACTATACCTTGAGACTTCCTGTGTACTTTTCTCCTTCTACACTGTAACATGTATATAAATTAGATAAATGTTTTAGAGTTCTCAAATGAGAAGAAGCTTTATTAGAGATGGAAATGAATTTCAAAATTTTTTTTAGGACCTTCATATGGCTGAGAAGACTAAACTTATCACTCAGTTACGTGATGCAAAGAACTTAATTGAACAGCTTGAACAAGATAAGGTAAAACAACAAAACCTATGATACTAAAATTTGTCAAGAGGCCCCAACATTTACTTTTGGAAACAGTTGGAAACATTCATGCTTGTTTCTGTTTTCCAAAATTATGGCAGCTTTTTCCATGAAAAATCTTTTTAATTTCTAGATTTATGTAACTACTAGCCTTAGTTTTGTATTGTGTGAAACTGATTCTCTGATTTCTTGATCCCAGTCAGCATTTTGATTTGTAGACTAGAATAACTGTTGCAAAGTAAGTTTATATTTATAGTACATAACTACATTACAGAGAAAAGTTAAATTATTTATAGTTAAGGCATTCTAAATGTGAATGGTATCAGTATGTTCTTTCAAATAATATGGAAACAGACTAATCTCTCAGATAAGTTGCCTAAAAAATAAATAAGGGGCTGGGCACAGTGTCTCATCTCTTTAATCTCAGCACTTTGGGAGACTGAGGCGGGAGGATTGCTTGAAACCAGAAGTTCAAGATCAACCTGGGCAGTAAAGCAAGACCCCCTGTCTACAAAAAGTAAAAAATTAGCTGGGTATGTTGGTATATGCCTGTGGTCCCAGCTACTCGGGAGGCTGAGGCAGGAGGATTGCTTGAGCCCAGAGTAAGAGGCTGCTATGAGCTATGATCACACTACTGTACTGCAGCCTGGGTGACAGGGTGAGACCCTGTCTCTTAAAAAAACAAAAAGTAAATAAGTGATAATTTATATATTAGCATAAATAACAATTTCTACAAATAAATTTTAGAATGTGTAGGTGAGACTGGAGGATTGAGGAAGGAATGAGTCTTACCTTTGGTAGTTTGGAGTTGGAGCAGCAGCTATAGCTATGCAGCAAAGACAACCAGAAAATTCATGGGTTAACAGTTTTGACCTAAGTCTTTCAGTCCCAAGTTCTTGGGTCCTTTTTCTAAGCAGCTCCCAGTTTGTTCCATACCATCCACTAGTTTCTTTAATATGCCGGGTTATCACTACAGTATTTTAAGTGGTCATGTAATTAAGAACATGTCACAGCTGTCCTGCTGTTAAAATATATTGGCAGTCTTTTTCATCCTTTTGATAATATTGCTTTGCTAGATTATAAACTTCTTGAGGGCCTATTTAAAAATTTTTTTTGTGTTACTAAGAACTTAAAACATTTACAAAAGAAAAGCTGCTAAAATGAATTTCTGTGAACCCACCACCCATCTTCAACAATTAACATCTCATGACTAACCTTGTTTCATCTGTACCTTCTCAACTCTCGTTGTCCTACTCATCCCAGAGTTGTTTTAGAGCAAATCCAAGAAATTTTATCATTTTTTTCCAAAAGTATTTTAATATATCTTTAAAATAAAAGATGTTATTTTTACAATAATACAACCACATTATCATGATCACATCTAAAAATTTAATAATTTTTTAATATGACCTGCTATCTAGTCAGTTTCAGATTTTCTCTAGTCTCATATATTTTTTGCTCTTTTATGAATCAGGGTCCTTATAAAGTTTTTTCATTGCAATTGGTTGATATGACTCTCAAGATTTCTTTTAATTTAGAGGTTCGATTATCTTCTCTCCTTCTCTTTCCACTATATTTTGGTTTTTGAAGAAACTGAAGTTCCATGATTTTGTTTTGAGATTTCATATAACAGTGTCTTACTTACCTGGTTGTTATCTTTCTATTTCTCCGTTAATATTAGCCATCTGAAAGAGTCATACTCTAAAGTAAGGGTTGGCAAACCCTGTAATCTTAAGACCATGAAATAGTTGTCACAAAGTCTGAACATTTTTTCAACAGACAAGTGAACCATCTCATTTTTTGTTAGTCCTAAATGACTTTTTTGCTTCATACAATTTGGTTATCTTTTTCCGCTGCTGAGCTGCATTTCTAGCGTAGATTATCCAGAAAGAGGGAACAGAAGTAACTAGCAAGTTGGAGGAATGGGGATGCCTTACTGAGCAAAGTAAGGAGTAGTGGTGGTACCAGAGACAGTCACAGGAAGAAAGAGAAAAACCAGGTAGATGTGTCCTGGGATTTTGCTTTATCCAGTGTGGCAGCAGGCACCTTCCATTCTCAGTCTCTGGGGTTATCCCCATGTTATAGCACAGATCAATATTTGTAGTTTATTGTAGCATCAAGCCAAGTTCAGAAGACTATATTTTGTTCATTATAAACTGTTTTCTAAGACAGCACATTTGTAGAAAGGTTATAAATTAAATATTTTAAGTAATAATGTTTTAATGCATTAAGGGTTAAACTATTAAAATTTTTTAATGTAAAAAATACCCTGTTATGCTAGGTAATAGGATTAGAGCAGAAAACAGACCTCAGTTTGTGAAGTACTGAAATAATTGTTACGCTGTACTTAGCAAGAAATATCATTTTTTTCTGCCTTTTATTTTAATTTTCAATTTTAATTTTTTTTGAGATGGAGTCTCGCTCTGTCACCTAGGCTGGAGTGCAATGGCATGATCTCAGCTCACTTCAACCTCCGCCCCCTGGGTTCAAGCAATTCTTCTGCCTCAGCCTCCTGAGTGGCTGGGATTACAGGCATGTGTCACCACGCCTGGCTAATTTTTGTATTTTTAGTAGAGACAGGGTTTCGCCATGTTGGCCAGGCCGGTATCAAACTCCTGACCTCAGGCCATCCACCCTGCTTGGCCTCTCAAAGTGCTGGGATTACAGACATGAGCCACCATGCTCGGCCTTTTTCTGCCTTTTAAATTAAGTTTTATCTGTGCTGTTGATGCAGTTTTGTTATGCAAATATTTTAGAGTCTTCACTTCTATTCAGGGAATGGTAATCGCAGAGACAAAACGTCAGATGCATGAAACCCTGGAAATGAAAGAAGAAGAAATTGCTCAACTCCGTAGTCGCATCAAACAGATGACTACCCAGGGAGAGGAATTGCGAGAACAGAAAGAAAAGTCCGAAAGAGCTGGTAAGAACTTGAGGGTTACTTGGTTTATGTTGGAACTCAAAAGTTATTTAAAGTGCTTGACCAATATTTTAAAAAAATGAGTTAAATATTGATAAAAATTCTTAACTGTAGAGGCTCCTAATAAGACACCCATCTCTGCTCATTAGAGGAGGCAGAGGTTGGCAAACTGTT
Organism: Rhinopithecus bieti; assembly: GCF_001698545.2. Taxonomy (NCBI): domain Eukaryota; kingdom Metazoa; phylum Chordata; class Mammalia; order Primates; family Cercopithecidae; genus Rhinopithecus; species Rhinopithecus bieti. Next base: position 4,236,034 of record NW_016804136.1, read on the forward strand.
TATGTACGGCCCTTAGGCTAAGGATGATTTTTAAATTTTTAAATAGTTGAAGAAAAGAAAAATATATGACAGAGATCGTATGTGATCTACAAAACCTAAAATATTTATCATCTGGCCCCTTACAGAAAATGTTTGCTGACAGAGTATCAAAATCCACGTTTAAAATTTTAGAACTTCCCAGTAAGGTACAGCATGGTATTTATTAAATAATTGTTACCTTATAGATGCTTTAGGGTAAACAAAAAGTATAAGTTATAGTCTGCTTTTAAAGAGAATAATGATCACTTTAGTGTTAATAGCGTGTTTTGACACAATAAATGCTGGGCTATAAAGTATAGAACCCAGCATAGTATTCAACAAGGTACAAAACTGACTAAAGCTAGGAAAGGAGGGATGTTTGAAAGGGGGAGAGCAGGATGAATTGTGACTTCCTATCAGGGAAGATGTGAATTTTGAATTGGACCTCAAATAATGAATAGAATGGGCCTAACGAGAGGTGTAGGCAGCACACGTTTCAGATGCTACGATGCCATGAACAGGCACAGTGATCATGGTGGGTGTGTGAATCAGCTGAAAACCATTCTTGCTGAAGTGAGAAATGCAGTTGGATTGTAAAGGAACTGACTATTGAAATCTTAAAAGGTAGGTAGCTGAGTTTAGACTTTGATATACAAAGTAACAGGAAGCCAGTAATAGGAAGGCATAGTGTGATGGGAGCTAGTTTTACATAGAAAATAAATGAAATAGGAAGTCAAACTTAGAAGCAAAGACAGAAATCCAGATTTTAGGGACTGTGAGCTTTGGCCACCTTGCTAGCATGGTGGTTCTGGGAAGGAGAAGACAGATAGAATCTGTAGAATTTGGTCTCTAATTAACTCAGGGAGGCAGAAGAAAAGTAAGGACTCTAAGTTGACTTCAGAGTTTTAAGCTTAGGATACTTAATGAATAGTAGTGTGGAATTAGAATAGGAAATCTAAATGGGGAAGTTGAGAATTGGAGTGAAACGATGGGTTTGTTTAGATACATTGAATTTGAGCCAGTCATGAATTTTTCAAATGGAATTGAGTTGCAGGAATTTGGAAATAAGAAACTGGAACATCTTTCAGGAGTCGTCAGCCTAGGATTGAAACCTGTGGTTAAATCTCTAGGAGAGGCTGATTTCTACAAAAGATTAAGTTTTACAGTAGTAGTAATAGTCGTGGTAGTAACAGCAGCAGCTGCCTCTGCTGACACTTATTTAGCACTTGTTGCTGCTACTACTACTATTGTTAATACTGCTGCTAGCCATTACTTACTTTAGTAATGCTCTGCTTTAAGGGCTTTGCTTGTATTTACTTGTGTTGCATCCTCACAAGTGTGTGGAATAATACTGTTATCTTCATTTTACAAATAAGCAAACCTCAGAATGTAGAAGTTAAGTAATTTACCCACATTTCTGCACAGAGGGTAAGTATATACTCAAGATTTAATCCAGGCATTGTGACTCACGTCTGTGCTCTTAACCATATGGAGGTCTTGAGTTTGGCAATGAGACATAAATGAGAAAAAAAAAAAAAGTTACCTCATGAAGTCATAGAAATTGTGGATAGTTAGGTTTTTGGGGGAATATAAGATGTGTTTCAAGAAGTGGAGAAGGTAAGACGAAGACTTTGGAAAGGTCTTTGAATTTGATAGGGCTATGATTTGGAGGATGCAGTTTTGAGAAATGATTTTACAAACCAGATTTTAAGGTGTTAAGAAGGGGACTGGGTCTCGACACAGAGAAACAGTTGACTATTTCATAAATATCTCCTCATCTTCTTGCAGTTATTTTATGGATAAAGTGACTGGGGAATTTAGTTAATGAATTTGTTCTCATCAAACCTGAGAAAACTTCCCTTTAGAGAGAGTAGATGGCATCTTTCAGAATATAATCTTTGAAGACTTTCTAGAACCAGTTTGAGTGTTATAAGACATTGGTTCAACAACTTTGCTTTCAGTGAACAGAAAATCTAATGCATAGCCTTAGCTTCTCATATCAAGCCTTTCCATTTTTAGAACTGCTTTTTGTTGACTATTGTAGTCAGTAAAGAGAAAATGTTGGTCAGGGGATTAAATTTCTTTTGAAATTGGGTGTACTTAATGAGGAGATAGAAACTGATGAATAAATATCAAGTTGAAAAGGGTAAATGGTGAAAAGATAGACAAAATATATAGTTCATTCACATGCAGGATAAAATTTTCCATGTATATGTTCCAGTTAAACCTTTAGTAGTACACATTTCCTTCCCTTGCTTGCTTCTCCAGAACAGATATATTTTGTCTTTAAGTGTGTTTTTCATAAACCATATTTTTATAAATATTTGATAGCCTAAAGGTTTAAAATTTTTTCTATTAATACTGTCAAAAATTAATAAATACTATAAGAATTAAGATTTAAATTACTATTATTATTACTTTTTTTTGGGCACAATCTTGACTCGCTGCAATCTCCGCCTCCTGAGTTCAAGTGATTCTCGTGCCTCAGTCTCCTGAGTAGCCGGGATTACAGATGTGTGCCACCACTGCTGGCTAATTTTTGTACTTTTAGCAGAGACGGGGTTTCACTATGTTGGCCAGGCTGGTCTCGAACTCCCAACCTCAGGGAATCTGTCCTCCTTGGCCTTTCAAAGTGCTGGGATGACAGGCGTTGGCCACTGCGCCCTGCCAGATTTAAATTATTAATGGATATATTTATTTTGGAAAGTCTTTAGATAACAAAGTTGTAAGTGCTTTTATAGATTTTTTTAAAATTATATTTGTAGTCATAATAAATGAGGGCTATGATACAAAGTTGTAACAAACTGGCTCTACATTGAAGATAATGCCTTTTACATCTATAATGAAAGCTAGTTTTAGGCACACAAACTGTATTTCATTTAATAGTCTTAATTGGGTCTAAACAGAACTGTTCAAGTAGGAAGTGGTTCTTATTCAAATGTAAAGTGTGTATGCCAATTGAAAGAAAACTTCCAATTAAGCACTAAGCATAAGAAAAGGTCAGTGCATTGGGAGTTATACCTGATGTAAATGATGAGTTGATGGGTGCTGACGAGTTGATGGGTGCAGCACACCAACGTGGCACAAGTGTACATAGGTAACAAACCTGCACATTGTGCACATGTACCCTAGAACTTAAAGTATAATTTTAAAAAAAGGAGGAAAAAAAAAAGAAAAATTCAGTGTAAAGGAAGTAGGATTTCTATAAATAGTCTGGCTGTTGGAAAATTCAATTGCTCTATTAAATATTTATTTTCTTTGTTAGATTTAAAATTCAAAGGTTAAACACATAAGAACTGGTCATGTGAAGGAAATATTAATATCATTACAGCACAGCGTTACTATTAAGATTTTAGAAGTGATATATCTACATAAAAACTGGTTACCTAGGAAAATAAACTCCCCAAGCGTTTGCAAGCTGGAGAGAGAGGTTAAGTCTTGATACTGCTAGTAATTCTTGATGTGGATATTAGTAAACAAATCACTGATTCCTTTGGCTCACTTATTCTGGATGTCAAAATCAGCTCAAGAACGTTCCCCACTACTTTTCTTGGGAAACAGTCTCTTAAGCTGCTCCTCATATGTTTTTCTAGATGAATTGTGGTGCCTTTCATATGTTGGAGGACAGAGGAAATCTGAATGTCTTTGGTTTTAAACAGAATGATTCTTTATTTTCTTTTTCTGTTTTTGCATGCTGGCATAAAAGAATAATTCTGTTATAAAATACTGAGACTGTGAACACGGTGGTATACTGATTTCAGGATGGTGTATCAACCTGTAATTCTTAAATAGTCTCCTCTCTAGTGGAAATGTTAGGCATATTTTTTGAAGTATGATAGCATAGCATTTTTGTTTTGTTAAAGATATGTATTTTAGTGTATAAAGGAAACAAAAAATAAGTTTATTGGTTATAAGCGCTTCTACAATTGTTGATAGTGTTTCTTTCTTGTTGTTACTTACGAACAGATGGTCACATCTTCTATTAACCAGATTTTAAACTTGGAAAAGTTTGGTGATTCAGCTTAAGTGCCTGATGCTGTATTTTAACACTCCAGGAAATTATATCCTCATTGTAGCACCAGTGTAGAATGTTAATGCTACTAAAGTTCACACTAGTTCGTGGCTGTTCTGTGTGTGTGTGTGTGCGTGTGCGTGTGTGTGTGTATGTGTATCAGAATAGGAGATAGGGGTAGCTAATTATTAATGCAGTATATTACCAAAAAATTGGAAAATAGAGAAAATGACATCACTGTTGTTTTAGTAAATTTCCATGTAGTGTTTTCTCTAATTTTTATTTTTATATTATTGTAATAATACTGTACGTTCAATTTTGTATGTTCTTCTCCCCCATTTAGCTTTATGTTATTGACAATTTTACGTGTTGCTGAAGTACTAACATATTTTAATGGCTGTGTCAAAGTGCATGTACATCATTTACTTGGTTATCATTTCCTTACTGTTTATCATCTAGATTATTTTATAGTTTTGTTACAAATACTATTGTGACAATTTTGACATATAGCTTATTAGATAAAAAGTTTTGTCTCAGGATAAATTCTTAACCATAGACTTTTAGTCTTTTTCGTTAGCCACTTTTAAGTGATTTAAATTTATATAGCCATTAAAAAAATAACCCAGGCTACAACGTTAATCCTCCCCCCGTTAAAATGTTTTTTCCTACAATTATGCAAAATGAATAAAATATTTTGCTTAGATTAGGAAAGTTTCTAGAGTATAGTAACTTTTGTAAACCCCGTTTCCATGTACCTCATCTTTGCTGAAGTTATGTGTTTTATATGATTGGTGGTGGCATTTAAAGACTTGGACTAACTCATAACGTTCTTTGCTTTTTTATTGTCATGTGTTTGTGCAGGAAATATGTTTTTTTATTCATATATTCATTTTTATAGTATAGGTCTGATATACCAAAAGCAATTCATTAGAACATATTTATTTGATGTTTGAAGGACCCATTAACGTAGTTTTATGTATTTAAATAGTGTGTAAGATTTATGCATTTTTATATAACAAACCAAAATCACATATGTATTTAACTGCTTTGTTAGTTGCTGATAATTTATGTAACAAAGTTTTCTTGGAGTCTTAAGTCTCACAAAACATCTTATTTTTGTGCATCCACACATGCCAATAAGTGAATCATGGTGCCTTTCCCAAGCCTTGTATGAACAGGACTGGGGTAAGGGCTATTTTTTTTTTCTTATCATGGGTACTTAGAATAAGCTTTACAAAGAAAATTCCATGTTTCTCAGGCAAAAAAAAAAAAAAACAGTATGAATTAAAGTAGATTTTAAGTATGCCATGTTAGATAAGTAATATGTACGTATTTTGGCACTATATGAATAACTGCTGGAAAATTTATTTTAAATGGCTTTTAAAATGCAATTATTTATGTCTCCAACAATGTCACTATTACTTGAAACTATCAATAATTTAAAACACATTTCTTTGGTGCAAGATTATATTTCTAATTTAATCAATGTACTTAGCTTTAGCCTAATATTTTTCAACATTAGCCTGATGTTTTCAAGGTATTTGATAGATAAATATGTATGTAAAATATACATGAAAATTTGGGGCTGGGCGCGGTGGCTTACGCCTGAAATCCCTGCACTTTGGGACGCTGAGGCAGGTGGATCACCTGAGGTCAGGAGTTCACCAGCCTGGCCAACATGGTGAACCCCGTCTCTACTAAAAATATAAAAATTAGCCGGGCGTGGTGGCATGTGCCTGTAATCCTGGCTTACTCTGGAGGCTGAGGCAGGAGAATCACTGGAACCTGGGAGGCAGAGGTTGCAGTGAGCCGAGATCCTGCCGTTGCACTCCAGTCTGGGCGACAAGAACGAAACTGTCTCGAAAAAAAAAAGAAAAAGAAAATTTGGATAAATTGGTAAATTTTTTGAAGGTCAAAGCATAGTCAGTTTATAGAATGAATCTTGTTACATATTTTGTAGTATGGCTTAAAATTTAGATTTTCCTTGCAAATGTAATATTTATTAAATCTCTGCAAAGGCCCTAATTTATAGATAAGCATTGCACTATCTAATTTTTGCCACCGGGTGGTAGTATTTTATTTTCATTTATGTAAGCTCTAGACTAGTAGCTTGGACACTTTTTGATCTCTGGGACCTCTTAACACTCTTAAAATTTATTGGGGATTCCAAAGAACTTTATTTATGTGGGTTATATGTATTGATATTAATGTATTAATAATTAAAAGTAAAAAAAATTTTTTTTTTTTTTTTTTTGGAGACAGAGTCTCACTCACTCTGTCGCTGAGGCTGGAGTCCAGTGATGCAATCTCGGCTCACTGCAACCTCCGCCTCTCGGGTTCAAGCAATTCTCCTGCCTCAGCCTGCTGAGTAGCTGGGACTAAAGGCATGTACTACCATGCCCAGGTAATTTTTTGGTATTTTTAGTAGAGATACGTTTCACCGTGTTAGCCAGGATGGCTTCGAACTCCTGGCCTCGTGATCCGCACACCTCAGCCTCCTAAAGTGCTGGGATCACAGACATGAGGCACCGCGCCCGGCTAAAAGTAAAAATTTTCACAATATTTGTTTAATTCGTTTTTAAAATAACAATTGTAGACTGGGTGCAGTGGCTCACGCCTGTAATCCCAGTACTTTGGGAGGCCAAGGCGGGTGGATCACTTGAGTGCCAAGGGTTTGAGAACAGCCTGGCCAACATGGCAAAACCCCATCTCTACTAAAAATACAAAAATTAGCTGGATATGGTGGCGTGTGCCTGTAGTCCCAGCTACTCAGGAAGCTGAGGCAGGAGAATCGCTTGAACCCCGGGAGGTGGGGGTTGTAGTGAGCCAAGATCATGCCACTGCACTCCAGCCTGGGCGACAGAACGAGACTCTGTTTCAAAAATAATAATACTGATTATAGGCCGGGCGTGGTGGCTCATGCCTGTAATCCCAGCACTTTGGGAGGCCGAGGTGGGCGGATTACCTGAGGTCAGGAGTTTGAGACCAGCCTGGCCAACATGGTGAACACTGTCTCTACTAAAAATACAAAAATTAGCCAGGCATGGTGGCATATGCCTGTAATCCCAGCTATTCTGGAGGCTGAGGCAGGAGAATTGCTTGAACCTGGGAGGTGGAGGTTGAAGATGGTGCCATTGCACTCCAGCCTGGCCGACAGAGCAAAACTTTGTCTCAAAACAAACAAACAACAAAAAACAAACAAACCATTTATAAATCCATTACATGTTAGCACAAATACTTTTATGAAATCTACCTATATTTTCCAAAATAAGGTTTAGTGTGAAGAATGGCCTTGTTTTACATTTTTGTTATCTCATTGCTTGGCTTAATACAATGCAGCTGGATTTTCATGCCTGTTTCTGCATTTAATCTGTTGCGATATATTATTTTGGTTGAAATATATGAAGAAAATCTACTCTTATGTAGACACGTATTTGGAAAAGGGAGGATCTCACAGATCCTCTGAAAGGGTCTCAAGACCCCAGGATCTTTGGACCACATATTGAGAACTGCTGCTGTAGGCTTTGATTTTATTTGCCAAAGAGGGTTGATGATTCAGTGGGAATTCTGATAAAATTATTTTGTTGCTTTTCTGTTAATTTGCATTTCATTCATTTTGTAGTGCTTTTCATTCACTCATTTTGTTTGTTTGTTTTTGCTGGGATAAAGACAGGCATTGGCTTACTTATTCATTCTTCATGTCATTAACCAGCTTGTTAGGATCATCAATTAATCTAGAGGTTAACAGCCTTTTCACACTTCTGCATTTTTGTTTATTTCCTGCACTGAGAGTAGAAGTGGGTCTTGTTAACCATGTAGTAAAGTGTTCTCTGGGACAGTGTAACAAAATAGTAATGCTACATGAAATCTCAGAATTCTGGCATTTCTTATTATAATTGATTGGTATGCTCAAGATGAGGAGTATCCTCTAAGAGGTGCTGGAGTAGCAAAAACATTGCCACATTCTTCCTAGCTGTATCTAAGGATTAGTTATTTTATTCCCCTTTATTACTACTTCAGCTATCTTTTTGTGAAATATTTTCTTTGTCACTTAATACCTAGTATATGCTTGGCAGTTGGTAAACAGCTGCCAAGTATGTATTTGATGACTGAATGGTTGGATTATTGAGCTACAGATTGCCACCCTTTCTCATTTAACCCTTATAGAGAGTGTTTGCCCATTTTTATAATTCCCATGGATGTGAGTGAACCTCATCTGAAGTGGAAAGTGAGGAGCTAGCAATAAAGGATCTGCCCTGCATTTTACTTAACTGACAGAGGAGCATACTTACAGTTCATTGAAAATTGACCTAAAAGTATTTTTTAAGTGTGTGTGTTTTTTAAAATAAAAATTGCCTGAGATACATTGAATTTTGCTTTGGAAGAACACAGTGTGTTCTTGCAAGATTCTGTGGCAGTTCATGCTTAGCCTTCCTATTGATGTGTGCCGTGACTGTGGTTTTCCCATGCACTCTTGCATGTTGGCAGAAGACTTGTCAGCTGTGGCTGATGCACGCTTTATTTCTCCTTACTTATCTTTTGTTGGGAATTTGAAAGATAAATTGTCTAGACATTTTGAACATACTTTTTTAGTACTTACATTAAAATCCTATTTTCACTTTGGAAAGAGTAGGGAATTCACTTTTATAATATTATAGGCTGGGGATGCCATTTCTGGGGGTTACAAGGTCAGGTGAGATGTTTCTGGGTAGTAAGTAAACTCTCGGTATATCCTCCTTAAACATTGTGATAAGACTCAGTGTTGGAGGCAGACTTCCTGTGAGGAAGTGGCTTCATTTGTGATACAGTATAGAATCCATAATGGGTTTGAAATATGTTTTCTGTGTTTGGAGATAGAGATATGTAATCTTAATACCTTTCCCCACTGCTTTTTTGGCTATTTAACATTTCCTTAAAGCAGGATGGGGAGGTAGAAAGCAGTGAGTTTTGTGTCAGAAGAAGTATGACATATTGCATTTTGTTGAGAGTTAAAAGCCATTAGTAATTGATTGGTTCAGAAATTCTGCTTTAGTAAGAAATATTATTGCCCAACGGAGCTTGATCCATGTCAGCATTCTTAGTTTTTAAAAATATTGCAAGGTAAAGATCGTTGCTTAAATCCAATTTTAAAGTTCTATCATCAGGCTTATATATTCAGGTTGATTTGTCATCTGAAGGAAAAATTGGATGCTTCAGTTACCATATTTCAATGAAAGATTTCAGTGGTTTCTTTCTAGGTGTGAAATTATTTGGTTCCCTGACATGGTACTAGAAAGTGGGAGAGAGGGTTGATGAAAAGAACTTTGAAACCAAATCCATCCTATTTTCGTCATTGTATAATGGATAATAAGGTGACTTGGACAAACTGTTTTAGTGGATTAAACACTAAAATTAGACTCTATATAGAATAGTACCTGAAATTTATTGAATGTGATTAGAAAACTTAGTTAGCAGAAAATTATATCTAAACAGGAACTTGTGGCATGGATTTTTTGTTGTTTGAAAAGGTGAGAACATTACATTTATTTTTTATACTGTGCTGGATTCTGGAATTTTAAAATGAAAACAAAAAATTCACTAGATTTGACTACATAGTTTTGTTTTATTTTACTTAATTGACAAAAGGTTTTCATTTAAACTCTTATTTTGCTGAAAGGGTTTCAAAACTCTTCAGTTTCTCCAGAGCCTGATTGAAGATATTTTTGTGAATTACTCAAATGCCGAGATGCAATTTTATATGCTGAATAATAATGAAAAGGTGCTGATGACATCTAAGTATTAAAAGACATTGGTCATACCTTTTTTCATTCCCCCAGCATTTAAACCTTCAACACAAACTTAGGCAGTAAGCACTTTGTTTCAGAATCTTTCCCATAATTAATCACTTTACTGGACTGATTTTTTTAAGTGAGGAAACTTAATTTCTTGTTAGTGGTAAGCGTTCATTATTTCTTGACTGATTTTTTTAAGTGAGGAAACTAATTTCTTGTTAGCAGTAAGCGTTCATTATTTCTGTATTTTCTGTATGGTTGACATTAGAATTTATAGTAAAAGAATATGTAAACCAAAGACACCATTTTTGTTTCCAACATATTTATATCTAAGGATTATCATGTTGGGGTTTGCAGGCAAATGCCAGTAAAGTTAGAATAGGAATCTTTTCTTTTTTTTTTTTTGAGACGTCTCTCTTTGTCAGCTAAGCTAGAGTGCAGTGGCACAATCACTGCGCACTGCAGCCTTGACCTCTCAGACTTAAGTGATTCTCCCACCTCAGCTGCTCAGAGTAGCTGAGACTACAGGTACAAGCCAACCTGCCTGGCTAATTTTTAATTTTTTTGTAGAGATGGGGTTTCACTGTGTTGCCTAGGCTGGTCTTGAACTCCTGGGCTCAGGCAATCCTCCCACCTTGGCCTCCCACAGTGATGGAATTATAGGCATGAGCCCCACTGCACCTGGCAATAGGAATCTTTATAAATAATTTCAGCTAATTAATATTCCTTTGAAATTTAGACCTTATTTGAGTATCAGTTTTATACTTTGGGCATATAAAATAAATTGGATAGATTTGCTTTTTATATAAAAGATACCACTTTGGGAGGCCGACGCGATGGATCATGAGGTCAGGAGTTTGAGACCAGCCTGGCCAATATGGTGAAACCCTGTCTTTACTGAAAATACAGAAATTAGCTGGGCGTGGTGGCGGGCACCTGTAGTGCCAGCTACTCTGGAGGCCGAGGCAGGAGAATCGCTTGAACCTGGGAGGCAGAGGTTGCAGGGAGCCGAGATCGCGCCCACTGCACTCTAGCCTGGTTGACAGAATGAGACTCCGTGTCAAAAGAAAAAAATATATATGATTGTCAGATAAATTACTTTTTAAATGATTGAGCAAACGAAGTTGCATTTCCCAGTTGTTACCAGAATTCACTCTTCTCTTGGCAATTTTGCCTTTGAGAAAATGCTTTAGAGTAAATGTTTGTCTTGAGGTTTGCAATTCCTATGCCCAAACCACTGTGTTAAACCAAATTGTTAATGAAAGGCCTTTTTTTCTGAGCTGTCATAGGTTGAAGTTCCCACATTTCTTATACCACTGGAAGTGAAAATATTATATATGCCAATAAACGACTGTCTCCCTGGGGCATATGTTTCTTGGTAGGATTACAAACCCATCTTGAAAACTGAGTTTTGTTTATCGTCCATCTCAATGGTAGAGGGAAGTCTGGAGACTTCTGTGAGGACTAAAGGAAATAATCTAGGATGGCAGTAGCAGTAGGACTTTCCTAGGGTATCATTATGCTAATAATGCGTGTGTGTGTGTGTGCATGCATACATACATATACAACCCACATATATGTACGCATATGTAAAGGCGTATACAGATCCTCCTTGACTTATGGTGGGGTTAGAATTTGATAAATTAATTGTAAGTTGAAAATATCAGTATCAACTTGTAAAGGGTTTATCCAGACATAACTTTATTATTAAGTGGAGGAGTGTACTGAATGTGTATTGCTTTTGCACCATTGTGAAGTTGACAGATCCAAGACCATCATAAATCAGGGACCATCTGTGTACACAAATACACGTAAACACACACATATGTTTTTTTTTTTTTGGAGACAAAGTCTTGCTCTGTCGGGCAAGCTGGAGTGCAGTGGCACCATCTCAGCTCACTGCAGCCTCCGTCTCCCAGACTCAAGTGATTCTACTGCCTCCAGCCTCCTGGGTAGCTGGGACTACAGGAGTGTGCTACTGCTCACTCAGGCTAATTTTTGTATTTTTAGTAGAGATGGGGTTTCACCATGTTGGCCAGGCTGGTCTTGAACTCCTGACCTCAGGTAATTCACCTGCCTCAGCCTCCAAAAGTGCTGGGATTACAGGTGTGAGCCACTGTGCCCGGTCACATGTATGTATTTTCGGTGTCAAGTTACACACCTGTTGCACCCATCCTATCTGATTTTGTTTGATAATGTTGAGCTGTTTGGCCTCTTTAAAGACCTGGCCAGATGCAGTGTCTCATGCCTGTAATCCCAGCACTTTGGGAGGATAAGGTGGATGGATCACTTGAGGTCAGGAGTTTGAAACCATTCTGGACAATATGGTGAAAAGGCATCTCTACCAAAAATACAAAAATTAGTCAAGCATGGTGGTGCATGCCTGTGGTCTCAGCTACTTGGGAGGCTGAGGCAGGAGTATTGCTTGAACCCGGGAGGCGGAGGTAGCAGTGAGCTGAGATTGCACCACTGCACTCCAGCCTGGGTGACAGAACAAGATTCCGTCTCAAACACACACACACACACACACACACACACACACACACACACACACACAGGAAAAAAAACCTACTACTCTAGCCAAGATGATTATTTTTGCAGAGCCTGAATTCTTCCTTATCTTACCCAAAAACCCCCTGCTGTGGTAGTGCCTTTCTATAATGCTGTTGAATCAGGTAAAGATTTCTTTCCAGTCACCTGGAAAGAGCTCTGGTTTGAAACTTATACAAATAGTAAGTTTCATTTCGAAATATTCAGCCGGTAAATGTTTAAAAAAGTAACAAAAATCTCTGCTCTTTTATTATATAGTTAAGAAGTTTTAAAATAAAATATGCCTAAGAATAGTTTTCCGTTCTTAAAAGTGTCGTAGTGAGTATATAATAGTATTACATAATTATTGATGATAAGAACTATAGAGCAAACAAAAAGCAATTGAAATTATACAGTACAGAAATAGGGACAAATCTTCATTTCTTTAAATTTACTATCCATAAAGAAACTGGTAGAGAATGGAGAGCCTTCAGTCATTTATGTTTTCCAAACTTCTAAGCTTAGGCTCGTATAAACAGTCTTAATATCCTAATCCAGAACTCAGTGACAAATTGGTTTTGGTGACTGAACATTTCTTGTGGCTTTGTTGAACTACTCCAATATGTCTTGGCTTAGAACAATGATGAGTTTTTAAACCTGTCCTGCTACTGCTGCTCTTAGTTCTCAAAAATTGAATGTAAAACACTTTAGCTCAGTGATATTTCTTGAGATACTTGTTTTCTGCTGTTTTCATTATAGCTTTTGAGGAACTTGAAAAAGCTTTGAGTACAGCCCAAAAAACAGAGGAAGCACGGAGAAAACTGAAAGCAGAAATGGATGAACAAATAAAAACTATCGAAAAAACAAGTGAGGAGGAACGCATCAGTCTTCAACAGGAATTAAGTCGGGTGAAACAAGAGGTTGTTGATGTAATGAAAGTAAGAATAATTCTGTAATGAAATGGGCCACAACAAATTTGAAATTTAAGTGTATTTTTCCTTACACTCTTTGACTGTAAAGAAGAATTTGTTTGTATTTTAGACATTGACTGTTTCCTGATATTCAGGATGTAGTACAAATTTTGATAGATAAATGCATTTAATACTAAGGTAATTCTTTGGAACCTTTTAAGCTTTGCTTTCTCTCCAGTGGACTATGTTATAAACTGAGATGTGCCTTAACTGTTCTGTGGCTCCCCAAAGCTTAGGCACCTTGAAGATAGGCTACTTAGCTGCTTCAGTAGCGCATCCTCCAAAGAACTTGGCCAAGAAGATACTTGCCTAGTGTGTGTTGAGGGAATGAGGGAGTAAGTGACTGTGGGACTAGATTGTTTAAATGTTTTAAAGGATCATTATTACTTAATGTTCTGGTTACTCTTAATATAGATAGACCTCACTTTAAAAGTTAGCTTTTTGGAAAGATCTCTTAGAAATTAATGAATTTTTAAAATCCCATAGATTTTCAATTTTTCAGAAATATGAACATGTCATCATCATGGCCCCTCCTTGCTCCCAGCTTCCTTCCTCACCCATTTTTTTCTGCTTTGTTTTTTTGCTTGTTTTTCCTCCTGTCATGTTTGCCTTTCTTGCCACGTTGCTCATTTTATCCTGTTTCTTTACTGACTCCCCGTTTATATTCTTGATATTTGATTATGGCCACTAAAATTGCTCAAGATAAATTATAGATCTGAATAGATGAGGCTTGGATTTCAGAGTTTCAGTATGCATTTCTATAACTCATGGTAAGGTTTCTGTGATTTTACTTATGAGTGCATAACAGGCATTGAGGGGGTAAATTATATTTCTTTTCATTTTCTTCTTCCTGCTGAACTGTAGGTAATTTTCAAAGTAGAAATTATTTGTGGCCAATTATTGGATATATAAGGCCTTAACTGTAACTGCCTGACTGTATTTTAAGTTTTAAAGTAGTCATATGATGTGATAAGTAATGTTACCATGGACTCCAACAACTTAAAAATAGTGTATTATTTTGAAAGGTAATAATATAGACATATGGTATAAAAATCAGAGGATATAATGTGTATAGTGAAAAGATTCCCCTGTTTTCCCAAAGAAAAGTGCTGTTTTCCTTTTTGAGTATATTTCTCATAGATAGCCTGTGTATATAATTTCTCTTTTCTCCTCTAATTTTTTTTTCTTTTCCTTATAGATGGGTTTATTAGGCTTCCTTTAAATGGTATCTAGATTTTTTTTTTAACTTAAAACCACATGGTTAATCCTGACATCATTTTAAAATTCAATTTTTTCTTTTTTTAAACACAAAAGATAGCATGTTATATAGAATGTTCTATATTTTGCTTTTCCACTTAATAATCTTTCTAGGAGATTGTTTCTTAGCCATTGGTAGTTGATAATTCATAGTGATACCCCATTTATTTTAAAGGCTGCTGCTCAAGATTTCATTGTATGAATGTCCTGTAATTTAATCAGTTTCCTATTGATAGATACTTAGATTGTTTTGTTTTTGCTATTGCAAATTATCACTTTTTTTTTTTCCTTTTTTTTTTTTTTTTTTTGAGACGGAGTCTTGCTCTCTCACCCAGGCTGGAGAGTGCAATGTTGCAATCTCGATTCACTGCATCCTCGGCCTCCCAGGTTCAAGCGATTCTCCTGCCTCAGCCTCCTGAGTAGCTGGGATTACAGGCATGTGCCATCATGCCTAGCTAATTTTTGTATTTTTAATAGAGATAGGGTTTCACCATGTTGGCCAGGCTGGTCTCAAACTCCTGATCTCAGGTGATGCACTAGCCTCGGCCTCCCAAATTTTTGGGATTACAGGCATGAGCCACTGTGCCTGGCCTGTGAATATTCTTATCCATACTTGTTTACATTTATATTTCTTTAGGGTAGATGACTACAAGTGGACTATTAAGCAAAGACTATATGTATTTTTAATTGTTGCCTAGTTGCTGTGAGGTCTGTGGAGGACAATTTATACCCTCACAAGCAATGTGTTAGAATATGTTTCCCCCCTCATAAAGATAGCATTATCTAACTTTATCTTTCCAAGTTTATATGTTAAAAAAATTATCATTCTAATATATATAATTCTTACCTGTATGATAAACATATTTTTCCTATTTAAGTTATTTGGCCAAATCCTTGACTCACTTTTCTGTTGGGCTATTGGTCTTTTATTGATTTGTAGAAGCTCTTTGTTTGTGAGAATTAGCCCTTTGGACATAGGTCCTTTTAGCCAAATAGTTTTCTCAGTTTGTTATTTGTTGACTTTGCAACTTGTTTTTGTAGAAATTTTTTTTTCCTTGTAGTTGAATTTATAAGGCTTTTCTTTAAATGCTATCTGGATTTTTTTTTTTTTTTTAAACACGTGTTCAGTCCTGAGATCATTTTTTAAAATTTGATTTTTTCTTCTGGCACTTCCATGCTTTCATTTTTTTACCGTTAACATCTTTGATCTAACTGAAATTTATTTAGTGTAAGGAGTGAGGTAAGGATTCAACTTAAATTTTTCCCAGATGGCTACCAAATGGTCTTCAAATCATTTATTTAGTAATCCACATTTCTCTCTCCAATATGCCATATTATCTTCTTTTTTTGTTTGTTTTTTTTTGTAGAGACTGGGTCTCCCTATTTTGTCCAGGCTAGTCTTGAACTCCTGAGCTCAAACTGTCCTCCTGCCTTGGCCTCCCAAAGTGCTGGGATTACAGGCATAAGCCACCATGCCCCGCCCATGTTATCTTTAATACATACTAAATTATTAAAGTATTAAATGTGAGGTTTTTTTTCCTTCATTCTCTGTGCTGTTCTATTGCTTTGTCTGACCGTGTGCAGCTCTTTACTCTAATTTTATAATATGCTATTTGGTAGCTTCTTATTATTACTCTTATTTCTTGGAATAGTGTTTGTTATTCTTCCATGTTTATTTTGTCCAGTGGGCTCCCCCATTCTGGTTTTTTTTTTTGGTATATTAACTTTTAGATTTATATAAGGAGATTTGACATTTTATGAGATTGAGGTTTCCTATCCAAAAAAAAAGAACAAGGCCTGTACCTTTTAATAAATAGTACAAACCTGGAAAGCTGGGCATAATTTGATTGGTGCATCCAGGGCGCACCTTCACCAGTGTAGTGCCCTCTCTGAGAGCATCCTTATTCCTCAGCTGTGCTCCCCTATCCTGACTTGTAGGGAACATCCCTACAAGATGTGGAAATGAAGTCTATTGCAGCAGCAGCAGCACTTGTCTTAAAATAAGAGGAAAATTACTGGTTATTCTTTTAACTATCATGGCTTTGATGACTTTGATCTGTGTAGGAAATGTGTTTTAGGAGGAATATGATTTTTTTTCTTCTTAAAAAGTTATTAGTTTGAGTAAATTATAATAGTATTTAGTTGTGGAGTTACATATTTTATTCTGGGTGTCCTTATATTATCTATTTGGCTCATTTTCAGAAATCCTCAGAAAAACAAATTGCTAAGCTACAGAAGCTTCATGAAAAGGAGCTGGCCAGAAAAGAGCAGGAACTGACCAAGAAGCTTCAGACCCGAGAAAGGGAATTTCAGGAGCAAATGAAAGTAGCTCTTGTAAGTGCCTATTTTTTTTTTTCTGCTCTAGATATACTTCTCAGAGTTACAAAGTTATCATCCTCTCACCGTTGCATTCCAGTTGGAGGTCAGACTACTGGCAGCCTTGACGTTTGGGTATAAAGAGAGGATAGGGAGTAGGCAAGCTGTCAGAGCTTATTAGCTTGGTATTGTGTGAAAATTAAATTTACTGATCTGACACACTTTCTTTCTTTCTTTTTTTTTTTCCGAGATGGAGTCTCGCTCTATCGCCTAGGCTGGAGTGCAGTGGTGAGATCTCGGCTCACTGCAGCCTGTATAATCTCCATCTCCCCAGTTCAAGTGATTCCCCTGCCTCAGCCTCAGAAGTAACTGGGACTGCAGGTGCACACCACCAAGCTCAGCGAATTTTTTTTTTTTTAGTAGAGATGGGGTTTCACCATGTTGGCCAGGCTGATCTTGAGCTCCTCACCTCACGTTATCCACCCACATTGGCCTCCCAAAGTGTTGGGATTACAGGTGTGAGCCACTGTGCTTGGCCATACTTTCTTTTTAAAACATTTAAAAAATTTTAACAATTTCTTTCAATATTTATATTTCTCTTTCGTTGTCAATATTCACTATAACTAACACACTTTCATTAAGCAGTTTGTTTATCCATCCCTCCCACCTGACAGTAGGCTATGATTAGGGACAAGAAAAGGAGAAGATAGATTAATTGAACTAGTGACTGCATAATTCAAGAAGAGAGTGCATAATTCAAGAACAATGTCAAAAATCTCATCAGACTGAGTGTACCCAGAGCTCAAGTCTGAGAAAATTTTGGCTGAGTTGCATTTTACAGAAGAAGAAATAAAAATGGCCAAGTAATTTTTATTTTAAGTGGAATAATTTCAGTACTAATTTTCAGTCCTTATGATGGCTTAAAAAATAGAGTTAAATTTAAAAACTTCCTGAACTAACAAAAACCAGAAAAGCAGATTGAGATTTTTGCTGAAAGATTTTTTAAAGTAGCATAATTTGAAAGTTTAAAACAAAAAATATTTTTCTTCACTTATGAAAGCCTTTTACATAAGTTGCCCATAAAAAAGTGTTAGTGACAAAAATGTAATATGTTGTTGTATGAAGTTATTATCCATAAGATAATATGTATAACTCAAAAATACTTTCAGTGTAAAAGGATTATAAATAGTATTTTAGATTTTAATCTTCTTTCTTACATATATTGTTGTTTTCACTCTTAGTTGCTTCTGGGGCTCCGAGAATTTCTAGCAGCAGTGATTCTTGAATTGAGTTAACAAGTTCTCTAACCTGCTCTGTGGGGGCACATGGATTTACAGTATGATTGGGTGTCTATGGTCATGAAATTTACACATATATGGCCACATACTTGTTTTCTTTGTTGATCCAGAAAAGAATTAAAGCATTTTACCAGAATACTTAAACTGTAACAGTACAACATAAATTAAAAATAGGGGCAAAAAATTAAGAAACAAAGTGGGAAATAAATAGCACTAAAAATGCCTGTCATGAGGACCTACTCTGAGTTTTCATGCTGGGGTAATTGACCTTTGGGGACACTGAGCCAGCCTTCATATACACATGTGTGGGTACCTGTGCCTGCCCGTTTCTTAATTCAGTGGACTATTAAAATTTCCTCCTTTATGGGCATGTAGAGATATATTTAAAATATAGTTTACATTAAATAATATATTTAAATGGATATTTTAAAATCAGTGCTATGGAAACTAATATTTTCTTATCAACCTACTCTCAATATGGTACAAAATTTTTCCTTAATTAAAGTAGTGCACTTTACTTTGAGTACAGTGAACTGAAAGTATTGCCGTTGGCAATATCTGCTCTAAGCAATAGGTATAGATAAGTACACTTGTCTTAATTGGAGTTCAGTTAAGAAATTAACATTTAATATGTTAATCGACCATTAAAAATACTCTCTAAAGCTTCTCTTCTCAAAACACTAAACACTTTAAATTCAATATTGATACATGGTAAGGACAATCAGAGAAGCTTTTAAGGATTGAACCAATGTAGCTTTTTAAGGTAGAACCAATGTAGCTTTGTTTTATAGATACTGTCTTGATCTTACCCATATATTCACAAGTCATCTTCTGATTTCAATTTGATTTTCCGTGTGGGGTCCCTTTCTAAATGAGGTATTTCTCACAAACTGTATAAACTTAAATCTAGTTTCTAGACCTAGAGTAGAAATACCGAACTCTGGTGACCTTTCACATTCAGCAGTGTTTTGTAAAACATTCAAGTAGTGGAAAAATAGCAGACATAGTGGGGTTATTGGAACAAAATTTTTCATATCAGTAGTAATTGTGGCAATTACCCCACTGGAAAAGCCATAGTGCCTTGTTTCTATAGACTAGAGCATGGGAGGAGAGAGTTGATGACATTACCTATCCAACAGGGCTGGGTGCAGATCAAAAGAAATGAATGATTCCTGGGGAAGTACTTTGCAAATGCTGAAGATTTATATGCATTTAAGGTGGTATTAATTATTTTTGGCACAGGAAAAGAGTCAATCAGAATATTTGAAGATCAGCCAAGAAAAAGAACAGCAAGAATCTTTGGCCCTAGAAGAGTTAGAGTTGCAGAAAAAAGCAATCCTCACAGAAAGTGAAAATAAACTTCGGAACCTTCAGCAAGAAGTAGAGACTTACAGAACTGTAAGTTTTAATGAAGATTCTGGAGTTGTGAAACTATTTGCCTATGAAAATTTGTTATCTCTGTAGTCAGTATAAAGTTTCAAAGATTACTGGATTAGATTTATGTATACGTGCCCTTCATTTTTAGGTAGTGTGCGCTATGCATGGGAGTGGATTTGGCTTTAGGCTCTGTTTATTACATGGTGCTCCTGGTTCTGCCTTTAGCTGGCTGTATTTCTGTCAGCCACTGAGTCTGCCGCTTTTCACTGACCCTGCAGCATCTCCATTGCGTACTCATCCTTGATGTCTAGGAAGTGGGCTCATTTTGTAGGCGCTGTTTGTTCTGGCACCTTCCTGCATGTCCAGGTTTATCTTATGCCATGTCCTGAACGTAATCCAGTCTCTGCTTATATCACAGTTTAATTACACTAGTGTGTTGTTTTGCATTTGGTTTCCCCAGTTTTTCCATACTAAACATAGTCCCGTAATGAACATATTTGTATATATGTCTCAGAGTGTACATTTTAAAGACCCTGTCTGACCCTTTCCTTAGTAGTATTTGAAACGTACAACCTGTTTTGAAAACTGACGATGTTTAGACTTGTTAGCTTTTTTGCTCTGATTTAGATAGTAAAACAGCCATACTTCTTACTCATAGCTCTAAACCATCCTTAATTTTTCCGTTACTAACGCTTACAAAAGGTTCCATGGTGGGTGAAATGGACACTTAGGAGGCCTAGATCTTCTACTTGTTAGCTTTTTAATTTAATTATACTTTAATTTCATCACCTGTCTCATGAAGAGATTATATTCAGTAATTCCTTGGGACCCTAGGACCTTTCCAGTTCTGACATTTTGTGGGTCTGCCTTACTTAACTCCTTCAGAGTCAAAATTACATTTTCATGAGATAATAATAATCTTTGTTAAAATTTGTGTAAGTTCCTTCTTTTTGAAAAAAGAACCTTCTAAATGATAATTTTGAAGGTGGAAAATCATACGTTCTTTTTCTTCTAAAATTATGAGAATAATAAAATAGTATGTAGGCTGGAACTATGAGTTGGGTTAAGCATATAATCTTTTCTTTTCTTTTTTGTTGTTTTTTTTGTTTGTTTGTTTTTCAAGACAGTCTTGCTTTGTTGCCCAGGCTGGAGTGTAGTGGCACGATCTCAGCTCACTGCAGCCTCCGCTGGGTTCAAGGGATTCCCCAACCTCAGCCTCCCGAGTAGCTGGGACTACAGTTGCACGCTACCCCGCCTGGCTAATTTTTGTATTTTTTTGGTAGAGGCAGGGCTTTACCATGTTGGCCAGGCTGGGTCTCAAACTCTCGGCTTCAAGTGATCTGCCCTCCTCGGCCTCCCAGACTGCTGGGATTACAGGCGTGAGCCACCACGCCTAGCCATAATCTTTTCTTTGTTATTTAATTCCTTTAGTAATTGAGCACAGATTCTTTGTCCTTTCTAGTGTTTGGTATGATATGTTAAGCTATTTATGTAAATTTTGATCTTCAGGTAGGTGGTAGACATCATGTCTGTGTATCATTGCTAATAGGTAAGTACGTACTTTAATAAAAATGCATCTGTTTTTAATTAACAGAGAATTCTTGAATTGGAAAGTTCTTTGGAAAAAAGCTTACAAGAAAACAAACATCAGTCAAAAGATTTGGCTGTTCATCTGGAAGCTGAAAAAAATAAGCACAATAAGGAGATTACAGTCATGGTTGAAAAACACAAGACAGAATTGGAAAGCCTTAAGCATCAGCACGATGCCCTTTGGACTGAAAAACTCCAAGTCTTAAAGCAACAATATCAGACAGAAATGGAAAAACTTAGGGAAAGGTGTGAACAAGAAAAAGAAACATTGTTGAAAGACAAAGAGATTCTCTTCCAGGCTCACATAGAAGAAATGAATGAAAAGACTTTAGAAAAGCTTGACGTGAAACAAACAGAACTAGAATCATTATCTTCTGAACTGTCAGAGGTATTAAAAGCCCGTCACAAGCTAGAAGAGGAACTTTCTGTTCTGAAAGATCAAACAGATAAAATGAAGCAGGAATTAGAGGCCAAGATGGATGAACAGAAAAATTATCACCAGCAGCAAGTTGACAGTATCATTAAAGAACACGAGGTATCTATCCAGAGGACTGAGAAGGCATTAAAAGATCAAATTAATCAACTTGAGCTTCTGTTGAAGGAAAAGGACAAGCATTTGAAAGAGCATCAGACTCATGTGGAAAATTTAGAGGCAGATATTAAAAGGTCTGAAGGGGAACTCCAGCAGGCATCTGCTAAGCTGGATGTTTTTCAGTCTTACCAGAGTGCCACACATGAGCAGACAAAAGCATATGAGGAACAGTTGGCCCAGTTGCAGCAGAAGTTGTTGGATTTGGAAACAGAAAGAATTCTTCTTACCAAACAGGTAGCTGAAGTTGAAACACAAAAGAAAGATGTTTGTACTGAGTTAGATGCTCACAAAATCCAGGTGCAGGACTTAATGCAGCAACTTGAAAAACAGAATAGTGAAATGGAGCAAAAGGTAAAATCTTTAACCCAAGTCTATGAGTCCAAACTTGAAGATAGTAACAGAGAACAGGAACAGACAATGCAAATCTTGGTGGAAAAGGAAAATACAATTTTACAAATGAGAGAAGGACAGAAGAAAGAAATTGAGATACTCACACAGAAATTGTCAGCCAAGGAGGACAGTATTCATGTTTTGAATGAGGAATATGAAACCAAATTTAAAAACCAAGAAAAAAAGATGGAAAAAATTAAGCAGAAAGCAAAGGAGATGCAAGAAACGTTAAAGAAAAAATTACTGGATCAGGAAGCCAAACTTAAGAAAGAGCTTGAAAATACTGTTCTAGAACTTAGTCAGAAAGAAAAACAGTTTAATGCCAAAATGCTGGAAATGGCACAGGCTAACTCAGCTGGAATCAGTGATGCAGTGTCAAGACTGGAAACAAACCAAAAGGAACAAATAGAAAGTCTTACAGAGGTTCATCAACGAGAACTCAATGATGTCATATCAATCTGGGAAAAGAAACTTAATCAGCAAGCTGACGAACTTCAGGAAATATATGAAATCCAATTGCAGGAAAAAGAACA
Organism: Rhinopithecus bieti; assembly: GCF_001698545.2. Lineage (NCBI taxonomy): Eukaryota > Metazoa > Chordata > Mammalia > Primates > Cercopithecidae > Rhinopithecus > Rhinopithecus bieti. Next base: position 4,258,688 of record NW_016804136.1, read on the forward strand.
AGAGGTAGCAGAACTGAAACAGAAGATCCTCCTATTTGGGTGTGAAAAAGAAGAGATGAACAAGGAAATAACATGGCTGAAGGAAGAAGGTGTTAAGCAGGATACAACACTAAATGAATTACAGCAACAGTTAAAGCAGAAGTCTGCCCATGTGAATTCTCTTGCACAAGATGAAACTAAACTGAAAGCCCACCTTGAAAAGCTGGAGGTTGACTTGAATAATTCTCTGAAGGAAAATACTTTTCTTCAAGAGCAGCTAGTTGAACTGAAGATGCTGGCAGAAGAAGATAAGCGGAAGGTTTCTGAGTTGACTAGCAAGTTGAAAACCACAGATGAAGAATTCCAGAGTTTGAAATCTTCACATGAAAGCAGTAACAAAAGCCTAGAGGACAAGAGCTTGGAATTTAAAAAACTGTCTGAGGAACTAGCGATTCAGCTAGATATTTGCTGTAAGAAAACCGAAGCCTTACTAGAAGCTAAAACAAATGAGCTAATCAACATTAGTAGTAGTAAAACTAATGCCATTCTCTCTAGGATTTCTCATTGTCAGCACCATACAACTAAAGTTAAGGAGGCACTGTTAATTAAAACTTGCACAGTTTCTGAATTAGAAGCACAGCTTAGACAGTTGACAGAGGAACAGAATGCACTAAATATTTCTTTTCAACAGGCTACTCATCAGTTAGAAGAAAAAGAAAATCAAATTAAGAGCATGAAGGCTGATATTGAAAGTCTTGTAACAGAAAAAGAAGCCTTACAGAAGGAAGGAGGCAATCAGCAACAGGCTGCTTCTGAAAAGGAGTCTTGTATAACACAGTTGAAGAAAGAGTTATCTGAAAACATCAACGCTGTCACATTGATGAAAGAAGAGCTTAAAGAAAAAAAAATTGAGATTAGCAGTCTTAGTAAACAACTAACTGATTTGAATGTTCAACTTCAAAATAGTATCAGCCTATCCGAAAAAGAAGCAGCCATTTCATCACTAAGAAAGCAGTATGATGAAGAAAAACATGAATTGCTGGATCAGGTGCAAGATTTATCTTTAAAAGTTGATACTCTGAGTAAAGAGAAAATGTCTGCTCTTGAGCAGGTAGATCACTGGTCCAATAAATTCTCAGAATGGAAGAAGAAAGCGCAGTCAAGATTTACACAGCATCAAAACACTATTAAAGAATTGCAGACTCAGCTTGAATTAAAATCAAAGGAAGCTCATGAAAAGGATGAGAAGATAAATTTATTGAAGGAAGACCTTGATCAGCAAAATAAAAGATTTGATTGTTTAAAGGGTGAAATGGAAGACAAGCAGAGCAAGATGGAGAAAAAGGAGTGTAATTTAGAAACAGAGTTAAAGACTCAAACAGCAAGAATTATGGAATTGGAGGACCATATTACCCAGAAAACGATTGAAATAGAGACCTTAAATGAAGTTCTTAAAAATTACAATCAACAAAAGGATATTGAACACAAAGAATTGGTTCAGAAACTTCAACATTTTCAAGAGTTAGGAGAGGAAAAGGACAACAGGGTTAAAGAAGCTGAAGAAAAAATCTTAACACTTGAAAACCAAGTTTATTCCATGAAAGCTGAACTTGAAACTAAGAAGAAAGAATTAGAACATGTGAATTTAAGTGTGAAAAGCAAAGAGGAGGAGTTAAAGGCATTGGAAGATAGGCTTGAGTCAGAAAGTGCTGCAAAATTAGCAGAGTTGAAGAAAAAAGCTGAACAAAAAATTGCTGCCATTAAGAAGCAGTTGTTATCTCAAATGGAAGAGAAAGAAGAGCAGTATAAAAAAGGTACAGAAAGCCATTTGAGTGAGTTAAATACAAAATTGCAGGAAAAAGAAAGGGAAGTTCACATCTTGGAAGAAAAACTTAAGTCAGTGGAAAGTTCACAATCAGAAACATTAATTGTACCCAGATCAGCAAAAAATGTGGCAGCATGTACTGAACAAGAAGCAGATTCCCAAGGCTGTATGCAGAAGACACATGAAGAAAAAATCAGTATTTTACAAAGAAATTTAACTGAAAAAGAAAAGCTGTTGCCGAGGGTAGGGCAGGAAAAAGAAGAGACCGTTTCTTCTCATTCTGAAACGCAGTGCAAATACCAGGAGCTCTTAATAAAGCTAGAACATGCTGAGGCAAAGCAACATGAAGATCAAGTTATGATAGGTCATCTTCAAGAAGAACTTGAAGAAAAAAACAAGAAATATTCCTTGATAGTATCCCAGCATGTGGAAGAAGAAGGAGGTAAAAATAACATACAGGCAAAGCAAAACTTGGAAAATGTGTTTGACGATGTCCAGAAAATCCTCCAGGAGAAGGAACTAACCTGTCAGATCTTGGAGCAAAAGATAAAAGAGCTGGATTCCTGCTTAGTAAGACAGAAAGAAGTACATAGAGTTGAAATGGAAGCGTTGACCTCAAAATATGAAAAATTACAGGCTTTACAACAGATGGATGGAAAAAATAAACCCACAGAACTTTTGGAAGAAAACACTGACGAAAAGTCCAAATCACATTTGGTCCAACCCAAATTGCTTAGTAACATGGAAGCCCAGCACAATGACCTGGAGTTTAAATTAGCAGGGGCAGAACGGGAGAAACAGAAACTGGGCAAGGAGATTGTTAGACTGCAGAAAGACCTTCGAATGTTGAGAAAGGAGCATCAGCAAGAATTGGAAATACTAAAGAAAGAGTATGAACAAGAAAGGGAAGAGAAAATCAAGTAAGTTTTATATCAGCTTGAATATTTTTATGGCAGTCCTTAATGAAGTCTCCTTTTTTTTTTTGGTGCCTAATACAGTTATTTTAAATTATTTGGGTAAGTTTCACCAACCCAAAGTATTAAACATAAATCCAGTATGTTAAATATGAGGAGAAGTAAAAACAATTTAGGGCAAGTGACAGTGTTATTCCATGTCCATTTAGGGGAGAAAAACCTTTTCTTGTGTACAAGATTCTGGTTATTAGGGATATATCCAAGTAATTATTTTCTTTTCGTTTCATTGTTTTTAGTATTAGCAGTATTATTATATAACATAGATGTGTTTTGAAAAAAATTAAAATGGAAAACAAAAATTCTGTGGTTCCTAGGACCACTCCCTTAGAAGTAATCATAGTTGATATGTCCCTCCAGAAGTGTTTTCTGTACCTGGACACACAACACACACACACACACACACACACACACACACACACACACACACACACACACATCTCTCTCTCTCTCTCTCTCTCTCTCTCTCCAAAAATGTTTTCATACAGTGAACTCAATGCACTGTCTTGAAGACCAGGTAGTTCCTTGCAGCTTGTTCTTTGTGTGGCCACAGTTAACTGTAAATTTTTGTTACTCAGACAGGAGCAGGAAGATCTTGAACTGAAGCACAATTCCACATTAAAACAGCTGATGAGGGAGTTTAATACGCAGCTGGCACAAAAGGAGCAAGAGCTGGAAATGACCATAAAAGAAACTATCAGTAAGTAAAAGTTTAAATTCCAGAAGGAACAACTATATCAGCAGAGGCTATAATTTAAGCTTATTGTTTTTGCACTTTGTGGTAAGTGCATTAAGTCATTAAACTGGAGAAGAAATAATCCTTGTCCAATAACGTTCTCTATTGGGAACCTGCCCTGCCTGGCAATGACTTACCTTAAGGAGAGGGGGAGCAGGTAAAACAATCGGAAAGTATTAGCTAATTAGTTACCTTGTAAAAAGACACTTTTGCTCAGGGAAAGGATACATATGATCACTGTTGAGTTAGATGTCTCATTAAACATCTTACAATGCTTATATAAAATTAAATACCATCAAAATTAATTGGAATGAGAATTGTTACTGAAACTGAGATGTAAATATTAACTCTTGACTAATGTGTTTTCTTGCCTGTGTCCATTTTTATTTATTAGATAAGGCCCAGGAGGTGGAGGCTGAACTTTTAGAAAGCCATCAAGAAGAGACAAATCAGTTACTTAAAAAAATTGCCGAGAAAGATGATGATCTAAAACAAACAGCCAAAAGATATGAAGAAATCCTTGATGTTTGTACCTTATTTCTTCTCTCTCACTTTTGAAATTTAGCTGTAATAGATTTCGTGGTATTGCTGAAGATTTCCTTTTCAAATGTGTTTTTTTGAACGAAAAGTGTTTTTTTT
>NW_016804136.1:4263145-4270485 GCF_001698545.2 Rhinopithecus bieti
TTTTTTTTTTTTTTTTTTTGACTCAGTGTTACTCAAATTAGTACTGTTATATGCAGATTTATAAAGTTGAGTTGATTTCTGCCAGGATTGTAGTTTCCTGATGAGATTCTGCTAACCTGGTAGCACAGTCCCCTTGTTGCTAGTATTGAAGCAACAGTAGATACTAAAAGAATAGTTTCTTTCCCATCTGCCTCACAGAGTCTGACTGAACTGTGAGGGAACCAGACTAAGAATCAAGACCTTGTGCTTCAGTGAAGTCTAAGTAATGGGGTAGTGAGTATGTATTTAAATGTGGCCGCTTAACTTAGCTGGAATCTTTCTGGGAGGGCCAATTAACTTTACTCTATCTCTACCCAGTATGTGGAGATTGTATTGGTCTCAAGAGAAAAAAACTGGGAAAAAATGGAATATGTAAGCCAAATCTTTTATATTTAATGGAAGATTATTTCAAAGTACTTACTCTACTTATGCCATGTTGCAATTCATAGAATATGCCACTAATGCATTGCCATTAGCAAAATAAGCCCTGAAGATACACCATGAAGATAAATCATAAATGCTAATTAGTACTTTGGACTCTAAGAAAACATTTTCAAATGTAACACAATATAAATTGTTTTTGGTTGGCTTACAGATTCTGTAGTTACTCTAAGCCTTATTTCACTATATGCTGAGAATCTTTTGGTGATTAAGAATTTATAAATCAAAGAATCATGCCTTAACTGACTATGTCAGCAGAGGTCTGAGTCAGGAACAGATTCTAATAATTATTTTAAATGTAATTGAAATGGCTAAAATTCCAAGATATAACACATACCTATAAATGCCACCTTTTATTATAATTCTTGAGCTTTATATATCATTATGAAAAGATTTAAATAATTTCACATTTTCTTATACTTCCATAGAGGATATATGTGCTAAGTTTAAAAAAACAGTATTATTTCTTGAATGCCTAGAGAATGTTGGAATTGGAAGATACAGTAAAGCTAGTTTAGTTCTACTTTTTTTTTTCTTCTGTTTTGTTTTCAGAAGGAAAAGCCGGCTCAGTATAGTTAAGTAATTTCGCTAAAACTACATAGTGAGTGGTAGAGCAGTGATTCTTCATTAGCTTTACACATTTTGTAAAAAAAGACTTCTTCCTAACAAAGGAACTTACAGAAGTCAGTTATATATCATAGATAATTAAGTCAGGGAGATTCATTTGCAGGGAGTAAATTGTGCCATAGCTCTAGAATTCCCTTTTGTGAGCTATTTCTCTGTCTTGGGATGTGTGGGGTAGCAGATGGTAGACTTTTCTAGAGTCATGACAGACCTTTTAGGTAGAAGGTGAGGGAACAAAGAGACAGGTTACTGTATACCCTTTGACATGGTTCCTCCTTAAAAATCTGCTGTATTTTAGGGAAGTTAATGAAATTGTCCTTCAAACTTCAGGCTTAGAGTAGTAGAGCAAGTGGACAGTAAGTGGAGGGTGAGCAAGGGATTGGCATGGACTCTTTTCCAAGTCCCTTCCTGTGCCTTGGACCAGCACTGCCTTTGGAAATATAATGCAAGCCAGCCAGGCACGGTGGCTCATGCCTGTAATTCCAGCACTTTGGGAGGCTGAGGCGGGTGGATCACCTGAAGTTAGGAATTCAAGACCAGCCTGGCCAACGTGGTGAAACCCCATCTCTACTAAAAATACAAAAAATTTGCCAGATGTGGTGTCATGTGCTTGTAATCCCAGCTACTCAGGAAGGTGAGGCAGGAGAGTCGCTTGAACCTGGGAGGCGGAGATTGCAGTGAGCTGAGATTGCGCCACAGCACTCCAGCCTGGGTGATAGAGACCGTATCTCAAAAAAAAAAAAAAAAGCCACAGATGTGAGCCATATTGTAATTTGAAGTTTTCTAGTAGACACATTTAAGAAAAAAAGGAAACAGGTGAACTTAATTTTAATAATATATGCTACCAATGCAATATAACCAAAATAGTATCATTTCAACATGTAGTCAATATTAAAAATATATACATACATATAAATTCTTTGAAATTCACTGTGTTTTTACATTTCATCTCAGTTTGGAATAGCAACATTTCAGGTTCTCACTGGCCACAGTTTTAGGGTAGCTAGTGGCTACCATATTGAATAGTAGACTTTCAGCTTTAGACTTTCAGCTGCCAGGACTTAGGACTGACTTTGTAATTAAATAGCCAGTCCCCATCCAGATATCCCCAGATATACCTTATCCTGAAGAAATTTTTTTTTAAATGCAAATACTACTGAAAAGAGCTATTAGCAGTTCTCAGCAAACGCCATATTGCTTTGATTCAAAGACATAGTCTCTGTGATTCTCTCATCTAGAAATTTCTGGGATTGGAATTTCATATGGGATTTGTATGTATTATGTAGTAGTGTTTTTTACCCCTTAAAAGCTATTATCAGATTGGTTATTTGTCTCAGTGATGATGTTGTAGAATGCTGCATTTTTGTCACCTATTAAAATAATTCTGTGATTTGTTAATAGCAAATTTGAACACAGGCACATTTTCATTTTTCTACTTTGAATGACATTCTTACCATTCTTCCATTTGAAGAAGCTGGAAACTTTTGACATCTTTAGTTCCCACTTCCTATGTCTCTAAACACCATACACATACATATTCATGTACCTATTTGGTCATTAAATCTGTTTCTCTCCCCAGCATAATTATCTGACATAGAATGGACTCACAGGATATGGTTTGAAACATCCTGAGAGTCATGTTGCCTGTTGCTCTCCTCTGAGCTCTGCTGCTACCACAGTCTGTGCTGCCGTTTTTTCATCTGGCCCGATCTGTTGTATTAATGTCCTACCTAGTTCCCTTACTGCAGTTTTTTTTTTTTTTCCCTAACATAGTCATCTCTGTCAGAGTTATTGTCTGTCTGGAAACAAAGGTGTGAATTTATTACTTCTCCTAAATATGTGTAGTGGTTTCCCATTGTCACAGTGATACCTCGTCCAGTTTGGTCTGTGTTCCAGCCAGACTCAACCATAGCTTGTTCTTCTCCAGATGTTTCCTTTGTACATGCTTTTCTGTGTGCCTAAAATCACATTCTCAGGCTTCATAAAATAATGCAGGCGTTACCATCTCTCTTTTGGCTAAAAAAAAAATGTTGGGGGACAGGTGTGTGTGACTGGGCTCAGTGGCTTAAACCTGTCATCCCAGCACTTTGGGAGACTGAGGCAGGAGGATTGCTTGAGCTTGGGAGGTCAAGGCTGCACTGAGCTGTGAACGTGCCTCTGCATTCCAGCCTGGGTGACAGAGTGAGACCCTGTCTCAAAAGAACAACAACAAAAAATTAAAATTTTAATTTTATTTTATTTAGAAAAAATTTTGGAATCAAATGTATTCACATGGCTTAAAGATTAAAATAATATTAAAACGTATTCTTGGAGATGGCATACATGTATAATGAAAATTGTACCCATTCCTCCTCTCTGTGTTCTGTGTCCTCTCCCTCTTCTCCCTCCACTGGCAACCATTAGTTTCTTATACTCCAGTGTTTCATTATGTAAACAAGCAAAAATGAAATATATTCTTATTTTTTTCCCCTTTCCTACTCAAATGGTAGCTTTTTGGATATGCTTTTCTATGTCGTTTTTTCACTTGTTCATTTTTTTTGAAACCTCTTAAATATAATTAATTGCATCTGTGTTCCTTGGTACTCATCTATATTTGTTACTTATGTGATTTTTGTCATATACACCTATGTGTGTAGGAATGTATTAATAAATTTGTCCTCTCCCTTAGACTATAAGCATCCCTCTAGAGAAGAGATTTTGTTCTTCTCTAGTCTTGAGAATCTGGCCTAGTGCCTGGCACATACTAGCACTTGATAAATTTGAAGGAGGTGACACATGGTGGAATTCATTTGGGAGGAGGGCATGGTGACTTACAAGTTGGAGACTCACAAGTAAGGGTGCGTAATCTCAATCTCAGAGCAGTCTCACTTGGAGACTATATTAGATACAGAACGCTGCATTAGTTACAAAATTGGTTTCTTTTTAACATTGACTGTATTTTAGTGATTTTGTTTTGGCATAATAACTAGTCTTCAAAGCATAACCTGTCATGTATATACATAAAGATTCAACATAGTTTTCTTAGTGTTTTACTTCAAAGCAACAATATACTTTTTTTTTAATCTTAAAAGGAGACTAGAAGGCCTTTATAAAGGAAATTACATAACTGTTACTTCAATTAGAAATGACACATCAAAGATTCTTTTCTAATTATTGGGGGGATTGCTTTAAATCAGTATCCCACAGATGTCAAAGGAAATATCAAACATAGCTAATTGTCATATTAGAAACTGAGCCTGACTAAACAAGTAGCTCTAGAGGTTATTCTTTCAAACAAGGCTAAACCACATTGACACAGCCATACAAGAAATGTCAACAAACCAAGACAGCAGTGACATATTTACAACAATTTTGGGTTGATGGTGTTTTAGAGGTGGAGGCCAAATTCATGTGTGCCTCGGTGGGAAGATATCTAAGATACCTGAGGATATCTATTAGAGATCTCTGCTATACTTATGTTGAAAAAAGGGATTTGTTTTTGCAATTAAGTCTAAGAAAATTTCATGAAAAGTGGTATTTAAAATTATAATAGGATTTTCCAAATGTCCTATGCTTCATTGCCTTATTTTGTGCCATAGGGCCTATGTTTGCATTTGTTTTGAGAATGATGTTTCTGTTTTGGCAAGTCAGGATCTGTTAAATCAGATACCTGTTTGTGGTTGTTTTCCTGTTAAGTCTCTTGCTCAGCAAACACTTCCCCTCATTACTCAAATAAGATCAATATTCCAATTCCAAATATTATTTTAGCACAAAGGTTATTGCAAGATTTATAAGAATGAAGAGAAGTCTGGGTTGCTCTGTACAATAAATCATGGCAATGACCAAGACAAACGAAGGAATGTAAGGATGGAAAACAGCCTTTTACCAGGGCAGTCAAAACAGAAGAGAGGACAATTCATATGCCAAATTTTATAAGTAGGAATATTGAATCAATAAGTCACATATTACTCTTTCTAATTCAGCCTTGTTTGTTTTTTGCAGTTTGGGGCAAAGGAAGTCATTACGTTGCTTACCAGCACATTGGACAGTAACTAATTTTTTTTTCAAAAATAGGTTTTAGTAGAACATTTTACCTCAGAGAACCACTGGTAGGGGTAGATATATAGGAGATGTGTAGGCTTGTCAAATTAGGACAAAGGACCATCTGTTGATTTATGCAGCCTAACTAAAGAGGGTGAGAAAACTGAAAACCCTGTAACTTCTGTGATCTGTAAATTGCCATCTGATTGGGTAGTGTTGTGTATAAAAATATCTGCTACTTTATTTTAATGAATATTTTCTAGAAATAAAATTCCAATATAGAAAAGGCTGAAATCTTAAAACACAGGCTATGTATTGTAGTTCTGTCACAATTCTGTTATATACCTAATTGTTCCTTAAACCTGGGAACCCTAGTTTAAGGGGAAATAAACAGCTTGATGAGCTTTTTGGGATGAGGAGAGAGAGAGTGAGGGTGAGAAAAATGATATCCTATGAATAATGAGCATTGGAAAGGACTTGGAGTTTAAAGTGAGGCATGAAGGAAAGTGTTTAGAGCACAATAATGAATTAAAAACAGTAGTGTGTGTCTCAGAAACTTAAATGTTTATTTCCCTACAGAGATAGTTTTCTCTACACCATGTTGCCTCTCCATAGTGCTTTTTTGATGTGTTCATTTATTAATGCTGCTTCTTTTTTTTTTTTTAAATCCTAAAGGCTCGTGAAGAAGAAATGACCACAAAAGTAATGGACCTGCAGACTCAACTTGAGGAGCTGCAGAAGAAATATCAGCAAAAGCTAGAGCAGGAGGAGAACCCTGGCAATGATAATGTGAGAGGAGTTTGAGTTTGCTGCACAGGTTTCTTGAAAACATTATCATTTCTGTGATTTGACTAGCCTACTAACATACATACATATTTATCTCATTTAATCCTAACAAAAACCCTTTGAGATTTTTACCTCTCTTTTATAGACAGATAAACTAATGTTCAAAGAGATTAAATAAAATGTTCAAGCTCACACAATAAATGTTGTGGTGAGGATTTAAACCAAATCTACCAGACGTCAAAGCCTAGGCATTTTGTTATACCAATGCTTCTCTATCTTTTCCTTCCACGGAAACAATAGCAGAGGAAAGTGAATCTTACAACCCTGGAGCATAGCTAAAAATAGTCCATCGTAAATGTAATACATTTAGATTTTGGGTTTTGTGCTAAAATTCACGTTAATTTTATATCCTACTCTATAATATATCCTTAGTTGTGGTCACATAAAATGGTGTTTTAGTTGTATACCATTAAGAAAACAATTTCTTTCTTTTGGCCAATGGATTTGGACCAGATGCAAATACAATGTGATGATTTGGGAAAATTGGACTGAATTCAAAGAGAACGGGCTTGCAAATCTAAGCTTTTTTTTTTTTTTTTTTTTTTTTTAAAGAGTCTTAATCCTCAAGTAAAATCGTCATTATGAAAGGTAGACCATGTTTACTCCATGCTTGCTTGTCCTGCGGTGCACCTCAGCAGCACACACCCACAGTTGGAGAAAGCTGCCATTGTACTTTTCTACTGCCTAAAATGTTCTCACTCATCCAGGATGGTCTTTTCATAGCACAGTCTTGCGGGTAATGGGAAAGTGGGTGGTCACTATGACTTTATCCTGGAGAGGATTTGTTACAGAATGTCAGTTACCAGATAACAATTTTTTACACAACCAATTACATGGATGACTTACCCACAGTGCAGAGAAAGGGCCTTTATAAAGAGCTTTCCTTCTCTGTCACTTAGTAGGCATATGTCAGGTGTAAGCACTGAGCAAGCTGAGAGGACCATTTTCTGTTTCTTTAATAGCTAGGTTAGTTCTGTTTAAATTTTCTTTACTTTCTTTTTTTGCTGTTTAGTCATGTAGTCATGACTTGAGTATTCCAGGTGCTTTGTATATTACTTCTTTTGAGAAAATACATGTTTATAACTAACTTTTCCTTAGTATCAAAGTATTAATATTGGATATAGTAACATTTTAACTTGTGTCAGAATGCCATAGAATATTGAAACATTATGAGATATTAAGAAGGACTTCTGAGTCCTTTACCTTGTGTCATAAGAAAGGTAAGAAAATAGCCTTAATTTGTCGGGGCGTGGTAGCTCATGCCTGTAATCCCAGCACTTTGGGAGGCCGAGGTGGGTGGATCACCTGAAGTTGGGAGTTCGAGACCAGCCTGACCAACATGGAGAAATCCCATTTCTAATAAAAATAAA
>NW_016804136.1:4270954-4287440 GCF_001698545.2 Rhinopithecus bieti
GAGAGGAAGACTTAATTTTATTTCTACTCTAAACATTTTTTTTTCTGTTTTATTCTTCATAAATTTGTTTCCTTCTGGAGCATCTTCTGGTGCTTCTAGATATCTTAAATTGCAATATGTATTTAGAGTATAATGTTTTATAAAACAGAACAGACCATTTGTTTACAAGCACATATTTAAAGTTGCCTTACCTCAAGTCTGACCACTTCCTTGAGACTCTTAACCCTGACTTCTTATTTCCTTATCTTTATATTGCTTTGTTTTACTGTTTCTTATAGCTATTAATGTATACACTCATGTTCTTTCTTTTCCATTTTTTCAGGTAACGATTACGGAGCTACAGGTAAGACTAGTTCTTTTTTTTTTCTCTTTTTTCCTTTGAGCCAGAGTCTCACTCTGTCACCCAGGCTGTTGCCCAGGCTGGAGTGCAGTGGTGCAGTCTCGGCTCACTGCAACCTCTGCCTCCTGGGTTCAAGTGATTCTCATGCCTTAGCCTCCCAAATAGCTGGGACTATAGGTGTGTGCCACCATGCCCGGCCAATTTTTTTTTTTTTTTTTTGTATTTTTAGTAGAGATGGGGTTTTGCCATGTTGGCCAGGCTGGTCTCGAACTCCTGAGCTCAGGCAATTACCCTCCTAGGCTTACCAAAGTGTTAGGATTACAGACGTGAGCCACCACACCCAACCAAGACTAGTTCTTCTTTGAATTTGTCTGAAAGTCATGCATTTTAGGAGTATTCAGTGTTATAAGTTAAAACATAAGGAGACTATTTTAACAAGGAAAAATTTCCAAGCAGTACAGAAATGTGTCTGGGCAATAATGAAACCTCTGTGCATTTCAGATCTGACTTTTTGTTCTTTCAGACACAGCTAGCACAGAAGACGACTTTAATCAGTGATTCGAAATTGAAAGAGCAAGAGTTCAGAGAACAGGTACAGGCCTAATTGGTACCTTTTATTTTGAACTAAAGTTACGTTAGTATGTACTTGGATCTCAGCTAATTTTTAAATAGTTGGCTTTGAAATTTTTCAGTCTTATACACAGGAAATTTTATGTTCACATCCAGAGGTACTAGAGGTTTTCTCTATAAATTCATGATCATATATATTTAAGCAAGAACATTTGTATCATATTATTTTTAATGCCTAACTTTTTTTATAACAATTTGTATAATGTATAGTAATTTATGTTCTACAAAGAAGTTATTTTTTGCTTTTATCAGAGAGAAAATAGTCATCTGTCTTTGGTACTTTTTCCAAGTGGTTTAATTGTCCTAATTTAATTCGCCCATGTATTATTGATGGACAATATATGTAAGTCAATTTAAATAGGACCATGTGGTACACCTTCAAGGATGTGCAGTACACACATACCAGGATATGTGGTATATGATCTTTAGTAAAGTCTTTTTCCAAACTCTGGGAGAAATAGTGCCTCAAATCAGCAGGCTGAGTTTGAAGGCTAAATCTCCTGGGATTTTCCCAGTTCTTTTAAAATTCATACAGACAAAAATCTTGATAATTGTTAGAACTGAGTGATGGATAGGTAATTGTGCTATACTTCCTTGGAATATGTTTGAAATTTTTTATATTTCTAAAAATTTCATAAAGATAGGTCCCAATGTGACTTTATTTTTTGTTTTACCAGTGATTTAACTTTTCCCATCTGTTCTCAAGATTACTGCTTTAAAATTCTTTTAACATCAAATCTTGAAAACTGCCCTAGCATAACAATTTTTATATTAGTTATTTTTGTTGTGGGAATATACACATTAAAAGTTACCATTTTAATCATTGTAAAGTACACATTTCATTGACATTTAGTTTATTTACAGTGTTGTGAAACCATCACTGTTACCCAGTTCCAGAATATTTCATCACCCCAAAGGGAAACTCCATACCCATTAAGCAGTCACTCCCCATTACCTCCTCCCCATAACACCTAGCAACAACTAATCTGCTTTCTGTCTCTATGGATTTGCCTATTCTGGGTATTTCATATAAATGGAATAATACAATACCTGACCTTTTATGTTGGCTTTTTTTATTTTTTATTTTTTGAGATACAGTCTCGCTCTGTCGCCCAGGCTGGAGTGCAGTGGCATGATCTCAGCTCACTGCAAGCTCTTCCTCCCGGGATCATGCCATTCTCCTGCCTCAGCCTCCTTAGTAGCTGGGACTACAGGCACTCGCCACCACGTCCAGCTAATTTTTTTGTATTTTTAGTAGAGACGGGGTTTCACCGTGTTAGCCAGGATGGTTTCGATCTCCTGACCTCGTAATCCGCCCACCTCGGCCTCCCAAAGTGCTGGGATTACGGACATGAGCCACTGCACCAGGCCTATGTTGGACTTTTTTTTAACTTAGCATAATGTTCCAAGATTCTTGGATGGATGTACTACATTTTGTTTGTCCATTCATCAGTTGATGGACCTGTGGGTTGTTTCCTTCTTTTGATAATAGTGAACAGTGCTACTAAAAACATTGATATACAGGTTTTTGTTTAAACACCTGTTTCCAGTTCTTTTGGGTATATACACAGGAGTGGAATTACTGGATCATACAGTAATTATATGTTTAACTTTTTGAGGAACTGCCAAACTTTTCTACAGTTGCTGTACCGTTTTACATTACCATCAACAAAGTATAAGAGTTCCAGTGTCTCCATATCCTCACCAACAAGTTTTTTGATTATTGCCATCCTAGTCAATACAAAGTGGTACCTCGTTGTGGTTTTAATTTGCATTGCTCCAGTGACTAGTGACGTCAAAGATCTTTTTATTGGCTTGTTGGCCGTTTATATGTTTTCTTTAGAGCAATGTCTACTCAAGTCCTTTGTCCATTTTTTAGTTGGATTGTCTTGTGGAGTTATAAATTCTCTTTATATGTACTAGAGACAAGTCCCTTATCAGATACTTGATTTACAAATATTTTCTCCCATTCTGTAGGTTGTCTTTTTACTTCATTGATAGTGTCTGTTGATGTACAGAAGTTTCCAATTTTAGCAAAGTGTAATTTATGTAATTTTTTCTTTTATTCTCTGTTCTCTTGGTATCATATCTAAGAAATCTTTAGTTTTTTTTGTTTTTTTGTTTTTTTTGCAGAAACAATTCTTGCTCTAAACTATTTATTTTAATTTTATTTGCCTATATTGTCTTCACATTAAAAAATATTGTGATGACAGCAATCTTTCTTTTTCTTACATATAGTTTCCCTGCGAATCTTACATGGTCTGATTATTTGTTATTTTTAGATTCATAATTTAGAAGACCGTTTGAAGAAATATGAAAAGAATGTATATGCAACAACTGTGGGGACACCTTACAAAGGTAAGGATGATCTCGTATCATGTTATTCACCATTATCTTTTATTGGTGGATTTGTGCATGATTTTATTTTGTTTTGCTAATTTATATTTTTTCTCATTTAAAAATTTTTAGTTTTATTTTTTCTTAATTGACAAATGCATATATGTATTGTGTGCAACATGATATTTTGAGTTATGTATTCATTGTGGAATGGTTAAACTAAGTGCATTACCTAACATATTACCTTTTTTGTGTGTGTGTGATGACAACACTTTAAAATCTACTCTTTTCACGATTTTCAAGAATATGGTATATTGGGTGGGGAATAATACAGTACATTAACTATAGTCAATTTTATTCTTATTTATTACATTAACTATAGTCAATTTTATTCTTATTCAAACTATTATAATCATATTTTACAATAGATCTTTTAAACTTACTCTTCCTTATTGAACTGAAATTTTGTATCCTTTGGACAACATCTCCCACCGCCCACAGTCCCTGATAACCACCAGTTTACCCTGCTTAAGTTCAGCTTTTTAGATTCCACATATAAGTGAGATTATGTGGTATTTGCCTTTCTGCACCTAGCTTATATCACTTAATATAATGTATTCCAGCTTCACCATGTTGTTCCAGTGACAGAGTTTTCTTCTATTTGGAGGCTGAATAGTATTCCATGTGGTTAATCTGTTTTTTACAATGAATATATTTTACCTTTTAACAGCTGGTTTTAAGGAAAGAAAGATAGTAAGCTGCCGGGCGCAGTGGCTCATGCCTGTAATGTAATCCCAGCACTTTGGGAGGCCGAGGCGGGGGGATCATGAGGTCAGGAGATCAAGACCATCCTGGGCAACATGGTGAAACAGTGTCTCTACCAAAAATAAAAAAAATTAGCTGGGCGTGGTGTTGTGCATCTGTAGGCCCAGCTACGCGGGAGCCTGAGGCAGGGGAATCACTTGAACCTGGGAGGTGGAGGTTGCAGTGAGCCAAGATCACGCCACTGCACTAAAAAAAAAAAAAAGAAAGATCCACTGACTTCCCAAAGTGTTGGATTACAGGCATGAGCTACCACACCTGGCCCAAAGGATTTTAAAGATGAGCTTGAGTCTTTATGTGGTAATTCCCTTGAGATAATCGAGATCATTGAATAATCTTATATAAGACCTACCCATTCTCTAAAGTTCAGTTTCGCTACCTCACTGTGTTAAGAATAGTTTTGTTTTGCTACATGTTTTGTAAACCTTTCTGCTTTCTCATGGGAAGCATGAGGACATAAAAACCATTTGGCATTCTTTTCTTTTGTGGTTTTGAAAGCTCTCATTGCTATCAAATAATGTAAAATACTACACTACACAAATTTTAACTAAATTAAAAGGCTTGCTGTCGATCCTTTCCAAACTGTAGCTCCTCAAAAGAGGTAAAACCAGCCTGGAAGTTTCCTATGCTCACTGCAGAGAAGATTCTTGCTGCAAAGATGATTTACTATAGCTAAATCACTGTGTATGATTCTCAGCATAGAACTAGGCTGAATCAGCCTACAGCCATACCACTGTGAATGCTTCCAATCTCATCTGATCTCAAAAGCTAAGCAGGGTTGGGCCTGGTTAATATTTGGGTGGGAGAACTATACTGTATCAGTACTCAGCAGTGCATAGAGAATAGTGTCAATTCCTTTTATTTTCCATTTAAGAATTTCCTACATAATTTTCTTTTTTCTCAATTTTGTGAACACATGTATACAATTTAATAGCTAACTCATAATACTAAGTGCTAAACACTTATAAATACATTTTTGTCTTTTTTAAAACATTATTTTTCTCAGATTTCTCAAGGATAGTATAGCTTATCTGCTCATTTAATCCTCTTAAAAACCCAAGCAGTCTGGTGCAGTATGCACATTAATCTCTTCATCATGCTGCCTCTTTAAAGAGTAAAATGAGGCCAGGTGGGGTGTTTCACGCCTGTAATCCCAGCACTTTGGGAGGCCAAAGTGGGTGGATCACTTGAGGCCAGGAGTTCGAGACCAGCCTGGACAACAGGGCGAAACCCTATCTCTACTAAAAATACAAAAAATTAGCCAGGTGTGGTGGCGCACACCTGTAATCTCAGCTACTTGGGAGGCTAAGGCAGGAGAATCGCTTGAACCTGGGAGGCGGAGGTTGCAGTGAGCTGAAATCACGCCACTGGACTCCAGACTGGGCAACAGAGCACAACTCTCTCTCTCAAAAACAAATAGAGAGTAAAATGAGCACCTATCTTGTAGTACAAAATAAAACATTCCTAGTTCTTTAGAAGTCCCTGTGTGTCTGCCTTTACAATATCTTTATCCCTCTCATCATTTTTACTGTTTCCCCTGACTTTTCTTAATCATTATCTTGTTCTTTGTCATTTACACCTGTATTTATATTTTCAAGCAATATTTTGTTTAGATTTTGTTTGCTTTGTGAATTTATGTAATTCAGTCATACCATAAGCATTCTTGTATGACCTATTTCTTTGGCTTAATATAAGGTTTGAGAGTTACTCAGATTGTGTGTAGTTGTGGTTCACTCATTTCCATTATATTAATTTTGTGCATTCTTTTAATTTTCCTAGTACACGTGGAAATTTTTCTCTAGAATATATAATAAGAATGGAATTGCTAAGTCATAGGATATATTTTTGTGCGTATCCCATATTAGGTTAAGCCAAACTGTTTGCTATATCTTTTGTAGTAATTTCCACTTCCATCAGCAGTGGGTGAGATTTCTGACCACTCTAGCACCTCATCAGTGCTGGATATATATATATATATATGTATTTGTTTTTTTTTTTTACGTGGAGTCTCACTCTGTTGCCCAGGCTGAAGTGCAGTGGTGTGATCTCAGCTCACTGCATCCTCCACCTCCTGTGTTCAAGCAATTCTTCTGCCTCAGCTTCCCAGCTAGCTGGGAGTACAGGGGTCCATGCCCAGCAAATTTTTGTATTTTTGGGAGAGACAAGAGTTTCACCATGTTGGCCAGGCTGGTTTTGAACTCCTGAACTCAGGTATCTGCCTGCCTCGGCCTCCCAAAGTGCTGGGATTATAGATGTGAGCCACTGTGCCTGGCCTCATAAATGTTTTCTTTTGGTGGTGATAAATAGTTGGTTAATTTGAATCAGGAGCCAAACGGTGCTCATATATTACATTTGATTGATAAATTACTTAAGTCTGTTTTGAACTCTAGGTCCTTCTTCACCTTTGCTTTTATCATTTATTTGATGAGAAAACCAACTTATTTGTCATATAGAGTGAACCACATTCTTAATTTTCTGGATTCCATCTCTATGGAGTCCTCTGTCCCCTGGTAGGTAGAACTAGAGGCTTGATCAGATTTAGGTTTGATTAGCTTTAGGTTTGCATTGACAGTAATGCTTCATAAAGGAAGTTGTGTAATTCTTGTTGTCTTATATCAAAACTTTCATGACATATTTACAATTTTAAGATCTACCACCCAGTGCCAGGTGTGATCATGACTTTTCACCAGATTTTAGCATCCATTGGTAACTTCCCTGATCTGTTACTTCAGTAGTGGTTGCATAATGGTGTTAGTAAAATTCCACCATTTCTTGTGCATATATTAATTGGAATTCTTCTATAAATAGGAACTTTTCCACATTATCTATATGGTTACCTTGAGGTACAACTCAAACAAGAAAAGCAGGATAAATTTCAGTTAGTCTGAAAGTGGTAAACAGTAAAGTTAGTCTGAAACTGGTAAACAGAGTTTATCCTGCTTTTCTTGTTTTTTTTTTTTTTCAGTCAGAGTCTCAATCTGTCATTCAGGCTGGAGTGCAGTGGTGTAGCCTTGGCTCAGTGGGACTTCTGCCTCCTGGGTTCAAGCGATTCTCATGTTTCAGCTTCCCAAGTAGCTGGGATTACAGGCGCACACCACCACGCCTGGCTAATTTTTGTATTTTTAGTAGAGACGGGGTTTCGCCATCTTGGCCAGGCTGGTCTCGAACTCCTGACCTCATGTGATCCACCCACCTTGGCCTCCCAAAGTGCTGGGACTATAGGCATGAGCCACTGTATCTGGCCAGTTAGTCTGTATTTTTGAAGATCTGTTTCTGGCACCTCTAGTGTGTTTCATTGATCAGTTTGTCTATGCCTGCTCTAATACCTCACTGTCCTTTTTTTTTTTGGTAGAGATGAGGTTGGTCTCTGTTGCCCAGTCTAGTCTCGAACTCCTGGCCTCAAGTGGTCCTCCTGCCTTGGCCTCCCAAAGTGCTGAGATTTCAGGAGTGAGCCACCATGCCCAACCTTCACTATCTTAATAACCGTCACTTCATAATAAGTCTTGATGTTTGGCTGGGGAAGTCCTCCCACTTTTTCTTTAAGAATTGTTTAACTATTCTTAGCACTTTGAATGTCCATACAGATTTGAAAATCACCTCGTTAAGTTACATACATGCATACATACACATTCCTGGGAGGATTTTGATTAGGCTTACATTGAATTTATAGAAAAATTAAAGAGAATTGGAATTTATATGGTATTGATTCTCCAATCCATAATCACAGTATACCTCAACATTTACATAGGTCTTCAGTGTCTGTCAATAATGTTTCTTGGCTGGGCACAGTGACTCATGCCAATAATCTGAACACTTTGGGAGGCCAAGGTGGGAGGATCACTTGAGCCCAGGAGTTCGAGACTAACCTGGACAGTGTAGTGGGACCCTGTCTCTAGAAAAAAAAAGTTAGCTAGGCATGGTGACATGTACCTGTAGTCCCAGCTACTTGGGAGGCTGAGGTGGGAGGATCACTTGAATCCAGGAGGTTGAGGCTGCAGTGAGCTGTGATCACACCATTGCACTCTATCCTGGGTGACAGTGAGACCCTGTCTCAAAATAATGATGTTTATCGTTCTCAGTAGTAATCTTGCACCTCTTTTATTACATTTATTCATAGATGTGATTGTAAATGTAATATTTTCTAACTAAATGCATATTTTAAAGGCATTATGGCATTACGCATTTTTGGAGGAAAATCCAAGCAAGCTTATGTTTTAAAATTATCTGTAACACACAGATAAAATTGTGTTAAATGTCAAGTGGATTTTTCAGTGATACACTTTGGAATTTGGCCCAGATAAAGTGTGGATTTCAAAATGCTGAGTGTTACCTAGATGAAGTTATTTGGGAAGACCCGTTAGAGGCAATGAGTAGACAATTTGGAAAGCCTCTTTATTTGAACAGTAACTAATTTCCTCTAATAATTGCTTAAAACCAGAAATAAGAGCTGGAAAGTCTTCTGTACCACTGTTTGGGAGAAATCAAGAAGAGGCACAAGTATTGAAAAATAATATTAATTCCCTCTCCTGGAAAATAGCTATCGCAGCACTTTGGGAGGCCAAGGCAGGCAAATCATGAGGTCAGGAGTTCAAGACCAGCCTGACCAACATGGTGAAACCCTGTCTCTACTAAAAATACAAAAATTAGCCAGGCATGGTGATGTGCACCTGTAATCTCAGCTACTCAGGAGGCTGAGGCAGGAGAATCACTTGAACCCAGGAGGTGGGGGTTGCAGTGAGCCACGATCTTGCCACTGCACTCCGGCCTAGGTGACAGAGCAAGACTCTGTCTCAAAAAAAAAAAAAAAAAAAAAAAAAAAGTACTCTGCTTATTTAATAAAATTACTTATTTTCTGAAAAGTGAAAAAAGATCTGCATTTTGTATAGATCTAGAGGAATAAAACAATTAAGTATAATATATAGAAGGGTATATTACCCATAGGAAATAATGTATTTTCATTATTTAGTTCTTAGAACTCTATACTTGCAAAGTATAATTTGAGTGAGTTGAGTCTTCTAAAAGTATGCACTTAAAAAAAATTCCAAACACGTGAGTACATGTAACGTACATGTAATGTATGGAGGCAATTTAACACCTCAGAATACACCATCCAGAATGTTGCCATTTCTTTTGAGGCTTCTTTTGCTGCTCTGTAGTCCTTATATCTCTGTTGTTTCCCAAGAGTAACTGCTGTTATTATATTACAACATAACTAGTTCCTTAAAAAAAATTGATTTTAATGTTTTATATATTTTGGGCTGTATAGAAATGACATCATACTGTATGTGTCCTATGTAAATTACTTTTTTTAACCCAATATTGTTATTTTGAGATTCATTCTAATGTGTGAAGCTATAATTTGACCATTTTCAACGCTGAATTTAACAATAATACATTATATCTTTATGTCACAGTATGTTCTCTTGGTGGACATTTGAGTTGTTTCAATTTTGCTTTTATAAACAGTGTAAATAAACATTGACTCCTACTGTACATGTGAAGTGTTTCTCTAGGTTATATTGCTAATAATTGAATTTCTGTGTCATATAATATACTTGTTTCTATGTTACACAGTTTTAAAAGCAATGCCAAATTGTCATCTGTAGTGCTTGTTTTCAGTTTCCTCTCCTAGTAGTACACAAGAGTCTCCATTGTTTCACATCCTCACCAGTGCTTTGTATTATCTGACTTTTAAGATTTTGCTAATCAGACTCTGTAAATGACAGATAACACAGTTTGTTTTCACTGAACAAAATGGTTATTTAAATTCTAAACCCGAAGTAATGTATAATTACAATAAAAGGCCAGAAGAAAGAGGAGGAAGAGAAAAAGATGTGAGAAATAAAATTGTTATAGTAATTCTTGTTTTCTCTTCCAAGTATAAAATAGTAATTGGAATGTTTAGTGTGCATGTGTGTATACAATGCAATATGATACAATGTAAAAGCAATGCCTCTCTGTTCCATTGGTTGTTTTAAAATCCGTTTTATAAGTAATAAGTAATTTACCTGGTTTTGTCTTTACAGTTTGGTCTGTTTTTTATTTGACAGGTGGCAATTTGTACCATACTGATGTCTCACTCTTTGGAGAACCTACCGAATTTGAGTATTTGCGAAAAGTGCTTTTTGAGTATATGATGGGTCGTGAGACTAAGGTATAAATCATGTCTCGTGATTTGGTGTGTGGCTTAATTTTAAAAGAAATATGTTCCACTTTTAATACACATATGAATGCCATATGTTTACTATTAGCACATCAGACATGCTAATAGTAGGTAATAGATAATTATTTTATTGCTGTTAGTTTACAAAGTGAATTGGTGGATCTTGCTTATATTTGTTAAATTTATAAAATACTAATTTTTAAAATACTGTGGGTAACACTGAACAGTAAACATTAAAATTTCATTAACGTAAGAATAATTGGTGAACCATGTGGCTTTTTTTCTTCTTGACTTCGTATCTTTAAGTTAGAAGAATAGGTTTTATTTTCAAGGAGACTTTAGGATATTATGAATAATATCGGAAATAGTAATAATTAATAGCTACCTGGAGAGATTTAGAAACATTGTACTTTAGTTACTGTAAGAAAATCATTTCTGCACTTGTGGAATATTGATCATTTAAAAATTACCCCATGTAAGTAATAATGAATGCTTGGCTAATTTGTTTTCTAGAATGTTGCATTTGTTGTAAGGTTCTTAAATGTAGAGTCTTGTCTTATTCTTATTTGTATCCCTTGCAGTGTTTTAAAAAGAGCCTTATTGGACATTTGGTAAATATATATTGAATTGAGTTAAATGCTTCTAGGGAAATTCATGAGCCTTTCCTCAAACAAAATTTTTCATTTAAAGCAGTTTCTGTTTTTGACATTTTTTACCTTCAAGGAATTTTGATTGTCTGTGTGCCTTGGCTGAGAATGGGATAATGAATTTTCTATGCTCAGAAGCAATCAGTGTTTTAATGTATAGGTGTGTGGGAGTTGCTGAGTCATAGGATACTAAGCAGGTTCAAGCACTGATTTGGCAAATATATTTGAAACCTAAAAAGCAAGTACCTTAAAATAGTATTATAAAAGGAAATATCTTAAAATAATATTATAAATGTATAGATTGGAGATGCAACTAAATACCAGGAGTGGGTTAGAAGTCATTTGAATCCTTAATATCTGTAGAAATCACATTTCATTATATCAAATTAAAGTAATATCTAATGTTGTGAACATGTATCACAGAAGGGAGATATTAAATCACAGCACTTCAGTGTCTTTTTTTTTCTCAATGCCATTTTCAAAAGTTCAAGGATAGATAAAACTAATTTTCTCCTTATCTTTTAAAAACAAAACTAACAAAATAACAGCTTTCTCTTATGTCCTTATGGGACATACACTATATTCCTTCAAATACAGGGTATATTATGTCCCTGTGGGGGGATATTTGAGGTGGGATAGATCGTTTAAAGTTACCTTGTTATTTTGGGGGTGGGGAGGAGAGGCATATCTTTAAAAAACAAAAAGCTCCTCAGAACTTTAGCTACTTTGGCTCATTAGTGAATCTAAAGCTATGATGCAAAGGTTGTTGCCAAATACTTTATTTAGCTTTTTCTTGATCTGTAAAATAGAGAGACAGACTGCCTCAACCTGTTTCTTCTGAAGGTTATGAATGTATGTGAGATGAGATAGATAGCTACAGAGCTTAACTACCCTGAAGAAAGGCCTAGCATAAGTGGCTTAAGGGGTAGTACCAATTCAGCCAAGTCTAAGCTTGTGCTTCAGGGCTCTGCAATTAATCTTAGAGTGTGACTTGGGAAGTAGCTGAAAGGGATGTCTCATGGCACAAGCAACCCCTTCTAATAAGCTGGCTGGGAATCTGTATTGAGGAGTAGTCCTCTGTCTCCTCTTATCTTCAACATTGATTCTCCTTTTCTGGCTCTAAAAATGAAGGGTAGTCTGTCATTCTGCCATCGCATTTTATAGACTAATAGAAAATTGGTACCAGGAATTTACTTTTAAGTTGCTGCACATTTATTGAACGTGGCCCTTTATCACCATGGTGGATAGCAAGATCACATTTGATACCATCTCTAACTTTAAGGTGTTCACTGTGCAGTAAGGAAGGGAACCATTCTCACTTAACCGTAATGTGATGATGAATGTAGTAAGTGCTGTAAGAGAGAAGCAGAGTCCTCATGTTTACTTGTGGGAAGATCAAGGAGAACATTACGGAGGAGGTGGTGTGTATACTAGGATTTAAGGGGGGATGTTAGATTTTGATATATGAGCCCAAATGGTGGAGGGGTAGCCCAGACAGAAGGTTTCAGGCAGGAAATAGAGTGTGGGTTTTTGAAATCACAAGTAGCCTGGTCCAACTAAAACACTGGATTTATGAAGGGGAAGTGATTTCACTTAAGGCTGCACTCAAGTGCAGGGCCTTGAATGTTCTCAGAGTTTTATCTGTAGGTATTGGGAGGGGGTAGCCCTGAAAATTTTCAAGTAGGGATTGACAAGATCAGAGCTGTTTTCAGACACATCTTTTGTGGGCTTGCCCAATTTCTATACATTAACAAAGAATTTCAAATGGAGACCAGGTTACGGTTTTAGAATAAGTCAGATTTTGTTGTGCCCTTTGTGATTTGATTACCATGTGCAGTTGTTTCTTGTCTAGCAGGATTCATATGTCTTCTCACCTGTGTTTCTTCATCTGCTTTTGTACACAGTGTTCTTTATGAGGCAGATGCCTTTTAAAAGAAGACTGTATATAGTACATACGTTCTTGTAGTATGGAGTTAAGTAAGTTCCCTTCCTTCCTTCTGTCTGTATACTTCTTTTTCTTGGGTTTTGATCCTCCATGCTAATATTGAACCTGAAATTCAGCCTGTTCTCCTTTTCAACATAAAGTTTTTCTCATCCTGAGCTTTTCTGAAGATGCCTCTCCCTAAGGAATGCCTGGCAGGAGAGGTCACTTCTAAATCAGGTGGCTCATTTGAACTTTTCCTTACTTCCCAGGGCCTGAGGATATTGTATGTAGAGTTGACAGTCTGATATCTTTTCCAAGGTGTGGCAAAGAGCCTGGGCTTCTCAAAGTGTTTTCTGGCAAGCCAGGGACGAGCTCTAACTCTTTACTGGGTAATGAGCTGCAGATTCTGGATCGCTGATGAATTTAGAGATGGGTTTACCTTTTAATGTCGTCTAGAAATACGAAGAGACAACTAGCCACAGCTCTTTTTTTTTTCCCCCCCAAACATGCTTGTGCATGCATGTATATGTTGTTTCATAGTAAATATAAATGGACTTTTTGGTCCTTGGAGCTTTACGTGGTGTTGATATTAGAGAAATGCTTCCTATAATTGTGAATCCCTGAATTTTAGATTTTTTGGTATTTATAAAAAAACCTTTATAGATAGTATACTAGAAACTACTTCAGGGTATTATTAAAAAGAAAATACTGAAGTGATTACTACTTCACATTTCTCTTGCCATTTCATGCCACATATTTACAGGCATACCTTGGAGGTATTGCGGGTTCAGTTCTAGACCACTGCAATAAACAAATATCACAATAAAGCAAATCACACAAATTATTTTGGTTTCCCAGTGCGTATAAAGTACATTTATACTATACTGTAGCCTATTAAGTGTTCAATAGGCATTTTGTCTCAAAAAAGTGTATACCATAATTTAAAAATACTTTGTTGCTAAAAAATGCTAACATTCATCTGAGCCTTCAGCAAGTCGTAATATTTTTGCTAGTGGAGGATATTACCTCGATGTTGATGGCTCTTGACTAATCAGAGTGGTGGTTGCTGAAGGTTGGGGTGTCTGTAGCATTTTCCTAAGACAACAGTGACATTTGCCACATCGGTTGACACTTCCTTTCATGAGCATGTTTGATAGCATTTTACTCACCATAGAACTTCTTTCAAAATTGCAGTCAGTTCTCTCAAACTCTGCCGTGGCTTTATCAACTAAGTTTATTCAATATTCTAAATTCTTTGATGTCATTACAACAGTGTTCACAGCATCTTCACCAGGAGTAGATTCCATCTCAAGAAACCACTTCTTTGTTCATCCATAAGAAGCAATTCCTCATCCATTAAAGTTTTATCATGAGATTGCAGCAATGCAGTCATGTCTTCAGGCTCTGCTTCTGATTCTGGTTTTCTTGATAGCTCCACTATATCTGCAACTACTTTCTCCACTGAAGTCTTGAATCCCTCCAAGTCATCCATGAAAGTTGGAATCTTCTTCCAAACCCATTAATGTTGACATTTTGATCTCTTCCCATGAACCACCAATGTTCTTAATGGCATCTAGAACAGTGAATCCTTTCCAGAAGTTCTTCACTTTGCCCACTGTCATGAGAGGAATCATCACCTATGGCAACTATAGCCTTATGAAATATATTCCTTAAGTAAGAAAACTTGAAAGTTGGAATTACTTCTTGATCCATGAGCTGCAAAATGGGTATTATGTTAGCAGGCATGAAACAATTTAATCTTGTATATCTCCATCAGAGCTTCTGGGTGACCAGGTGCGTTATCAATGAGCAGTAATATTTGAAGGGAATCTTTTTTTCTGAGCAGTAGATCTGAACAGTGGGCTTTAAATATTCAGAAAACCATGCTGTAAACAGGTGTGCTGTCATCCAGGCCTTATTTCATTTCTAGAGCACAGGCAGAGTAGAGTTAGCATAATTCTGAAGGGCCCTAGGATCTTCGGAATGGTAAATGAGCATTGCCTTCAGCTGAGAGTCACAGGCTGCACTAGCCTCTAATGAGAGAGCCAGCCTATGTATTAAAGCTTTGAAGCTTTTGAACTTCTCCTCACTAGCTATGTAAGTCCTAGATGGCATTTTCTTCAAAGAGAAGGCAGTTTCATCTACACTGAAAATCTGTTTAGTGTAGCCATCTTCATCAGTTAACTTAGCTAGATCTTCTGTATTATTTGCTGTACCTTCTCCATCAGCACTTACTGCTTGTATTAATGCCTTCTCACACTGCTAATAAAGACATACCTGAGAATGGGTAATTTATAAAGGAAAGAGATTTAATTGACTCACAGTTCTGCAGGGCTGAACTAATGACATGAGGAAGGCCTCAGGAAACTTACAATCACGGTGGAAGGGGATGTAAACACATTCTTCTTCTCATGATGGCAGAAAGGAGAAGTGCCCAGCAAAAGGGAGAAAAGCCCCTTATAAAACCATCAGATCTCATGAAAATTCACTCACTATCACAAGAACAGCAGCATGGGGGTAACTGTGCCCATGATTCAGTTACCTCCCACTGGATCCTTCCCACAACATGTGGGGATTATGGGAACTGCAAGATGAGATTTGAGGTGGGGACAGAGCCAAACATGTCACTGCTTTACCTTGCAATTTTATGATACGGAGATGTCTTCTCTCCTTAAATCTCATGAACCAGTCTTTTAGCTTTAAACTTTTCTTCTATCTCTTTCTGACTTCCCTCAGCCTTCATAGAATTGAAGGGAGTTAGGGCCTTGCTCTGGATTAGGGTTTGGCAAAGGGAATGTTGTGACTGGTTTGCTCTTCAGACCACTAAGACTTTCTCCAAACTTCTATCCAGACCACTAAATGAAGTAAGGCTATTTCATTCTGATTCGTGTGTTCACTGGAGTAGCACTTTTAATTTCCTTTCAAGAACTTTTCTTTAATGTTTACAACTTGGCTAACTGGCATACAAGGCCTAGCTTTCAGTCTCTCTTGGCTGTCAAAATGCCTTTCTCACTAAGCTTAATCATTTCTAGCTTTTGATTCAGAGTGAGAGGCATGCGACTCTTCCTTTTACTTGCATACTTACAGACCATTGTAGGGTTATTAATTGGCCTAATTTCAATATTGTGACTCAAGGAATAGAGAAGCCCAAGGAAAGGGAAAGAGATGGGGGCTCAGCAGAACACAAACCACATTTTCAGATTAAGTCTACTGTCTTACATGGGCATGGGTTGTGGTGCCCTAACACAGTGACTATCATAACATCAAAGGTCACAGAGTGCAATAACAGATATTATAATAATGAAAAGGTTTGAAATACTGCAAGTATTATCAAAATGTGACACAGAGATATAAAGTGATCACATGCTAGAAAAATGGCACCAATAGACTTGCTTAACAAAGGATTCCCATACACCTTCAATTTGTAAAATAAAAACAAAAACTAAAAAACGGTTTCCGTGAAGCTCAGTAAAGTGAAGCACAATAGAATGAAGTATGCCTGTACTTCGTTTCTAGACTGCAGTTTAACACACAAGATTCTAGGCAGTACAATTTAAATGATGAGGGTTTTTGTAAAATTTGGAATTTTCCAAGAACTGAGTTGTCTTAAATATATATATATA
>NW_016804136.1:4287712-4302712 GCF_001698545.2 Rhinopithecus bieti
TATTATTGTTGTTGTTGTTGTGTTTTTTAAGACAGGGTCTTACTCTATCACCTGAGTGACAGTGGTGCAATCATAGTTCACTGCAACCTCAAATTCCTGGGCTCAAGCAATTCTCCCACCTCTCCCAAGTAGCTAGTAATACAGACATGAGCCGTAACACCTGACTAATTGTTAAAATTTTTTGTAGAGATAGCCATAAATAAAATAGCCATAATTCTGGCTAATTTAAAAAAATTTTTTGTAGAGATGGGAGTCTCACTATGTTGCCCAGGCTAATCACAAACTTCAGGCCTCAAGCGATCCTCCCACTTCAGTCTCCCAAAGTGTTGAGATTACATTTGTTAGCCACCATACCCGACTAAACTTTTTTTTATTACCAAAATGGGAGAAGACGAAAGACAAAAGGAAGATGAGGTCTGAAACTAAAATCTTGCCATGTGTGGGATTTGTGAGGAATAGTATTAGTTGATCTGTTAGTAGAAATAAATATTAGAAATATGTAAAGTGTCTTGCCTAGACTTAGTATATAATAAGAACTTTAAAAAAGTTAGTTCCTTTCCTTCCTGGAAATAATTATGGTACTTTTTTTCCTAATGACATGAGTCTCCAAAATTTTTGGTTAACTATATTATCTTTTCCTTAATGACCTTCCCCAGATCACTTCCACCCTTCCCCCTTCCCACATACGCAAAGTCTGTGTAACTAAGATCAAGGAATGTTAGAGTCAGTTTTCTGGGCTACCCTTCCATCTGCTGTAGGAATCTTTAGGAGAATACTACCACCTGATTTTGTATGTAAGCACTGAAGTTGTTATCCTACTTATTTCATAAGTGGTATCTTCTTTCCTCTCTGTCTCCCTCAAAACTTCTCATCTTGATACAAAATAGGGAGTTTCAACCTTTGAGGAGAATTTTCCAGGAGCTTATGGGTGACAGTCTGACTTACGGTATATTTATTTAGATCTGCACAATTTATAATCTTGTTTTGCAAGCCGCCATGTGTAATGTTTTGATTCATCATGTTTTCTACCAAATAAAACATCTTGTGTTTATTTAAAATGTAATTTGTATTTCTATTAGGTTGATGTGCTGCATGTCTTGAAAAATACCTACTGAGCATGTTCATGTTCATGCAGTAGCCGTGTTTATGAGATATATGATGTGATTTAGTTAAAGCTGAACATGGGGGTATTTGAAATCTGATTATTTAGAGCATATGTTTTGGCAATACATCACTTACCAGATAGATTTCTGCAAATAAGAAGCCTTTTAAAATGAATGTATAATAAAGTTTTATTTTAATAAAGGGGCCAAGAGCATTAGAATTTTATATAGCTTCATGCTATTATAAATGCATCTTGTTAAAATAATATAAATCTAGACATTGTAAGGAGTCCTTTTAAATTGAAATTCTAGTGTTGTTATTTCCTTGACTAATACCTTCACATCATACTTCTTTGTTCGTGGCTTTCATTGAGAGCACTTAAGAATCCCACCAGCAGAACATGTCAGAATGGGTTGAGACTTTAAGTGCTTCACTGTCTGTTAGTGATCATCTCTTGCTTTTCTTATAGACCATGGCAAAAGTTATAACCACTGTACTGAAGTTCCCTGATGATCAGACCCAGAAAATTTTGGAAAGAGAAGATGCTCGGCTAATGGTAAGTTCTAGAAGTAGGCTCTAGATAGAAGAAGATGATATCCCATCTGTTTATATTCTGTCTCATTTATAAGGACTTTTGAGTTGGTAAAATAAATTTTAAGGTTTCAAATCTTTATTATATCACAGCCTGAAAAATGAGAGGGAATTTACACTAAGACATTTAACCAAGGGTAAATGTGAATGGATGCCCTCAAGGGAAGGAACAGTCTAATTTAATACCATATAAGAGGTTGACACCCATATATGCTATATGGGATTTCCAGAACTTGGGCTGTTTTTGGAAAGGATGGAAAAGACATTTGTTCGGGTATATCCAGTAATAATTTTTTAAACCAAATTATATCATGATGTTAGATGTTTTATATATTATAGTTCTTTATTTCATTCCAATTGATTTCCAAATACATTAATTCTGGGTGAAAGAATTTAAGCATTCTTGAGCTTTTGATACCTTACGGGGGAAATCAGACAAACAACTGAATTATTTTTAAAAACATAGTGTGAAGTCAGCTGTAATTGAAAAATGAAAGAAACACACACTGTGTAAATTATACAAAATTCTCCATGCCACAGTTAGTTTTGCCCTGGGCCAGTAATTTAATAATATTCATTCTAGGCAGAGTGTAAAACTTGAAAAATTTGGGTCCTGCATTCAGCTCTCTTTTTCTGCT
This sequence comes from Rhinopithecus bieti, assembly GCF_001698545.2. Lineage (NCBI taxonomy): Eukaryota > Metazoa > Chordata > Mammalia > Primates > Cercopithecidae > Rhinopithecus > Rhinopithecus bieti. The sequence goes on from NW_016804136.1 coordinate 4,290,046, forward strand.
TCCTTTCCTTGTCTTAATAGTAGCCTGCAGAGCCCTCCGTGAATACCCTCCTCCTCCCAATCTCTTAACCTATTTCATCATACCAGTGCTGGTTTTCTTCTCTCTCTCTCCTCACTAAAGCAAGCCAACATCTTTTCCTTAATGGTGGGTTAGCGTGTGTCTGAGCATCTCCAATAAAGAGCATAAGTCAGTAAGTCCCAAAGCATCTCATCATATCCCAACATATTATTTTCTTACAAAAGTTCTTGATTCTCTTGAACCCAAATCTCCTTCTCTACATGATCACCTATTTGTTCTGGTTCTAACTCATAGAACTCAACCAAAAATCTGGGGATGACCTAGATGGAGGGGCTTTCCCCCTTCCGGCTAAATAATACCTCTTGCACTTACAGCCTTTTATAAAGTTCCTCTGACCCTCTGCACAAGGTCAGCCCTGAAGGGACCCCAATGTCTCAGGCACATTCTGACCACTTCTTGGTCTCCTCTAAGCTCATCCTAGCATTCCCTGACCTTTGTCCCAGTGCTTCATTGTATATTGTATTGTATTATATACTTAATTGCCTGTTTGCAGAGGTAATTGCTAATATTTTGGTTAGCATTTAATTGTTTTTTGTAAAAATCCCTCCTCCGCCACTCCCTGGCATTTCGTAGCCTGAAAAGCATTGCTCTAGTTATTTCTGGTTATAAATATTTTTGATAAAGAAGTATGTCACTATAATGTATACCATTCATCAATAGAGAGAATGTTATTTTAAATTATAATGAACATCTAATTCTACAAGTGTGAAATTTTGTATCCATGAGTAGAAATTTTTCCTTTACTGGGTAAAATAGCTATCTTTGTGAAGATAAAAATTTCTAATACAGTTTGAGCCTGTTGACATAATTTTGTCATTATGGTCCAGTTTAAGAAAATAATTTTAAATGATACAAAAGGGCTTTTATATAGTTATCTGTATTCATTCTTCCATAGCTGCTTTATCAACTTGATGTTGGAATATGGCAGACTTTACTTTTACTGCATTTTCTCAGGATTTGCTGTATAGTGTAGACTCATCTTAAGTCACTGCTGTAGCAAATGTGGTAGGAAACATTCCCCTTCATTCCATATACATATGCAGTCTTTGGTTGATTTGCTTTGATGAAAAACAAATCAAATTGGTAAATGTAGGTAGTGAATCCATAAAACTCTTTTAAAGCAGACAAAAAAGTTTCTTTTGTTAAGTTTAACTTTAAAAAAGTCTTTGAAAACAGACTGTTTTCTTCCTGAATACAGTGGTATTCATTCTAGGTAGGGATGAAATGGTGGCTGACTTATCCTTCATGAAAGAATCTTCCTTTATCCCAGAGGTTGACCTGCCCAGAAAGAATGTTCTACTTTTCTACTACTCCTTTAAGCAGGTCTCATCCATCATTATCTCTTGCTTAATGAATAAGTTCAGTCAATAGTCGTCTACTCTTCTAGTTGTTACGGGAAATATAGGAAAATAGAAGATATGGAAGACATTGGTTGTTGACCTTGTGGAACTTTTCATTTTAGGGGGAAGGGGTAATATCCATTCATACATGAATAAAAAGATATGCTTAAGTAATATTATTCAAATAATAAAGATGCTTAGGAAATAAGAAATTTTATGATGAACATGAAATGAGGAAGGCCCCAAAATATGAGATGACATGAATTAATCAATTTGAGCCAACTTTTGTCAGTTTAAGGAGATTCTTGATACTTGATAATGTGACTCATGATTGTTTCACGAGTATAAGAAAGTTGAAGCAAGAGTTACCTTTGTCAGAGATTGCCATCATTCATAAAATGAGCGATAAGAATCACTGTCTTTGAACAAGTCTCTTGAAGAAATTTCAGCTAATTTCATACCTCTCATTGAGCTGTAGCTCATTAGAACAAAACACAGGTATGAAAATGACTTTTCTGGCCGGGCGCGGTGGCTCAAGCCTGTAATCCCAGCACTTTGGGAGGCCGAGACGGGCGGATCACGAGGTCAGGAGATCGAGACCATCCTGGCTAACACGGTGAAACCCCGTCTCTACTAAAAATACAAAAAACTAGCCGGGCGAGGTGGCGGGAGGCTGAGGCAGGAGAATGGCGTAAACCCGGGAGGCGGAGCTTGTAGTGAGCTGAGATCTGGCCACTTCAGTCCAGCCTGGGCGACAGAGCGAGACTCCGTCTCAAAAAAAAAAGAAAATGACTTTTCTTTTTCCAATAGAAAGTGCACATGATGAAGTGTATAGAAAACAAAACTGTAGGAGTTTATTAATCATTTTTAAATGATTTAATCACATTAATTTTAAATATATACATCAAAATGGATCTTTTCTGTAAGTTTTTGTAACTGTGCAGCTATGGTTTCACTTCTGTTAAAATCAGCAACCCTAAGTGTTTTGTTATTTTTGCCTAAGGGCTGAAAAGGTGGTATAAGAAAACCAAAACAAACCTAAAACATGTTGCCAAGCTACCCCCTCTGTCAAATTAATATTTGGGATGCTTACAAGAGTGTGGATCGTACTTCTTGTTGACAGTGTACAGCCCATGTTAGTTTTTACATTATTTATCGGCTATTATCAGAGGAATACATTCTAAAACTTTGCTTTTGACCATGACAATTATACATTTACTTTGTAGCACTAATCAAAAATTTTCTATGACTGCTGCTGAGGTACTTTTCAGTATATCTTATCTTTACTATACTTTGCTTTCTTCAGTGAGTTTTATACTCTTTATGTAAAAAACCTCATTAGAGGATACAAGTTATTACTATTTTCAGAGTTTAACCTAATCTCGAGTAGATTTTATAGATGAGAAATCACTATGTGTTAAGTAAGGTTAAATTATAGAGCATAATTACAGTCTGGTTTATTTGAGGATCTTGGTGTATAGGGAAGGAATCTTAGTCCTTTGTTGACTTGCTATGGAAACTCAGGCAATTCTCAGAGTCTCTTTTCTTCACAAGACTAACATAATCTTGTTAGGATTGTCGGGGTACCAGAGTACAGTTGTCTGCGCTGAGTGATAATGTAGGGATGGTGATGATGATTATTTAGCCTCCTTATAGCAATGTGTAGAACTAATCTTTTCTGGAAAAAGAGACTGGAAAGGTAAACAAATCATTTATGTGTATAATAAAAACCATTAAAGACATCAGTAGGAGAGTCAAGTCACAGGATGACACCAGCCCACAAAATGCCCCCATCTCCAGCTTCAGTACCTTAGAGTGCCAGGCACATGCGATATTGCTGGGTTGAAAGCCTAGATCTCAACAGCTTGATTGCTGTATGACTTAGAGCAAACCGTTTTCATATTTTTGACCCTCATTGGTAAAATGAGATTGTTGGATTATACTATCTCTAGGGTTTCTTTCCCCATAAAGTATAAAATTTTGTTTTAGATTTGTTTCAAGTAGGAAAAAGAATTGCCTCTAAACAGCAGGCAGAAGTTAAAACAAAATGCACATACCAAATGCACGTATCTCTGTTTTTCCTAGAACAGCCTGTTTTCCTTCCTCTCAATTTTTAGTTTACTATACCTTGCTATTTCATTTTGTGATGGTTTAGGTAGCTTAGATGGCCAGAGTAGACTGGATATTTGAGTACCACAGTATGGGTAAGAGTGAATACAGAAGTCCTTGGCTTGTCTAATTGTTTGTGTTTTTATTGAATAAAACTGCCCTAGAAGTACACTCTAATTTTTTTTAAAGGAGAATGTTGTTACATTCTTTAAGATAATTTCATTAGGAAAGTTTATTGTAATTGGGTAACAAGTCATCTCAGAATTGAGAGAGTCCTTTGTTATATGGAAACCCCTCTTTAAAAGTTTTCTTAGACACTTTTCTCTTTAGAGCGCTAGCAAAATCTAATGACATAAACTGACACCACTGTTTTCTTGATGACTCCATTAAAGAAAATTTCTCTTCTTTGATGGAGAAGGTTGGCTTGTTTGTGTTCTCTGTCCATTCTAGTCATGTATTTCAATTGCTCTTTTGTTGACTCTCCTTCAGCTTTGCTTTCACACTGATCCTTGGTGTTGTATATAGTTCTTCATCATTCCTTGCCCTGGACCAGTCTTGTATTCTGTTAATGTCTCATTTTCTTCCTTTGTTGGAATTTTCAAAATTCCCCCCGAATTAATAAAATCATCAGAACTTTTCAGCATTGCTAGGTAGAGAAGTTTTCCATTCCTACACGAGGTTTACCCTTTCCCTTTGCATGGGCTCAGAAGATGCATGCAAGGTGGGTTCAGGAAACACGTACAAATAAAACTGACACATTGTAGAAAATATTGCACATGTCAAATACATATTTGTTTTCTTGAGAGTGGTTTTTATTCTGGTATTGGTAGAATAAGGTAATATGTGATCATTGGAAAAAACATTGTAAGCCAGAAACATAGAAAGGGAGTCCCTCATGATCTTCAGCCTCCAAACTACTTCTGCTGTGCCAGTATCATCTCTGTGAACAGTTTGGGGAATATCTCCATGTTTTCTAAGCCATATAATTACATATTTATAGTTATTCCTTTATCACTTATTTTATAAAAATTAGAGTATGCAGTGGCTTGCTTTTTTCACTTAATATATTTTTATATTATTCTACCTATTACAAATTGTTCTCGTTCTTTTCAGTGGCTGATTGTACGATTATATGGATGTCCTACAGTTTAGTTCACCAGTTTCCTGCTCATTCCATTTACTTATTTTGTTTTCAAGATTTTCAGTACTTAACAAGCATAGACATAGGGAATATCCATGTACATGGATTTTGTATATTTCTGCCAGATTGGATATATTAACCTCATTGTGTTGTGTGTGTTGTACATATTATTTTCTAGCTTATCTTTTGGTTTTGCTGCTTTTTACTAACTTTAAATATGAAAAATAAATAAAATGGGGTTTCTGAGGTTGGCCACACTGTCCAAGAATAGACTTAGATTTTATAAACAATCTTTGTTTTTAATGCTGCCATTTTAAATCACCGTGAAGGTAATTAATGATTTTGGACTATGACCATCTTACAGTGGGGCATAGAATTTATTTAAGGTTTGTCACAGTAAAAACTATATTTGAGATTGAATTTCCTTAAATTGAAATTTCGGTTTGGGTCACTATTCCTGAAACCATTTCTGATACATTGTTGAATTACAAGATAGTTATTCAGTGATAAAATTGACGTATGTTAGGAATGAGAATTCAACATCGAGACACATGACTCTTCAAATTCATCATCATTTTCCCGAAAACTTTTTAGGGTAAATTGGGATTATGCAAATCAAATTTTAATGTGTACTTTCATGGAATTATGAAAGATCCTTTTGTAAAGCAAATAATTGCCCCATAATTTAACTGGTAAATATGTAGTTAAAATATGCAGTACACCTTTCATTATGTTAAGTCTTTAAATGAAAGTTGCATGTAAAATCTCAGCGACATAATATTTTATTTACCTAGGATATGGGGGGAGGTATTATAGATTCCTTATTCCTTGCCTGTGCACCCTCGATTTGGGGAGATTTGAGAAAAATTTAAGTGTAGTCTGTAATCCTGTGAACTTCATATACACATATAATCTATGTGTTATATTAAGTCTTAAAACTAACCCAATAAGCTTTTTTTCTTCCTGGCTTTGTAGTTTACTTCACCTCGCAGTGGTATCTTCTGAGTAAACCATCAGTCTGTGCTTAGTTAGCATGTGGTGAGTGAAGAACAATGTCTTTTGTCTTTTGTGCAAAAATCAAATGTGTTGCATGATACTAACCATTTTGCTGGAATTCTTTTGCTCTCGTTTAATGAACATATGGTTATGCTATGGGTTAATACAAGTATTTTCTGTTCATTCTGTTATATGGATCAATAATAGTTAAAAATTATTACCACCAGTAAGAGTTACATAATTTTAGGAAATTTCATTTCTTTAAAGAGTAAATGAAAGTTTGAAAATTGCTCTCTGAAGTTTTGTTAAATAATCCAAAAAAGTATTTATGTAACTTATTTTCCCTTTTGTTTTTAATTTTCCAAGAATGATCTTTGAAATTATGATTGTGAGAGAGAAGTGAAAATCATTTTCTAGATAAAAGTGAAGTGGTATATTTCGTGAGAATTAATCCTACTAGCCTAAGTAGAGTCAAGGCTAGTCAGAAATAATGAAAACTAGTAAGATTGATTTTAAAGTATAGCTGTATTACTTCCTGGGATCAGACAGTTTAACACAAGACAACACATTTGTCCTGAGGAGAGACCCTTAGGCAGCTTACTTTAATTGTACCTGATTCTTTCTGATTCACATATTACAGTGAAATGGAGGCATACAAAATGTTTCAACGCAGTTGACTGTCTTCATCATTTAAACCCTCTCCCCTCATCTCTACATATTTTTCATGCTGTTAGGTTGATTTAGTACCCCCTAAAAATGTAGCATACATCTTTACCTCAGCCTTTGCTAGAATTTTCACAAAACCAAAACAGATCACAATTAATAGGGCTTCACTACAGTTAAATACTCTCAGTGATTGTTAATATCCAGCTAATAATACTATCAGGGTTTAAAATGGCAAGATACAACATTTCTCCGTTCTTTTAAGCTTTTACCTTTTTTTTCTTTTTCTTTCTTTCTTTTTTTTTTTTTTAAATAAGGAGAGCCTTTATTACCTTTATTATCCTTTTTTAATAAGGAGTGCAGTAGTGTGATCATAGTTCACTGCTGCTTCAGCTCCTGGACTCAAGGGATCCTGCCACCTCAGCCTCCCAAGTAATCAGGACTACAAGTCGCCTGTCGATTTTTTTTTTTATTTTGTAGTGATGGGGTCTCACCATCTTGCCTAGGCTGGTCTCGAACTCCTGGGCTCAAGTGATCTTCCTACCTCGGGCTCAAGTGATCTTCCTACCTCAGCTTCTAAGCTTTTATTTTTTTTTTTTGAGACAGAGTCTTGCTCTGTCACCCAGGCTGGAGTGCAGTGGCGCAATCTTGACTCACTGCAAGCTCCACCTCCTGGGTTCACGCCATTCTCCTCCCTCAGCCTACCCAGTAGCTGGGACTACAGGCACCCGCCACAACACCCAGCTAAGTTTTTGTATTTTAGTAGAGACAAGGTTTCACTGTCTTAGCCAGGATGGTCTTGATCTCCTGACCTCATGATCCGCCTGCCTTGGCCTCCCAAAGTGCTGGGATTATAGACATGAGCCATTGCGCCTGACCTTCTAAGCGTTTATCTTTAAAAATCTTCTGTGCCTACATTTGAGCCTCCTTTTGATTTTAATATATGTTATTTGGTTTGCCTTAGTGATTACCCAGAACTGTCTATTTTTGTCATCCACATTACAGTGGCTGGCAGTACAGTGCATGGTTTTGTTAGGTTACTTTGATAATAAATGTGAACATTGAAAAACTGTAAATTCTATAGCTAACCCATTAAATCTTAATGTTTTCCTTTTAAAAAGAATATTATAAATATTGCATTGCACTTGTTATATTATTGCAACCAAGTATCGATTATCACAGGAAATATATATTGTGCAGCATTTCTATTGACTGTCTCAACTTTTAGTTTGAAACATTTCAGACATAAGATTTGCAAAAATAGTACAGTGAACACCCATATACCCTTCACCTAGTAATGTTTGGCCAGATTTTCTCACTTGTTCTCACTCTTGTTCTCTCTCCATATATATTATTCCCCATTTGTAAAATTTGGCAATTATTTACCGACATGCTTGCAAGCATTTGACAATTGTAAACATATACTAAGTACTTTAGCATGTATCTTTAAAAACAAGGACATTTTCCTACATACAGTACAGTTATTACACTTAGGAAGTTTAATATTGGCTAATACTAATATATAGTACATAATACTCAGTTTTTTCCAGTTTTCCAAATAATGTCTCCCATAATTTTTTAGAATCCAGGATCTACTCAAGAGATTTCACATTGCATTTAGTGGTCATATTTTCCTAGTCTTTTTTAAACTAGAAAACTTCTCCTAGCTTTTTTGTCTTTCATGATGCAGCATTGTTGAACTGATCTTGAATTTTGTTTCCCACAACAGATGAAGCTAAGGTTTCAAAATAATAACTGACAAAGGAATTTACATATAACAGAAGATCTTGTTGATGTCTTCTTTAGGTTCCTAGGACCAACATGATTGTTGAACTAGTTTTATAAATAATATGCTATTAGTATACATTATGAGTGGTGAATCATATTGTTCATTTACAAATTGAGAAGACTAAACCTTCCCCTATCCACTTATATATATGGAAAGTTTGCCTCTATTAATCTTACTTGGTAATTTATTTTTATGGGATTTTAAACTCATACCTCGATGTGACTACTGGTTTTAGCATTTTCTTTTTCTTCCTTTTCTTTTCTTTTTTTTTTTTTCTTTTTTTTGACACGGAGTTTCATTCTTGTTGCCCAGGCTAGGGTGCAATGGCGCAATCTGGGCTCACTGCAACCTCTGCCTCTTGGATTCAAGTGATTCTCCTGCCTCAGCCTCCTGAGTAGCTAGGGTTACAGGCGCCCGCCAACATGCCCAGCTTACTTTTTGTGTTTTTAGTAGAGACAGGATTTCACCATGTTGGCCAGGCTGATCTTGAACTCCTGACCTCAGGTGATCCACCTGCCTCGGCTTCCCATAGTGCTGGAATTACAGGGGTGAGCCACTACTCTTGGCCAGCATTTTCATTTGAGAAACATTATGAGAAAGACTTTGGCTTTGTCATAGATTTTTTTTTCCCCCGCAGCATGGTCATACCAGGCTAGAGTGCAGTGGCGTGAACACAGTTCACTGCAGCCTTGACCTCCTGGGCTAAAGGAATCCTCCCGCCTCAGCCTTCTGAGTACCTGGGACCACAGGCACATGCCACCACACCTAGCTATTTAAAAAAAAAAAAAATTTGTAGATAACAGGGTCTTGCCATGTTGCTTAGGCTGGTCTTGAACTCCTGGGCTCAAGCAGTCCTCCGATCTTGATCTCCCAAAAGTGCTGGGATTATAGGCATAAGCCCAGCCAGCATTTCTAATTAATTTATTTTTTGAGACAAGGTCTCGCTGTGTTGCCCAGCCTGGAGTGCAGTGGTACAGTCACAGCTCACTGCAGCCTTGACTTCCCAGGCTCAAGTGATCCTCCTGCCTCAGCCTCCTGAGTAGCTGGGACTATAGGCACACACCATCATACCTGCCTAATTTTTTCTATTTTTTGTAGTGATGGGATCTCACTATGTTGCCCTGGCTATTTTTAATTTTTAAATTAAATTTCTTAATTCCAGATGATACATAAATTTTCACACCAAAATGCTGTTTGTCTTTTGCTATTATGTCGTGCTGGGAGAATTGCAATATGTAGAATAATCAGCATACTGGATAAGAGGAAAGAGCTCTTTCTCATCTTTATTTATTTATTTATTTATTTTTTGAGGCAGTCTCGCTCTGTTGCCCAGGCTGGAGAGCGATGGTGTGATCTCGGCTTACTGCAGCCTCCACCTCCTGGGTTCTTGAACCCAGCCTCCCAAGTAGGAGGCTACTGCCTCAGCCTCCCAAGTAGCTGAGAATACAAGCATCACCACACCTGGCTAATATTTTTGTATTTTTAGTAGAGACAGGGTTTTGCTGTGTTGGCCAGACTGGTCTCAAACTCCTGGCCTCAAGTGATCTGCCCCCCTTGGCCTCCCAAAGTGCTAGGATTACAGGCATGAGCCACCATGTCCAACCTGTCATCTTTAATTCCAGTCCAATATTTGTGAGATTCAGCCAAGTCAGCGTGTTTACTCCTGGGTTACTGTATAAACTGGTAGCATTCAGTATGTGGTGAATGGTTGCAGTTCCAGATTTCACTTAGAAATGTCATTTTCCAGGATTGCTGGCTATAGGTTGGTTTACATAATTGCAAGAATGTTAATTTTTAGAAGATACCTTTAAGATTTAGTCTTTAAACAATTTCTACTTTTTTGTTTGTTTGTTTTAAAGAATGGGGTCTTGCTGTGTTGACCAGGCTGGTCTCGAACTCCTGGTGTCAAGTGATTCTCCCATCTTGGCCTCTCAAAGTGCTGGGGTTACAGTCATGAGCCACCACACCTAGCCTTATTTCTCCTTCCTTACTGCAGTCTCTAGACCATGGAATAGCATTTTATTTCAAACTTGAAAAAGCAAATCTCCCAAAAAGTCAACCTAAATGTTTTGGGGTTTTTTCCCCCCTTTCTTTATTCTCTTTTCCTTTTTCTTTTCCAGTCATGGCTCCGATCTTCATCTTGAAGAAGAGTGACATTGGGCGACTGCTGCTTGGAAAATTGTCCACACTTGCTACTCTTTGAGAATGAAGTTGTCATTCAGGGCCTCTCATGTAGCCAAAAGACCAAGAAAAATCTGGCCCACAGATATGTTGCAGACTGCCTTTAAAATAGATTTTATCAGTGGAGAAATGGTGATAGTTTTTTCTTCAGTTTTCTCTTGGGAAGAGTTTTATGTTGTTTAAAAAATATTTTGAATGACTTAACCTGCTTTATGGGCTTACATAATATTCCTTTCATCCATTCTTTTAAAGAACGGCTTACCTTTCCTATTTATTTTAGGGTGATTTTTTAAAAGACTTGTGCAATACATTTTGAGGTGAAACTTAGTGGATTTTTTCTGATAAATTAGAGCATTTAATTGACTATTTTATTCAGGTTGATCTGTTGAATATTTGCTAAAGACCAGTTCTTTAAGCTAAGACATGTAATAAATCCCAAATGGCAGTACCTCATTGTTTACTTAGCTTTTGTACTTATATTTTTCAGAGGAAAAAAACACTACTGTAAATTGTGAATAGCCAATACATAACTGTATTGTATGCAGATCTGTGATTGTTGGCAGTGTCATCTCTGAGAAACAGATAAATAAAGTTTATTTACTATATAACATTTGTTTATTGTACTTCTTCCTCAGTTGAGATCTAGTTTTACAATGGTTAAGAATGCATATTCTATTTGGATGAATATAGTGAGGAATTATTTGTCAATATAACCAAATGCTGAGCATTTGAAAAGAATTTTCGTGTTCAAATTTGGTATGACCAAGTTAGAAGGAGCATGGAAATAATACCCTCATGATGTCTGTTTCAGGATTCTGACAACTTGGAAACGCCTCCTCTCTCTGGAATAGACCATACTTGAATTATTTTTTAACTTACTGAAAGAGAAATTTCTGTACACTGAGAGATGGGTACTGTTCACAGGGCTTCACACACCCTTCATATTCTGGGAAATACAATACTCAATATCTAGGTATTATCCAATCTCTGCCTCAAGGTAGAATCTCAGTTTTCCAGCCAGTCTGGACCTTAGCTCTCCTGATATATGATAGAGTGGGGAGCTCTGGGGGACAGATAAGCGAGGGGTCGGCCCATAACCCGTAGCTGACTCCTTTACTATTCCAGTGAGAGAAGAGGGTCTTCTTAGCACACAACCACCCCGCTCCCCCAGCCTCGGTTTTAAAATCATGGTTTACTTAAATTGGCAAAATTTTGTCCCACCAAAGGGTTTCTGACAACAGATATGACTTCTTATCCTTATCTTTTTCTAGGGTAGAAATGGTGGACTCTCAGTGAAATCCATATGCAACTTTCTCTCTTTAACCCTTGTATAGAGACACACATGTCTAAAAGAGGAAGGATCAAAGAGAGCAGCAAACTTTTTCTATAAAGGCCAGAAAGTACATGTTATAGGCTATATAGTTTCTGTAGCAACCTTTCAACTCTCAACTCTCATTATAGTGCAAAAGCAGCCATAGATAATGCATGAAAGCATAGCTTTGTTCCAACAAAACTTTATAAAAGCAGGTCTCAGGCTGGATTTGACTTGCAGGCTGTAGTGTGCCAACCCCTTAGAAGGCCAACAAGCTGGATTTTAAATATTTATTTAGGGGGCAGGGGTGGTAATCATTTAATATATAGGAGTTGCTCATTTTTCTTCAGTACAGCTATGCAGCCCTTGTTTCAGAAAGGGGTGCAGTAAACTCACTTCACCTTGATTAAGAATAATGGGGACATTCTTTCGATGTTACTTGTTCCAGCGAGCACATAAATCCAGACACAGGTTCAGAAACTAAGGCTCTCTCCAAGACCTCATGACTGCAGCATGCAAAAAGATTGATGCAGTAAATATATTGCCAAAAAATAAGCATTTCACTTTGAAAGGTTTTAGATGTGCAGATATTTAGCAAGAATTTTTCGCAAAAAATTCACTTGAAGTTACTAGAATTCATAGACACTTTGTTCAGGTCAGGTGCATGTACGACCTTGGTCGTAGAACTACCTTAGAACAACCTTAGTGTTGACAATTGTTGAAAATTGTTGAATTAGGTGTTCCTGATTAAAGGAGTGGAACATTATTTCTAATTTTCTGACATATAAGTGTTGACTTTTTTTCTTTGAAAATCCATTGGCCACAAAATCTGTAGAGTAAGTAACACACATAGGCTATTAGAGTGCTCATTCATTTTACCTGCTGAATGCCCAGAAAATGGACATGGCTCAGTTGGAGCTGCCTTATCCTCTGCAGCATACTGGGGCCACAAAGGAATAAGCTAAAATACTGTGCCCAGACTGAATCTTTTCCTTATGTCTGAAAAGCAAACAGGGAAGACTTACTGCCTTTTTTTTTTTTTTTCCTGATTCTGAAAG
>NW_016804136.1:4303109-4310517 GCF_001698545.2 Rhinopithecus bieti
CTAATTTTAGACTAAATTTGGAGAGTTCACATGGAGCGTTTCGGCCACTTTACATCCTAGTTCTTCCCATGAAGTCACCAGCAGTCGCCAGCTTGACCACCCAGTAGATAAGGCACCAAAGCAAGTGGCTCCCGAGCTGCCCACTTCCCTGCATGCCATTCATGCCAAGCTCCCTTTCAAAAGTGCCCGCATTTCTGCTTCAAAAGTGAAGTAGTACCCTTAAGGGAGGAAGCCTATGTTTTTTTCCCTAAGCTAACTTTGGAATAAAAAGTCACTTTCTTACAGCAAGAGACTGAACCTGCATTTCGGTTCCAATTTTGGTGGCCCATGTGGGCTGCCCACCTGGGCTACTGAGGCGGTCCCTGAGGGAAGATAAACTAGAATGGTGGAGGTGGCTACTGTACCATGTGTAGTGGCTGGAAGTCTCTCACTTTATCTTTTTTTTTTTTTCTCCTTCTTTTCTCACACCCTACTTGTAAAATCTGGCTTCTAGGCAGAGCCCTACCAGGCTATGTCTTCCTTTCTCTTTTCTGCCTGCTTTACATCTGCTGTTACTAAGTTGCTGGTGCTGAGATAGGATTCCTTATTTGTGGTCTAACTAGAATGTAAACATTGGAAACTCATTTGAAACTGAAGAAAAAAGTATAAGAGTTTTTTTTTTTTTAATTCATTCTGTGATTTAAAAAACAAAAACCATACCACCATAGAGACTGCTTTACCCAAATTTTAGTTCATAGCTTTTGTTGGATTATATATTGGAGCTAAGAAAGTTTAGCCATGTAAACAGGTTCCAGTTTCACCAAAGAATAGTGTGGATCCAGCCATCTTTCATAAAGTGGTGAGTGTATATATAGAGAGCGAGACTCCATCTCAAAAAAGGAAACAATATATATATGTATATGAATGAGACTGATGTTATTAGTTCAATGAAAACAGCTAAATCTTCTGAGCTATCAACAATGCCATGTGTTTTCTTAAACACTTCATAAGAACAGGCTTTAACAATGGTTAGTAGGGAAGTAACTTTAAGTTGTGTAATATCTCCGTTTTCAGAAGTAATCTAAATAAATTGCTAAAAATGGGAAAACTGGGTACATAGAAATGAGATAATGCTTATAAGTAAACTTTTTGTATAATTTAAAATGTTAAAATCATTTTGGTTCTTATTTGATGTGTGGATCATTTTCATGAAGAGAAAGGGTTATTATATGGGAAACATGTTCCAGAAATTGTAGAACAGTTCTCATCTATAAAATGCTAATATCCGATAGGCAGTTCAGAATTTCTTGCTTCCTAGGTTTACATAAAGTGTGCCAAAGATGCGTTCTTATTGAGAAAAAGAATAATTTTGTCTAATTCTAAAGTTATTTAAAAGTTAATTCAAATTATGAACTTGAAAAGGCTATTGCATCCACATGACTTTCTGCATTGCTTTTAAAGTCCTTGTGCTGTTAAGTTACATGGCTTTGGGCCAGGTGTGGTGGCTCACGCCTGTAATCCCAGCACTTTGGGAGGCCAAGGTGGGCAGATCACTTGCGGTCAGGAGTTCAAGACCAGCCTGGTGAAACCCTGTTTCTACTAAAAATACAAAAATTATCCGGGCTTGGTGGCACACGCTTGTAATCCCAGCCACTTGGGAGGCTGAGGCAAGAGGATTGCATGAACCTGGGAGGCGGCGGTTACAGTGAGCCGAGATGGTGCCATTGCACTTCAGCCTAGGTGACAGAGCGAGACTCCATCTAAAAAAAAAAAAAGTTACACGGCTCTGACTCTTGGGTCCAAAAAGGGCATGTGATAATGCAGTGTCTACCCTTAATTCTTGTGAGCGGTTAAAATTCTTTGTAAGTTCAACAGTGACTGCTCTAGGACTTTCTGGGAAGAGCAGTGGCACCTGTCCCATGTTGTAGCTCAGTAGCTGAGGCTTTGCTTTTTTTGTTTTTTTCCCGAGACGGTGTCTCGCTCTGTCTCCCAGGCTGGAGAGCAGTGGCACAATCAGCTCACTGCAAGCTCCGCCTCCCTGGTTCATGCCATTCTCCTGCCTCAGCCTTCCGAGTAGCTGGGACTACAGGCGCCCGCCACCATGCCTGGCTAATTTTGTATTTTAGTAGAGACGGGGTTTCACCGTGTTAGCCAGGATGGTCTCGATCTCCTGACCTCGTGATCTGCCTGCCTTGGCCTCCCAAAGTGCTGGGATTACAAGCGTGAGCCACCGCGCCCGGCCAAGGCTTTGCTCTTTTACAGTGGAGGCTTGGGTTCAACTTCTGGCTTAGGGAATGAGTCCTTTCTGCTTTGTTATTTCTGTGACCATTTGCCATTTATTAATACTTTTTCCCTCCATGGACAGCTTCTGATTTCCTATCTTAAAACTTTCCATTCTCTGAGCTATATTTTGGGGCAATTCTAGGTAAAAACCGTTTGCCATCCCTTTGAAACTACCTTGTGCACCTGTGGTTGTCATACCCTCAAGGCTTATTGATTTCACATAGGAGGTTACCTTTAATTTAAAAAAAAGGCCAGTACATATATTTTCAAAAGCCGGAAATAATCAGCTGTTTGTCCTGGCTAAAATCTGATAATAATGGATTTTTTTTTTTTTGATACAGGGTCTCACTCTGTCACCCAGGCTGGAGTGCAGTGGCATAATCATGGCACACCACAGCCTCAACCTCCTGGGCTCACCTGATCCTCCCACCTCAGCCTCCTGAGTAGCTGGGACTACAGATGCCCACTACAATGCCTGGCTAATTTTTGTATTTTTTGTAGAGACGGAGATTTGCCATGTTGGCCAGGCTGGTCTCGAACTCCTGACCTCAGGTGATCTGCCCACCTCAGCCTCCCAAAGTGCTGGGATTACAGGCGTGAGCCAACACGCCCTGCCGAGGATTTTAAAATATTTTTCTTTTGAGAGTTCCGTAGTTAGAAATCAATTTAGACTGGTGTTTGCGTTTTATATGTATGGATAATGTCTTAAGGCCCCTGCTTTCCCTCTAAAAACTTCTTAGTCAATAGAATTCTGTCTGATTCTTCATTTACTCTTGTCTGGCCCTCATTCCTCTTGTATCTAACCTTTTATCACCCCCTACCAGATCTGCTTCTGTATGTCTATGTATGTCTATTCATTATGTGTCATGTGCAATGTTTCACTACCAAAACTTATGAAAGGGTTCTAATTAATGGGCTGAAAAATAATAAGTGCTTAACTCAAATATATTGTCAGAAAAATGGCAACTTGAATGCTCATGTGACTTAAATCTTTGGTAAATACAGTTTAAAGATTATCAATAAAGTCTTCAAAATGTAGACATTTGGTCTAAATTAGGCAGGTCAGATACTGTTTGCTAGATGCTTTAGGGTCATAAATTGCTTCCATGACTTAATTATTTGACTTGTCTCTTATGGCCATGAGATTCTAAATAAAGCCTAGGGACATATAGAGTTAGCCCCTCAGCCTAGGCTGGGAAGAGTCACACATTGCCTGCAGCTCTCTGTCCTTGTCCTGGACTCTATAATCTGATATATGGTTAAATTTGCTTGCTTACCAGGTTTTTCACCAAAAATAAAAGTTGCTGAGAGTTGACACTGTAACATATAATTGAGACTACTGGAGAAACAGTTTTACATGCAAGGTGTATAAGGAAAGTCGAATGTGTTTTTGATAAAATGTTACAAGAAGGCATGGAAATATGGTTTTTGTTAAAGGGAATGTAGTTTTGTTTAGTTCAGAAGTTTTTAAGGATTGTCCTAACCTAGAAGACTAATAGGACAAAACTGAAGGTTTAAACAAGTTTTAAAATATTTGTGAAAGATTGATCTTGTAAAAGAAGTTCTGTGAGTATGAGCCAGTTGGCTAAAATTTGAAGGGGATTATTCAGTTTTTCTGTAAATTAAACATTAAAATAAAAGCACAGTGGTGCAGTGCCAGAATCTTGGCCCATCTGTCTGGATAGCAGGGTTTTCTTAGAGCATTGATCTCTTCTTTCACAGAAAATTGCAAAAGGGTTATAAAACATTTATGGAAATTTTACCTTATGGTCAAATTAAGTAAGATTGGATAGATTTATTTATGAGGTTTTATTCAA
The DNA here is from genome assembly GCF_001698545.2 of Rhinopithecus bieti. Classification (NCBI taxonomy): domain Eukaryota; kingdom Metazoa; phylum Chordata; class Mammalia; order Primates; family Cercopithecidae; genus Rhinopithecus; species Rhinopithecus bieti. The sequence continues at coordinate 4,307,189 of NW_016804136.1, forward strand.
GAATTGGATTTAACAGTAGTAGTACACTAATGCAAAGGTGAATTTTGCTTTCTTTTTTCAACAAGATTTCTGTGAAAGATAATGAAAGATTTTTGTTTGCTTTTAAATAAGTGACAGGGGAAAGAAAAGAGATTCAGTTGGTCTCACGCTGTATATATTGGGTCTTGTTTAGAAGGCTGAATCTCTCCTTTATCAACAAGTAAAGATTTTGCCTTTAAAATTTTCGAATTACCGTTTTGGCTAAATAAATGACTTATAGTGGACCTGGGATTCTATTTTATGATATTAAATGTTTAAACCCCTGAGCATCTTAAACTCTAAGATGCTTAACCTCTGAGCATCTTAAAGTCAAATTCTAAATTAAGCCCTTTAAAAAATCTAGTTAACTCTTTTAGATATTAGATACCCTGTAGTCCAAAAGAGACATATTTGTCTTATTTGGTGTATTGAAACCATACAGGAAAAAATGTCAAATGTAAAATGGTGTTTGACTCTTCATCTTATATTTATGTAAATATGTTATTAGCATGTGTTCCAAAATTGTATATGATTCCTATAATTCTGGTATGTCTCAGTATATGTTGTCAGTAAATATGATTATGTTAAATTATTTATTTTTTAATACATAAAGAAAAGAGGTTTAATTGGCTGATGGTTCTGCAGGCTGTACAGGTATCAGCTTCTGGAGAGGCCTCAAGAAGCTTACAATCATGGCAGAAAGAAGTGGGAGCAGGCACTTCACATGGCAAAAACAAAAGGAAGTGAGAGAGAGTGGAGGGGGAGGTGTCTCCCACTTTTAATCGACCAGATCTCACGAGAACTCACTCACTATCATGACAACAGCACCAAGGAGATGGTGTTAAACCATTCATGAGAAATCTGCCCCCTTGACCCAGTCACCTCCCACCATGTCCCACCTCCAACACTGGAGATTACAATTCAATATGGGATTTGGGTGAGGACAAATATCCAAACTATATCATTCCACCCCTGGTCCCTCCCAAATCTCATATCTTTTTCACATTTCAAAATAAAATTATTCCTTCTCAATAGTCTCCCCAAAGTCTTAACTCATTCTAGCAGTAACTCAAAAGTCCCAAGTCCGATGCAGAGTCTCATCTGAAACTCATCTCCTTCCCACTATGAGCCTGTAAAATCAAAATAAGTTATTTACTTCCAAGATACAAGGTGGGGTAGAGGCACTGGGTAAACATTCCCATTCCCAAAGGAAGAAATCAGCCAATAGAAAAGGGCTCCAGACCCCATGCAGGATAAAAACCCAGCAGGGAAATCATTGAGTCTTAAGGTGCCAAGATAATCTCCTTTGACTCCATGTCCCATATCCAGGGCACACTGGTGCAAGGGGTGGGCTCCCAAGGCTTTGGGCAGCTCCGCCCTTGTGGCTTTGCAGGGTTCAGCCCTGTTGCTGCTCTCACAGGTTGTTGAGTGCTTGCAGCTTTTCCAGGTGCAGAGTGCAAGCTACCAATGGATCTACTATTTTGGGACCTGGAGGATGGTGGCCCCCTTTCCCACAGATCCACTAGGCAGTGCCCCAGTGAGAACTCTGTGTGGGGCCTCCAACCCCACATTTGCCCTCTGCACTACCCTAGGTAGAGGTTCTCTGTGGGGGCCCCACCACAGAGTGGGGGCTTCTGCCTGGGCACCCAAGCTTTCTCTTGCATTCTTTGAAATCTAGGTGGAGGGTGCCAAGCCTCGTTCACCTTGCACTGTGCACCTGCAGGCTTAATACACATGGAAGCCACCAAGGCTTAGAGTGGGCTTGTGCTCTCTGAAGCAGTGGCGTGAATAGTATCTGAAGCCCTTTAAGCCGAGGCTGGAACTGGACAGGATGCAAGGAGTAGTGTCCCAATGCTGCACAGGGTAATGGGGCTCTGGGCCTGCCCCACAAGAAGCCATTCTTCCCTCCTAGGCTTCCAGGCCTCTGAAGGGAGGGGCTGCCACAAAGTTTTCTGACGTGCCTTCAAGGCCTTTGACCTTTTGTCTTGGCTAGCGTCACTTGGCTCCCTTTTAGTTGTGCAAATTTCTCTAGCAAGTGGTTGCTTTATGGCCTGCTTGAATTATTCTCCCCCAAAAAGCTTTTTCTTTCTCTGCCACATGGCCAGGATACAAATTTTCCAAACTTTTACACTCTGCTTCCCTTTTAAATATAAATTCCAAGTTTAAGTCTTACCTTTGCTCCTGTATCTGAGCATAGGCTGTTTGAAGCAGCCAGGCCATATCTTAAAGGCTTTGCTGCTTAGAAATTTCTCCTGCCAGATACCCTAGGTCTTCACTCTTTAGTTTAGATTTCCACAGATCCCTAGGCCATGAACAGAATGCAGCCAAGCTCTTCACTAAGGTTACGAGATGTACGACCTTTGCTCCAGTTCCCAATAAGTTCCTCATTTTCAGCTGAGACCTCAGTAGCCTGGATTTCACTGTCCATATCACTATCAGCATTTTGGTCACAGCCCTTTAACCAGTCTCTAAGAAGTTCCAAACTTTCCCTCATCTTTCTGTCTTCTGAGCACTCCAAACTCTTCCAACCTCTGCCCATTACCCAGTCCCAAAGCTGCTTCCCCATCTTTGGTATCTTTTTTTTTTTTTTTTGAGACGGAGTCTCGCTCTGTGGCCCGGGCTGGAGCGCAGTGGCCGGATCTCAGCTCACTGCAAGCTCCGCCTCCCGGGTTCACGCCATTCTCCTGCCTCAGCCTCCCGAGTAGCTGGGACTATAGGCGCCCGCCACCTCGCCCGGCTAGTTTTTTGTATTTTTTAGTAGAGACGGGGTTTCACCATGTTAGCCAGGATGGTCTCAATCTCCTGACCTCGTGATCCGCCCGCCTCGGCCTCCCAAAGTGCTGGGATTACATTTGGTATCTTTATAACAATGCCCCACCCCTCAGTACCAATGTTCTGTATTAGGCCACCCTTGCACTGCTGTAAAGAGATACCTGAAGCTGGGTGATTTATAAAGAAAAAAGGTTTAGTTGGCTCATAATTCTGTAGGCTTTACAGGAAGCATAAGTCCAGCATCAGCTTCTGAGGAGGAAGCTTACAATCATGGCAGAAGGTGAAGTGGAAGAAGGCACTTCACATGGCGAAAGCAGGAGCGAGCAAGAGAGAGCTATTCTGTCAAATTATTGTGTCCCACAGAGATGACCAGACTTTAACTGTGACTGTTTTGAGACTTGTCTTCCATAATTGTTATTTTACTTTAATGTTTTTCACAGGCAGTGTTATAATCAGCTCTAGCACTCTGACAGATGCTCTTGAATGCAGGTTTCTGATAACTTTGAAGTTTTTTTTTTTTTTTTTTTTTTTTTTTTTTT
>NW_016804136.1:4310827-4339219 GCF_001698545.2 Rhinopithecus bieti
CCGTCTCGGCCTCCCAAAGTGCTGGGATTACAGGCTTGAGCCACCGCGCCCGGCCAACTTTGAAGATTTTGACATTAGAATAGAGGGGAAAACTTTCAGGGTTCCCATAGAGAGCTAATGTGTTCATGAATATTGAGCAGAACATAAGTTAATTACATAGACTGAACTGATGGAAGACTGAAATAATATTTTTAAGACTTGTTTAAAACATTGCTAATTCATTTGTTTTTCAGAGTCTGGAAAATCTTTTTTCTTTCTGCAGTTTGGACTAGATGATGAATTCTTTACAGGCTACAGATCCCAAAGCTAACGTTTTCAAATTTTCTTCCATTTTAAAATCTAGGCTCAATGAATTACTACTATATTATTCCTTGTAACATAGGCAAGAAAAACATGTCAAACAGCTGCCACCTTCCTCCTCTGTAACTAAAGGTGCTTTGAGTCCAACATCTGGATAAAATGTGCCCAACGTTAACCTTTGTTTTTCTTCTGTTTTCATAGAAGTGGCTCTTACTGAAAATCTGCCTTCATGACATACAGAGGCCTAACCCATCTGCAATGCCACCTCCTGGATGGGACACAGCTAATTAAACTGATCTATTCTCAAGAACTAGACAGGGCTTATGACCACTATCATGAGTAGTCATAGCTCTTCCTGTAACTTGGTAAATATATATTTAGCCAACCTGTCATCATATCCATTGCAGTTGGCTTAATTATTAAGACTAAATGCTGCATATACATCCCAGATAATTCAGGAGATGTCTTGATAACCGTGTGTATTAGTCAGTTCTCACACTGCTATAGAAACATACCTGAGACTCGGTAATTTATAAAGAAAAGGGGTTTAATCAGCTCATGGTTCTGTGGGCTGTACAGGCTTCTGCTTTTGGGGAAGCCTCAGAAAACTTAACAGTCATAGGAGAAGGCGAAGGGAAAGTAGGCACATCTTCACATGGGCCGCAGGAGAGAGAGAGAGAGAGAGAAGGGAGAAGTTCTATACACTTTCAAAGAACCAGATCTCACGAAAACTCACTGTCATGAGAACAGCAAGGGGAGAAGTCCACCCTCATGATCCAGCCCCTCCTTCAACATTGAGGATTACTATTCAACATAAGATTTGGGTTGGGACACAGAGCCAAACTATATCACCATCCAAGACATGAACCAACAAATCAAAGCTATGTCTGATCCAACATTGTTGCTAGATCATCCTGATTCAGGTCAGGACTATTTTGGTGGCAGAAGCTACTTATGACTTTGGTCCTTGTGCAAAAATAAGCAGACGGGTTGTGGATTTTACTGTTGTTGCACCCTCTCTGAAAGAATGCAAGGTGGGCTTTCCCAGAAACTTTCTAGATCTTGCACCATAATGCTCAAACAAATATCTGTAAGTCCAGGTACTCATGAATATTTCCAACCCCAAGTAGATTAGTTCCATTCTGGTGCTCAGTGGCTGTGTCTCCATTTGCAGTAAGTACTTAGCTAGAATGAATACAGTGCCCAAATCCCATAGAAATGGAATGGAACTTGGCAGCGAGGAGTTGTAACAGAGTACATCCATTTTTCTAAGAGATAAAATGAATAATTAAAAAAAAATTTTCTCTTCTCTTTCCCCCTTTTCCCCACTTCCTACTTAGCTCTTTGGAAATGCAATTATAACCTTTTACCTCCCCTTCACCAGACACTCCCTACAGGGCAAGCGCATCTAACTTTGTCCTAAGAAGCTCTGCTGTGAAACTGTCTCCAGCCAGGAGGTTGTCTTAAGAGACAACAGTTAATGTACATCTCAAAGTATGCCCACTACAAAACTCTGTCCCACCTGGAGCATTTTGGCCACCTTTACAATATAGTTCTGCCCACAAAAGCACTAGAGGTCACCAGCTCGGCTACCCACTAGATAAGGCACCAAAGCAAGTTATGTGGACCCCCAGCTGCTCACTTCCTCTCCTGTGTGCCATTCATGCAAAGCCCCCTTTTAAAAGCGCACACTTTCTGCTCCAAAAGTGAAGTGCTACGCCTAAGGCATATGTTCTCCTAAGTTAGCATTGGAATAAAGGTCACTTTCTTTATACCAGACCTCACTCTTGTTCATTGGACTCTGCAAGCAGCTGCATTTTGGTTACACTTTGGTACATTCAGTAATAGCATTTTGTTTCTTTTCTTTTCTTTTCTTTATTGACACGGTCTCACTGTCCTCCAGGCTAGAGTGCAGTGATGCAATCATGGCCAATGGTAGTCTCAATCTTCTGGATTCAAGTGATCCTCCCACTTCAGCCTCCTGAGTAGCTGGAACTACAGGTACGCACCACCCACCTGGCTAACTTTTTAAATGTTTTCGAAGAAACAGGGTCTATGTTGCCCAGGCTGGTCTTGAATTCCTGAGCTCAAGCAATCCTCCCACCTCAGCCTCCCAAACTATTGGGATTACAGGCATGAGCCTGGCCCATAGAGTATTTTTCTAATATGTGAGTGGATGATGGAACAACAGGCTGTGTGTATGTACATAAATTTATATGTCTATTTATACTGGGTCATTAAAATTTCTTTGAAACCATCTTTAATTGCATAATATTTTATCCTATGAATATACCGTTGTTTAGCTCATTTCTCTGCTGTTGAACATTTTGGTTATATGCAGTCACTTTCATTCAGTACTCCATGATGTTCTTACTTTTCTGTAGTGTAGAAGCACTTGAAAAAACAGTCAGGACCAACGTGTCTTTCCATAAGTAGCCTTTGGTGCCAAACGAGTGGATACATTTCAGATGATCATGTGCCAGGTTTGGTGCCATATCCCCTAACATTCTAAATCGCAATGCACGGGTCAACATTCTGAGTTGGTATGCTCTTAGAACATCACCTTTCAAAACTGGGCTCTGCTCAACTTGATGTGTCAAAGAAGACTGGAAATAGCAATGACTAAAGCATACTTTCTGTGGCTGGAGTAGGTGGGTGATAGGTGAGGGTATAGGAAAGGCAGCAGCAGCATGCCTTCCATCCTTGAGCTGCTTGTTTCTATTATAACAATCAATTTTCTCTTACCTTAATTTGGGATCCTCTTTGGTTAGGTGGTTGTCGTTGTTATGTTCTTTAGATATGTTCAAACTCCAAGCATGTGAACATTGTCTTAATGACGCTTTGTAAACAATGCCACCATTAAAAAATTTAAAGATTTTCCTCCAGATTAGCCTAAAATGCAGATATGGTTTTATTCCTTATAATTTTACAGTGGCTTACTCCCCTGCTTCTGGAAGACTTCTTGGTTGCCCCACAACCAGATTAGGTACTCTTTCCCCTTTAAACAGGAGTATTCAGTGTGTTTCCTATCTCTGTTCCTGTTTCTGTTCCACTACTGTTATGTTGGTAGTGGGTGGGACAGATAATTTGTCTTTAAAATTCACAGGTATCCAAGAGAAGTTGAATCAAGATCTGGCATTGATCATGAGATCTTGGACATAATGTCAATGTAATCATTGGACAAGTCTTTTGGGGTGTCTTGGGGAAGAGGATGAATATATTTTTCCCAGCAGCCAGGAAGGAAATGAATATTTATGATCCAGTGTGCAGATCATGGTAGACTGGATTCTTGTTTTCAATTCTTCACTCTCTCCCTGTGTTTGGATTTTGCAGCCACATACTTTGTTATATGACTTTGCAGTATCTCCTGTTAGAATAGATGGAGTCCATTTCTCTCCTGGCACTGGGTTTGGCTGTGTGAGTTTTGGGTGGATAGAACATATGCCATATCTGAGCAGATGTTTTGAGAGACCTTGCATAGTTCAGCCATTGCTTTTTTTTTTTTTTTTTTTGAGACGGAGTCTTGCCCTGTCACCCAGGCTGGAGTGCAGTGGTGCAATCTTGGCTCACTGCAAGCTCCGCCTCCCAGGTTCACACCATTCTCCTGCCTCAGCCTCCCGAGTAGCTGGGACTACAGGCGCCTGCCACGCCGCCTGGCTAATTTTTTGCATTTTTAGTGGAGACGAGGTTTCATCATGTTAGCCACAATGGTCTCAATCTCCTGACCTCATGATCCAACCTCCTCAGCCTCCCAAAGTGCTGGGATTACGGGCTTGAGCCACCGCGCCCGGTCTGCCTTTGCTCTTTTATCTCCGCCATGAGACTGAGGTATAGGTTGCTCCTTCAGCCTGTGCACTGGAAGAATGAAGATACATGGAGCAGACATGTAACATGAGTGAGAAATGGACACTTACTATTGTAAGCCACTGAGATTTGGGTGTAATTCCTTACTGTAGAATAATAACCTTGTGAAGGATGGCTACTATGTTGTATAAATAAACACACAAACCAAAACAACAACAACAACAGAAACAAATTTCAGGATAATGTCTTGAGTTTTTAAAAGTGTGACGATGATATGTCTTGCTATGAATTTCTTTAGGTTTATCCTGTTAAGAGTTTGCTCAGCCTTTTTAACCTGTAGGTTTTAATCTTTTGCCAGATTTGGGTTATTTTCAGTCATTATTTCTTTAGGTGTTTTTTCAGCCATAACCTGCTTCTGAGATTCCAGTGACACAGTGTTAGAACCCTTTTTTTTTTTTTTGTAGTCCCACAAGTCTCTGAGGCACTGATCATTTATTTTTTCAGCCTATTTTCTCTGTGTTGCTCAGGTTGTGCAATTTATTGTTCTGTCTTCCAGTTCACTGATTCTTTCCTTTGGAACTCTCCATTCTGCTATTGAACCCATCAATTCAGGGTTTTTTTTTATTTTTTTTATTTTTTTTGTCTGGTATTGTATATTTTAGTTCTAAAATTCCCACTTGGCTCTCTATATCTTCCATTTCTTTGATGAGAATTGTTTGTTTGTTTCAAGCATGTTTGTAATTGCTCATTGAAGTGTCGGTAGAATAGCTGTTTTTAAAATCTTTGCCAGATGTTTTTAACATCTCTGTCATCTTGGTGTTAGCATCTACTGATTATCTGTTTCCACTCAAGTAGAGATTTTCCTGGTTCTTGGTATGTCTAGTGACTTTCAACTGAAACATGAACCTTTTGGATATTATGAGACTCTGGATATTCTGTTTTAGCTGGCCCTTTTTGACACACTTTGGCAGGGGAAGGGCACCTAGTTGGGGGCACACCATTACTGCCAGGTGAGGGCAGCAGTCTAGGTTCTCCACTTGGCCCTCATTAACATCCAGAGTCGGGGAGGGTCTCCTTATTACTGTTGGGTGGAGATGTAGAGTTAGGGTTCCCCAGCAGGCCTCCACTGATGCCCAGTAGGCCTCCACTGATTACATATATGTATACACACACACACACACACACACACACACACACACACACACACCTTTTTTCTTAATCCCAAATATGATAGTACAGGATAACATTAAGGTTGTTTGACCTAAGGGCAGGATTTAGTAAGTATGTGAAAGAAATCTCAGAAGCATCCCCACAACTGGGGCTAGTTAGCATCCAGGATGAAGTTGTTTTACCCTTCACAGGGGTGGAAATCCAGACTTTCCATATGCTCTCCACTGATGTGGGGACATGATATGGTGGGAAGGTCTCACTGCCACCCACCAGGGATGCTCCCTACTTGGCCTTCTCTGACATCACCCTGGACAGAGTGTGCTTCCTTTACAGCTTGGCAGATGTTAGAGGTCTAGGCTCCCCACTCTGTATTTGCTGGCATGAGTTGGGGTGGGCCTGCGGTATTTTCTGTGGTGTTTGGCTGGAGTAGACAGTTGTCTGAAAGCTTTCTGTCTTGCTAGGCTGCCTCTTTCCTGGTTTCTTGGCTAGAGAGAGGAGTCTTTTTTTGGAGATTTTTTTTTTTTTTTGGTCTGAATTCAGCATTTCCAGGTAGCTGGCTTCTTCAGCTCCAAGTCTGGGATCTATGAAGTGAAGAGAAAACCCAGGGAACTCACTACCATGGTATTCCTTAGGTCCCAAGGTCTCTAGCCGGTCTGCCTTTGCTTCATCTTTTAGAGTGTTATATTTGTTTTATATATAACGTCCAGTGTTTCTAGTTGCATTCTGTGGGAGGAATAGGGAGAAGTATGTCTATCTTCCCAGAAGCAGAAGTCTCCAATACAATGTGATTTTATTTATGTAAATTTGAAAAGTTATATGTATTGTTACAGGTATACATACTTTTAATAAATGTATGCATATATAACCTGGAAGAATATATAGTTAATTCACCATAGTGTTTATAACTGATCTTCCCTGATCACTACCACCCAGTCTCTGTTTCCTCACACTTCTTTAGTTTTTCTTATGGCCTCTAGTATTGCCTGCCCTCATGTTGTATGTTTATTTGTTTATTGTCTTTTTCCTCATACTAGAATGAAAACTCCAAGAGGCAGGAACATTATCCATCCTGCTCACTGTTGCATCCTTAACACCTAAAATATGTAGTAAACACTCCATCAGCGTGTACTAAGTGAATAAATTAATGAAAAAGTGAATAAGAAAGGGGATAAAATGTGTCAGTACTTTCTCTGTAATTAAAAACAAAACATTTTGAAAAGACTGAGAATATCACCTCTTTCTCCAATGAGAAGGCACATGGAAATGCAAGGGAGTATGAGAAACGCAGTTATGGGCAGAATATGGACTCTTATTTTATAAGCCAATTAATCACAAAGATTGCTATTTTAAAGAACCAATTACTTATAACACAATTCACAACTGATCAAGACACACAAGTGGAAATGAGTACAGCTGGAAAGAAGCTCTCTATTGTTTTCATTCCTACTTTATTATTATTGTTTTTATAAATTTTTTTGAAAACTTTTATCTTAGGTTCAGAGGTACATGTGCAGCTTTGTTATATAGGTAAACTCATGTCACAGGGGTTTGTTGTAGAGATTATTTTACCACCCAGGTACTAATCCTAGTACTCGATAGTTATTTTTTCTGATCCTCTCCAGATGCTGGCAAGGTTGTGGAGCAAAGGGAACTCTTATACACTGTTGACAGGAGTGTAAATGAGTTCTACCGTTGTGGAATGCAGTGTCGTGATTCCTCAAAGAGCTAAAAACAGAACTACTGTTTGACCCAGCAATCCCATTACCGGGTATATACCCAAAGGAATATAAATCATTCTATCATAAAGACATATGCACACGAATGTTTACTGAAGCACTATTCGCAATACCAAAGACATGGAATCAACCTAAATGCTCATCAATGACAGATTGGATAAAGAAAATGTGGTACAGATACACCATGGAATACTATGCAGCTGTAAAAAAGAATGAGATCATGTCTTTTGCAGGAAAATGGATGGAACTGGAGGCCATTTTCCTTAGCAAACAACTACAGGAACAGAAAACCAAATATCACACGTTCTCACATACAAGTGGCAGCTACATAATGAGAACTCATGAACACAAAAAGGGGAACAACAGACCCTGGGGCATTCCTTCTTTTCTAGATAAGTTTTTCTTTTGGGATTTGAGCCTCTTTGATTTAAAATTTAGCATAGGCCCAGAAGAAGACTCTGTCCTCTGAGTTTAATTTTTCCTAATCTCCTGGGGAGGCAGCATTGTCTACTAGTTAAGAGTGTAGCCTCTGGGGCCAGTGCTGTGGAGCAAATGTGTCTCCCAAAATTTATGTGTTGGAAACTTAATCCCCAGCGCAACAGTGGTGCGCTGTGAGACCCACAACGGTGGTGGGTAGTGAGGCCTTTGGGGAGGTGTTTAGATCCTAAGGGCTCCGCCCTCATAAATGGATTAATGCCACTATAAAAATGGCTTGTGGGAATGGATTTTTTCTCTCTTGCCCTTCTGCCTTCCACCATGTGAGGACACAATAAGAAGTTCCACACCAGATGCTGGCATCTTGATCTTGGACTCCCCAGGCTTCAGAACTGTGAGAAATAAATTTCTGTTCTTTATTTATTACTCAGTCTCTGATATTGTGTCACAGCAGCACAAAACAGACTAGGAAAGCCAGTCTGCCAGTGCTCCAGTTCTGGCTTGACCGTTTACTCACTAGGCAAGGGACCTAATCTGTAAGCCTCATTTTTCTCATCTATAAAATGGGAATAATAATAGCATCTACCTCTAAGGGTGGCTGTAGATTGAATTAGTACTTATAAAGTACTTAGAATGGTGTCTGAAACACAGTAAGAGCTCAGTTAAAATTGGCTATTGCCAGCCTGTTAATACCTTGTAAGATTGAAATTATTAATTATTAACTATTAACATGCAAGAGTGCCAGGTAAAATGCAAGTTGAACAAAACTAAAGCCAGGCACTTTTGTGGTTGGCCACAATAGGCAAGATGCTGATGACTATGGTCACCAACTGCCCAGAACCAATCCCTGCCAATGCCAGGAAGACCTTACAGAGAAGAACCTAAGCCAAAAGAGGTGCCCACATTCTGCCTGGACATTGGCAAAGGGATGACTCATTAACAAAGACAAGCAAAGACCGCAGGGAGGGGCTTCACCAATCTGGCTGTACTTTCCAGCCCTTGTTCTTTTCTCACACGCTGTCCTGCCTTGAGAGGAAGATTTCCTTCCTTTCCCTCTCTGACCTCAGAGGCATCCCACTCTAAGTGGTCTATTTCATCTCTCTGTGCCCTCACCCTGCAGGGATCCTTGAGGAGCTGTGTCAGGCTGAACTCTGGTGTTTGCAAAGCTAATGGTCACTTGGAGCAGCCAGGGCTTCTCTGGGGCAGGCCCGAAGGAAAGCTCAGGAGGGGGCCCATGCTTTAACCTTGGCTCTCAGTCTGTTGGAGAAGACTCAGGATTTCCTGAACCTGAAGCCAGAATTGCCATCAGGTGCTCTATTAGTCCTATTTGTGCTCTATTAGTCTATTAGTGACCACCTTACTCCATTACCCTGGGATAATCCAGCCTTGTTTTGCTCTACCCTAGGTCTGTGAGGTGAACAGCTGCCCAGCAATCCTACTGCTAGTATTCAATGAGAATACACATGCTCACTTTGTTCCTGCCTATGTCAACCATAGCAAGCTTTGCAGTCTTAACCATTGGGTCTAACCTTCTTGGCCTTTTCCTTTGACCTCAACTCTGCTCAGTCTCGAACTTGCCCTTCATTCCCGACCTTTGATTATATTCTCTCAGAGTTAACCCTAATTCTGACCTCCAGGCCTCCCTAACTATTACTCACAACCAACCCTTGGACAAAGCCTGATCCCAGCTGTCCCAAGGAATCATCCTGTTTGGTCCAGACCTAATCCCTGGATCCTGCCCCATCACAGGCTCTTGAGGCTGGCTGGGGAGGGAATGGAGCTGGTTCTTGGGGCCTGGTTATATGCGTGAGGCTGACACTGTCATGTATAATGAACCTAAGCCCACATGGCACTGTCCACCCCAGCCATGGCTGAATCAGAGGTGAGGCCAAGAGTTTGTGAGTAGAGCACCAGATGAGTCTGCTGGAAACTTTCAGACCCCTGTAGGTGGGAAGTTAGACTTGAGCTTCTTATATAAACCCAGGAGGCACTGAAGACTGTCCATCCATTAAACCAGAAGTAAAAAAACCAAAAACCAAAACCCCAAACCCTCTGTTATCCGGTCTGGGAAAGCAGAAGCTGCACTTTGCCCAGGTCAGTGGAAAGAAGAAGAGTTACCTGTGAGCAGTTCGAGGCTGAGCCTGTACTGTGTGAGTGTGTGAAGTCATGCAGGAACTCCAAGCAAGGAATGGAACGTAAACACTGCCCTGAAGCCCACAGGATCCCAGCAAAAGCTGATGGGAAGCTAAAAGATGCCTGCATATCCCAGGGTGCTGAAACTCCCATGGAGAATCACCCTGCTGAAGACGAGCTAGTGGGAAAGATTCCAAGCCATGAGAGGAAACGAACTTGTGAGAGGGAGCAGCCACAGATGCACAAACGGGATTGCACCCCCAAGAAGGAGAGATGATAAAACAATCTGAAAGAAACCTTAACATAGGTGCACAGAAGAAAGTGCAGGTGTCATGATAGCCAAGAGGAGGAGCACCTAACTGATCACCGAGAGAGTGACACCTGGTCTTAGGCTTAGAGGAGGAGTAGAAGAGGGCCAGTGAAGTCAGGGAAGGTTTCCAAGGCAAAAGGACCAGCAAAAGGCAAGAAATAGTCCAGTTTGCGTGAACATGAGTCCACAGCAAGTGACAGCCGCTGACAAAGAAAGTGTGAGGCAAGTGCAGGAGATGAGGCTACAGGCAGATAGGGGCCAGAAGTTGAAAGCCATGTACATCTTGCTAATTTCTTTCTTTCTTTCTTTCTTTCTTTTCTTTCTTTCCTTCTCTTCCTCCTTCCTTCTTCTTCTTCCTTCCTCCTTCCTTCCTCCTCCTTCCTTCCTTCTCCTTCCTTTCCTTCTTCCTTCTTTCCTTCCTTCCTTCCTTCCTCCTTCTTCCTTCTCTCTTTCTTCCTTCCTCCTATCCTCTCCTCTCACTCTCCTCTCCTTCTCCTCCTCCTCTCCTCTCCTCTCCTTTCCTTTCCTTTCCTTTCTTTTTTGGTAAGACATGGAGTCTTTCTATGTTGCCCAGGCTGGCCTTGAACTCCCGAGCTCAAGAGATCCTCCTGCCTCAGCCTTGATCTTTCTGCCCCAGCCACCTGAGTAGCTGGGATCACAGGTGCACACCCCTGTGTCTGGCTTAATTTCTTAGACCTCATCCTAAACTGTAACAAGAAACAACTCCAAAAGAGTCTTCGATGTTTTTCAGCTGAAAGCCATTCCTTGAAAGTTTAGGACCAGTTTTGCAACCGGACTCTTGCAACAGCAGCTTTTGCCAGTATGGACTCTGAAAAATGAAATGTATGTGGGGTGTTCCATTGCTTAAGGTGAATGCAATGCATAAAGTAATCTGGGTCTCTCAGAGGAAGGGAAAAGAAGCTGCTGTCTGAAGTCAAGTTTGTTTATTAGAGCTGTGTGCACCCTGCTGCTCGCTCTTTGGGCCCAGGAGAATGAGGTTACAGCCAGCTGGCCTTTGCCACCAAGCCCCACAGTCTAAACAGCTTCACAGGCAAGGACTTGGACCAGCCCCCAGGCCCCTTGGCCCACTGCTCAGTTCTTACTTAGCAGATCCACACATGGATCCCAGGCACAAGTTGGGAAGTCTGTTCCACGTCCAGCTGAAGGTGTGAATGACTGCAGTCAAGCCAACTAAATGATTGGAGATTGATCTTGAGGGAGAGTATTATCTCTGCCTTTCAAGGATGTGTCGGCTCCCCCTTTCTCCCTCTGCCCAGTTTTGGATTGTGGAATGATGGCTAAGTAGCAGGTGCCAAACCCAGCCTCACTTCCGCCCGCTGACTTCCCAAGCATCTCTTAGGAGGTTCATGACTGGACCCACCCCCAGGCGCTACCACAGGGAGGGTGATCTTAGGTGAATCTCTGAAATGGGACTTTTGCCCGTGGTGTGTAATATGTGAAAAAACCAGAGATGGTGGGATATGGAGAATACTTTGAAGCCCAGGCAGTCCGTCAGTTCTCCCAGAATGCCTGGCAGGGATGCAGCTGGCTGCCTTCCTGTGCCCGTGGCAGACATAACTATCAACACATGTCTCAGTGATCTATTGCCACAATCAATGCATAACAAGCCACCCAGAATTCAGTGGCTTATAACAAGTGTCTGTTTAGCCCAAGAGAGTCTTTGGGTCAGTGATTCAGGCTGGATGACTGGTCTTGGCTAGGCTTCCTCATGTGACCTGCAGGGTGGCGGGCTGTCAGTTGGGGGTCACCTTTCTGGGGCTTAGCTGGGGAGCCTTGGCTGTGCAGGGAAAACTTTCTGGAAAACTCTGCCATCCTTCCAGAGGCTGGCTGGGCATGTTCTCATGGCAAAGGTGGACATGCAAGAGCAGAAGTGGCAACCTGCTGGCATTTCTGAAGCTTCTGCCATGTCACAACCTTGGCCAAACTCAGAATGAAGGGGGAGATTCACACCATCTCTCGATGGGAGGAGCCCAAAAGTCACATTATAAGGGTGTGAATACAGTGAGGGGTGAAGATTTGGGGCACTTAAAGCAATCAGTTTACCAAAACACTTTTCAATGCAGTCCTCCACGGCTGCTGCCCATTGATTGAGTTCAGACACCACATAGAAGCTGTTCGCCATTACAACTCTAAATACACAATTTTCAAGCTAGGTTTTGTGTAGCCCTTCAGTTCCAAAGGAGTGCTTCAGGGAACTCTGCAGGGACTGGGGTGATGGAAGGAGGGGGAGGATAAAAGGCACAGTGCTGGGTTCTCCTGCTCACTTAG
This sequence comes from Rhinopithecus bieti, assembly GCF_001698545.2. Lineage (NCBI taxonomy): Eukaryota > Metazoa > Chordata > Mammalia > Primates > Cercopithecidae > Rhinopithecus > Rhinopithecus bieti. Next base: position 4,323,005 of record NW_016804136.1, read on the forward strand.
AGCTAATCCACTCTTTCTTGTTTTATTTATTTATAAATCTCAAAGTCTCAGTCTTTTAGACCCTGGAACCAGAAACTGGCTCACTGTCACTCTGCCACATTCTATTGGTCAAAGTAATCAATTACTCACCTAAATTCAAATGTGCCTGGCTAGTTTTTGTATTTTTTGTAGAGACAGGTTTTCACCTTGTTGGCCAGGCTGGTCTCAAACTCTACCTCCTTTTCCTGGAAGGTTCACTTTGAGAGGAGTTAACCATCATATAAGTAGTCTGACTGCTCTCAGACTGCCATACTTGTAAGAAAACTCAAGCTAGCCATGTGGAGAGAGATGCCTGGTCAGTCCTGAGAGGTCGTAGCTCTCTCAGCCTAGGAAGTATAAAGCCTTCCCAAGACCCAGCCCCAGCCACCATCTGACCAAACTATATGAGAAATCCCAAGTGACAATCACTCAGCTGTGCCCAGTCAATCCACAGGGTCATGACAGATATTAATAAGGTATTATAAAATTTTTTTATTGAGATGTAATTCACATACCGTACAGTGTCCCAATTTAAAGTATACAATTAAATTGTTTTTAGTATAATCACAGTTTTACAATCATCACTACAATCTAATTTTAGAAAACTGTCATCACCCCCAAAGAAATCCTGCAACCTCTAGCAGTCACTTCTCATTTCCCTCCTTCCCTAACCCCTTCACCCTGGGGCAACCATTAATCTACTTTCTATCTATGTAGATTTGCCTATTCTGGACAATAGGGAGTGTTTTCCCCATTGCTTTCCTAGAAATGGAATCAATCATATGTGGCCTTTTGTGACTGACTTTTTAAACTAGCACCATGTTTTCAAGGGTCATCCATGTTGTAGCATGTATAAGAACTTCATTTCTTTTTACTGTCAGTAATATCCCTTTGTACAGACAGACCACATTTTATCCATCCATTCTTCAATTGATGGACATATATGATTGCTTCCACTTTTTGGCTATTTGTGAATAATGCTCCTGTGAACATTGCTATACAAGCTTTTATGTGAACATATGTTTTCAGTTCTCTTGGGCATATATCTAGGCTATCAACTTCTTTTTTAAACTTTTATTTTAGGTTCAGAGGTACATGTGCAGGTTTGTTACATAGGTGAACTCATGTCACAGGGGTTTGTTGTACAGATTATTTCATCACCCAGGTATTAAGCCCAGTACCCAGTGGTCAACCATGTCTTTGCGATTGTGAATAGCATACAATAAACATTCATGTGCATGTGTCTTTATGGTAGAATGATTTATATTCCTCTGGGCATATACCTAATAATGGGATTGCTGGGTTGGATGGAAGTTCTGCCTTTAGCTCTTTGAGGAATTGCCACACTGCTGTCCACAATGGTTGAGCTAATTTGCACTCCTACCAACAGTGTATAAGTATTCCCTTTTCTCTGCAACCTCACCAGCATCTGTTATTTTTTAACTTTTTAGTAATAGCCATTTTGATTGGTAAGTGATAGCGCCTCATTGTGGTTTTGCTTTGCATTTCTCTAATGATCAGTGATAGTGAGCTTTTTTTTTAATGCTTGTTTTGTTGGCCACAAGTATGTCTTCTTTTGAAAAGTGTCTGTTTATGTCCTTTACCCATCCTTTAATGGGGTTGTTTGTTTTTCTCTTGTAAATTTGTTTAAGTTCCTTATAGATGCTGGATATTAGACCTTTGTCCGATGCATAGTTTGCAAATATTTTCTCCCATTCTGTAGGTTGTCTGTTTATTCTGTTGATAGTTTCTTTTGCTGTGCAGAAGTTCTTTAGTTTAATTAGATCCCATTTGTCAATTTTGTTTTGTAGAGATTGCTTTTTGGTATCTTGTCATGAAATCTTTGCCTGTGCCTATGTCCAGGATGGTATTGACCAGGTTGTCTTCTGGGTTTTTATAGTTTTGAGTTTTACATTTAAGTCTTTAATCCATCTTGAGTTGATTGTTGTATATGATGTAAGGAAGGAATCCAGCTTCAGTCTTCTGCATATGACCAGCCTGTTATCCAAGTACCATTGATTGAACAGGGAGTCTTTTCCCCATTGCTTGTTTTTGTTAGCTTTGTCAAAGGTCAGATGGTTATAGGTGTGCAGCCTTATTTCTGGGCTCTCTATTCTGTTCCATTGGTTTATGTGTCTGTTTTTGTACCAGTACTATGGTTTTTGTCGTTGTCGTTGTTGTCACTGTAGCCCTGTAGCATAGTTTGAAATCGGGTAACATGATGCTTCCAGCTTTGTTCTTTTTGCTTAGGATTGCCTGGGCTATTTGGGCTCTTTCTGGGTTCCCTTTGAAATTTAAAATAGTTTTTTCTAGTTCTCATTGGTAGTTTGATAAAAATAGTAGCATTCAGTCTGTAAATAAATTCTTTGGGCAGTGTGGTCATTTTAATGATGTTGAATCTTTCTATCCATGAGCATGGGCTCTTTTTCCATTTGTTTGTGTCTTCTCTGATTTCTTTGAGCAATGTTTTGGAATTTTCACTGTAGAGATCTTTCATCTCCCTGGTTAGCTGTATTCATAGGTATTTTATTCTTTTTGTGGGAATTGTGAATGGGATTGCCTTCCTGATTTGACTCTTGGCTTGGCTGTTGTTGATGTATAGGAAAGCTAGTGATTTTTGTACATTGATTTTGTATCCTGAAACTTTGCTGAAGTTGTTTATCAGTTGAAGGAGCTTTGTGGCTGAGACTGTAGGGTTTTCTAGACATAGAATCATGTCCTCTGCAGACAGGGAGGGTTTGACTTCCTCTTTTCCTGTTTGGACGCCCTTCATTTCTTTCTCTTGCCTGATTACTCTGGCTAGGACTTCCAATACCATGTTGAATAGGAGTGGTGAGAGGGAAGATTTGCTCTACAAATTTCAGCTGGAAGTTAAACTCTTGGAGTGATGCCAAGGTCAAGGCATAGATGGCGAGGTCACGAACGAGGTGCCAAGGCAGCCCTAGGCACTCCCTACAGAGCCAGTAATGGACAGACAGCCAGGGAGCAGGGACACAGGGAGGAGACATCAGATGCACTTTGAGGATGAAATAGCTATTGCCTTTTCCCAATTCACGTTACAGGGGCAACCTGAAACATATCAGAGACATAGAAGAAAGGAGAAGGAGGAGAAAGGAGCATTTATGGAGCATCTGCTCCTTTTGGGCTCAGCATAAATAACTCTTCTCATACAGGCTAATTTAAGCCCCCCCAGGATGGAGGTATTGTCATCATCATTTTACTAATTAGGATTCACCTTTAACCACATTCAATAGCTATTGTAAAAGTTGAGGCAGGGAGTCGTGGCTCACACCTGTAATGTCTGCACTTTAGGAGGCCAAGGTGGGAGGATGGCTTGAATCCAGGAGTTCAAGACCAGCCTGGGCAACATGATGAGACCCCATCTCCACCGCCATCAAAAAAAAAAACAAAAAACAAACAAACAAACAAAAAACACCCAAACAACAACAAAAAAGGAAGAAAGAAATAAAAAGAGAAATTAACCAGGCATGGTGGCATGAGCCTGTAGTTCCTGCTACTCTGGAGGCTGAGGTGGGAGGATCACTTGAGCCTGAGAGGTCAAGGTTGCAGTGAGCCATGATCCCACCACTGCACTCCAGCCTGGGTGACAGAGCAAGACCCTGTCTCCAAAAAACAAAAAAAAAGTTGAAACTGAGTTTTGTTGAGCCACAGTAAGTAGTATAGATGCTTCAAGAAAATGCCTAAAGATCAGAAAACATCAGGTGCATTGTGATCTTGTGATAATATACAACTGGATTCTTTCCTTCGGAGAATGGGATATGTTAGAATTGCTTAACTATGGTTGGGGTGTGGAGAAGAGGAGGAGGTAGTTGGGAGAGAGAGGGCAAAAGAGTGCAAGCATGAGCAGCCAGGAGGAAGAAAGAGCTTTTGCTTTGAAGACAACTGATAAGATGGTCATTGAAACATGTTTGAGCATCAGAAGTGTGGCCCTGGCTGACTGCCACTTTATACCAGGCACTCTGCATGCCTTGTTTTCTTCATCTTTCACAACAGCCATAGGCAAGGAACCTGGGTCATCCCAGAGGTCAATAAGTGTGCCAAAAGCTACATGGCCAATAACTGGGAAGGTAGGATTTGAGTCCTAGACTTAGTGATTCCAAAAGTTTCCACTGCGCCCTCTCAAATTCATGCCAAATCACAAGCAAAATCTCTCCAATTCTCCACCTCTAAACTTTCTTTTTCTTTCTTGATTTAAGGGAAAATCTTATGCCTCTGAGACTCCAATTCCCCTGCAGCTTGTTCCAGGTGGTGTGTCAGGGAGAGGAAAAGGGGTTGTGTTTTTATTCCCATCCCTCTTGGATCAAAGCAACTCTTTCATGTTGCCAATGTCCACCTTGCAGTTTCCAGGCTGCTATTTCCTCCTTTCCTAAAATCTCTGAGCTCTGCAACTCTTGGCATCTGCATTCCTACACAGTGTACAGACACATCTTGGTTTATTGCATTTTGCTTTATTGCATTTTGCAGATACTATGTTTTTTACAAATTGAAAGTTTGTGGGAACCTTGCATTGAGCAAGTCTATTGGTGTCGTATTTCCAACATCATGTGCTCTGTCACATTTTGGTATTTCTCACAATATTTCAAATTTTTCATTATTACTATTATATCTGTTATCATCATCTATAATCAGTGATTCTTGATGGTACTATTGTAATTATTTTAGGCTTCCACGAACTGCACCCATATAAGAAAGCAAACTGAATTGATAAATGTTATGTGTGTGCTAACAGCTCCACTGACCTGTGGTTCCCCAGTCTCTCTCCCTCTCCTCAGGCCTCCCTATTCCTTGACATGCAAGCAGTGTTGAAATTAGGCCAATTAATAACCCCACAGTGGCCTGCAAGTGAAAGGAAGAGTTGCATGCCTCTCACTTTGAATCGAAAGCTAGAAATGATTAAGCTTAGTGAGGCGGGCATGTAAAAAAAAAAAAAAACTGAGATGGGCTGAAAGCTAGGCCTCTTGTGCCAAATAGCCAAGTAGTAAATGCAAAGGAAAAGTTCTTGAAGGAAATTAAAAGTGCTACTCCAGTGAACACATGAATGATAAGAAAGTGAAACAGCTTTATTGCTGAAATGGAGGAAGTTTTAGTGGTCTGGATGAAAGATCAAACCAGCCACAACATTCCCTTAAACCAAAGCCTAATCCAGAGCAAGGCTCTAACTTGCCTCAATTCTATGAAGGCTGAGAGGGGTGAGGAAGCCGCAGGAGAAAAGCTGGAATCTAGCACTGGTTGGTTTATGAGGTTTAAGGACAGAATCCATCTGTATAACATAAAAGTGCAAGGTGAAGCAGAAAATAGGAGCAAAATGTAGGAGTTGCAGCAAGTTATCCAGAAGAGCTAGCTAAGATCATTGATGAAGGTGGCTGCACTAAACAACAGATTTTCAATGTAGATGAAACAGCCTTCTATTTGAAGAAGATGCCATCTAGGACTTTCATAGCTAGAGAGGAGAAGTCAACGCAGAGCTTCGAAGCTTTAAACACAGACTGACTCCCTCGTTAGGGCTAGTGCAGCCTGTGACTCTCAGTTGAAACCAATGCTCATTTACCATTCCAAAAATCCTAGGGCCCTTCAGAATTACCCTAACTCTATTCTGTGCTCTAGAAATGAAACAAGGCCTGGATGGCAGCACATCTGTTTACAGCATGGTTTACTGAATATGTGAAACCCATTGTTGAGACCTACTGCTCAGAAAAAAAAGATTCCTTTCAAATGCTGACAATGTACCTGGTCACTCAAGAGCTCTGATAGAGATGTACAAAGTCATTAAGTTGTTTTATGCCTGCTAACACAACATCCATTTTGCAGCCCCTGGATCAAGGAGTAATGTTGACTTTCAAGTCTCAATAGTTAAGGAATATATTTCATAAGGCTATGGTGGCCATAGATAGTAATTTCCCTGAATGATCTGGGCAAAGTAAATTGAAAACCTTTTGGAAAGTATTCACCATTCTAGATACCATTAAGAACGTTTGTGGTTCATGGGAAGAGGTCAAGATATCACCATTAACAGGAGTTTGGAAGAAGTTTATTCTAGCCCTCACGAATTACTTGGAAGGATTCAAGACTTCAGTGGAGGAAGTAGCTGCAGATGTAGTAGAAATAGCAAGAGAACTAGAATTAGAAGTGGAGCCTGAAGACATGACTGGATTGCTGGAATCTCATGACAAATTTTAAATGGATGGGGAGTTGCTTCTTATGGATGAACAAAGAAGTGGTTTCTTGAGTGAGAATTTCCTTCTGGTGAAGATGCTGTGAGCATTGTTGAAATAACAACAGTTTAGAATGTTACATAAACTTAGTTGGGAAAGCAGCAGCAGGGTTGGAGAAGATTGACTCCAATTTTGAAAGAAGTTCTATGGTGAGTAAAAGGCTGTCAGAGAGCATTACATGCTACTGAGAACTCTTTTGTGAAAGGAAGAGTCAATCAATGTGGCAAACTTCACTGGTGTCTTTTTTTAAGAAATTGCCACAGCCACCCCAGCCTTCACAACCACCACCGTGATCAGTCAGCAGCCATCAACATCAAGGCAAGACCCCTCACCAGCAAAAACACTGACTAGCTGAAGGTGCAGATGACTGTTAGTGTTTCTTAACAATAGAGTATTTTTAAATTAAGGTATGCACATTGCTGTTTTTAGACATAGTGCTACTGCACACTTAATAGCCTATAGTAAAGTATGAATACAACTTTTATATGCACTGGGAAACTAAAACATTTGTGTGACTCACTTTATTGTGATATTCACCTTAATGGAGTGGTCTGGAATAGAACCAGCAATGTCTCCAAGGTATGTCTGTAATTTTTGTGCCTCCTGTTCTCCAACTGACTACTTCCCTCTTTTGGCATGACTCAACATTTTTCAACACTGAAGGACAAATTTAAGATGTATTGTTCCTACTCCTGTCCTTCCACCAGCCTCATCCCTATTGCTTGTTTCCTCACACTTCTCCTTGGCCATCCCAGATTCCCTAGCCCAGCATTACTGTCACACATCTTCAGCTGCCATGCCTGTCTCCCTCCATCGAACTCGTCTGACAAAACCCTTATCCTGGTTCCATCCAACCTCCACTCGTTCCTTGCCTGGCAGCTGGAGGAGACTGGAGAATCTGCTGGATTGTGCTCACTTGCCCACTTGAGATTCACAACCACTAACTTCAAATGGCGCCCTTCATGTGGCCCTGAAACTTCCCATGTTCGCTTGTCCCTGCACTCTCACAGCACATACATGATGTGTGTCTTTCCTCACACCTCCAGTACCTCCTCCTCATACCTCACTCCTCTGAAGTCCAAGTCCTACTGCACTGAGAAGGTAAAGGCAATTGGAGAAGAGGAAGGTTATTTCCCCACCACTTCTTCAAACTTATTTTTATTTTATTTATTTATTTATTTTTTGAGATGCAGTCTTGCTCTGTCACCAGGCTGGAGTGCAGTGGCACCATCTCAGCTCACTGCAAGCTCCGCCTCCCGGGTTCACGCCGTTCTCCTGCCTCAGCCTCCCGGGTAGCTGGCACTATAGGCGCCCACCACCACGCCCAGCTAATTTTTTGTATTTTAGTAGAGACAGGGTTTCACCATGTTGGCCAGGATGGTCTCGATCTCCTGACCTTGTGATCCGCCTGCCTCGGCCTCCCAAAGTGCTGGGATTATGGCGTGAGCCACCGGGCCCGGCCTTCAAACTTATTTTCATTGGTCCCATAAACTGTACCATCCCTGCTGTTTCTGTAGTTGAATCTAATGCTCTTATCTGAAGCCAACGCCTCACTTTTCTACGGAGCCTGCATCTTCTCGCCTATAAACATGCTGTAATTGCTCCCACTCAAACACGAAACAAAATGAACAATAACACATTTCTGCCTTGTCCCCACATACCTTTCAACACCCGCTTCATTGATTTACTTTGTATTAGGCCTTTCTTGAAAGAGTTGCCTGCACTGTCTGTCCCCAGACTCTTTCTTGCCACCTTTTTTTCTGAACCACTTAAGTCAGGGATTCACTCCACAATTACACTAAGATGACTCTTTTCCAGGTCACCAGTGACCTCCATCTTGCCACATCCAAAGATTGGTTTTCAGTGTTCATCTTGCTCAAACTCTCATCAGCATGTGACAGTTTGCCACTCCCTCCTCTTAGCTTCTGGGTGTTCTTTCTCACCTCTCCCCACTGGCTGCTACTTTGGCAGTCTCCTTTGCTGCCACCTCTCATTCCCCAACCTCTGCAAAGTGCCCTGAGGATCACTGCTGAAGCCTGTCCCCATACTTACTCCCTAGATGAACTCATTCAGTCTCATGGCTTCAGAGACCACTGAAGGGCTGACAACTCCCAGCTATACATCTCCAGCTCAGAGTTCGCCACCAAACTCCAGCCGTGTCTATGTAACTGCTGACTTCACATCTCCACTTGAATGTTTTATCAGTCAGCTCAAGTTGCCATAACAAAAAACCATGATGAACAACAGAAACTTATTTTCTCACAGTTCTGGAGGCTGGAAGTCCATGATCAGGTTTTAGGCAGTCTTGCTTTCTCCTGAGGCCTCTTTTTCTGACTTGCTCATGGCCACTTCCATGTGTCTGTGTGGCCTTTTCTTTCATATTGGATTAGGACCCCACCCTCATGACCTTTTTATTTTTTATTTTTTATTTGTTGAGACAGGCTTTAGCTCTGTCGCCCTGGCTGGACTGCAGTGGCATGATATAATCACAGCTTACTGCAACCTTGAACTCCTGGGCTCAAGTGATCCTCCTGCCTTACTCTTCTGAGTAGTGAGGACTACAGGTGCATACCACCACACCCAGTTACATTTTAAATTTTTTTGTAGAAATGGAGTCTCTTTATATTGCCCAGGCTGGTCTTAAACTCCTGGCATCAAGCAATCCTCCTGCCTTGGTCTCCCAAAGTGCTGGGATTATAGGCATGAGCCACTGTACTTGGCCCTAATTTAATCTTAATTACCTTGATAAGGCCCTGTCTCCAAATACAGTCACATTGGGAGCTGGGATCTCAACATAAAAATTTGGTGAGGGCACAAGTGTACATATGTAACAAACCTGCACGTTATGCACATGTACCCTAGAACTTAAACTATAATAATAAAAAATAAAAAATAAATTAAAAAAAAAAAGAAAAGAAAATCTATCAGAGATGTAGTCAAAATAGTAATTCCCAGAGTAGATCTCGAGGTCAGGTCAGGTCTCATCTGAAGTATGGTAACTATTTTGTAAACAAAATATTAGTCAAGCCAAATTAAGGAAAATCTCCTTTATCAGCTGCATCTCAATCTCTAGGCTTATTGATTGAGATTCATTATAAAAGAAAGAGATTAGATTATGTAGCTTAAACTATACTAGAAAATTGATTCAAACATTAGAAACATAATATAATCAAGGAACTATGAATCAGTGTGAGATCTCTCACTCCTAGCTGTGTGATTACTGGCCAATTTCTCATGCTTCATACATCATCTGTAGTATGAGGGGTTGGGATTTAATTATCTGAAGTCACTTACGACTCTAAATTTTAATTTTAGAGATCTTCGTCAATAAGATTGTAAACAACAGGTGCTTTATAGTTAACCTAAAAATGTAATTGATCAAAACTTTATAGTAATCAAACATAAAATTTCCTCAAGCCATGTCCTCAACTCTTACCCAACTCCTAGAAATGTCCTGGTGTCTCTGAGAACCACTATTTGAAAATGACTGTCTAGGGGAATAGTACAGTGTGTTTATTTTTTGAAGGCTTATTTTATTTTAATGATTGATCTATGCAATACCGAGGCCATTATGTACAGATAAGTGAGGGGAGCTTTATTTCTTGGTCTTTTCTGTACTGGACAAAGTCTTGATGATATACTCATTGGTCTGGAGGCACTCAACACAATGAGACAATCTGTTTAATACTTCATTCAAAGCTATGCAACTTTTTTTTCTGATGTTCAATTTCACCTTCTTCAAAGAACAGTTCAAATACTACATCCTACAATTGAATCTCTTTCTGATTATCTTAGAAGTAATTTTTTTTCTCTATATTGTCACAGTTCTTCTTGTTGCTTTTATCACATTCCATGTCGGAGTATAGTCATTTATATATTGATTCATTTTATCTCCTCTCCTACCTAGATCATAAGCATTTGAAATACAGTGATTTGTTTTGTCTTCTCTCCTCAGACTACCAACATATTGCCTTTATAACTGTTGGAATATTGTACATTGTGGAGCCTAATAAATATGAAAATTGAAAAAAAAATTTGGTGAGGGCACAATTCAGTCTGTAACAGATGTCCAGTGGGCACCTCATCTTCTTGGTGAATGGCAGTTCCATCCTTCCAGGTGCTCAGGCTGAAACCCTATACTCCCCTCTTTCTTGCTCGCTGCACATTTCAGTCCACCAGCAAATCCTTCTGTCTCTGCTTTAAAAACGTACGTGGATTCTAACTGCTTCTTTCTGCTTTCACTGCCATCACCCTGATCCAAATAATCATCATTTTAAAACTATATTAAGAAAATGGCCTCTTGTGGCCAGGTGCGGTGGCTCACGCCTGTAATCCCAGCACTTTGGGAGGCCAAGGCAGGCAGATCACAAGGTCAGGAGATCGAGACCATCCTGGCTAACCTGGTGAAACCCTGTCTCTACTAAAAATATAAAAAAATTAGCCGGGCGTGGTGGCAGCTACCTGTAGTCCCAGCTACTCGGGAGGCTGAGGCAGGAGAATGGTATGAACCCAGGAGGCAGAGCTTGCAGTGAGCTGAGATTGCTCCACTGCACTCCAGCCTGGGCAACACAGCGAGACTCCATCTAAAAATAATAATAATAATAATAATATAAAAAAAAGAAAATGGCCTGTTGCACTGTCTCCTGTTTCTGCCTTTGGCCTTTAAAATCTTTTATCAATGTGCCAGTAAGAGTAATCTTTCTAAAACAGAAGTCAAGCCATGTCACCTTCTGTTCAACCCCCTGCCACAGGAGACCCCATCTCATTCTTTTAGTGGCCAGAAAAGCCCTGTGGGACACTTCTCTGATTGCCTGGTATTCTGCTGCTTGCTCCTACTACTCAGCCACACTATTCTTGCAGTACCTTGGGGCACGTTCTTACCTCAGGGCCTTTGCATTTGCTGTTCCCTCCAGCTGAAATGCTCTTGCACTGGATATTATGTGTTGTGCTTCCAACATCTTTGTCAGATATCTGCTCAAATATGACATTTTCATCCAGGCATGGTGGCTCATGCCTGTAATCCCAGCACTTTGGGAAGCCGAGGTGGGTGGACCACCTGAGATCAGAAGTTCGAGACCAGCCTGGCAAACGTGGCAAAACCCCATCTCTACAAAATACAAAATTAGCCAGGCATGGTGGCGGGCACCTGTGATCCAAGCTACTCAGGAGGCTGAGGCAGAAGAATCGTTTGAACCTGGGAGGCAGAGGTTGCAGTGAGCTGAGATCATGCCACTGCACTCCAGCCTGGGCAACAGAGTGAGACTCCATCTCAAAAAAAAAAAAAAAAAAAAAAAAAAGACATTTTCAGAGAGGTCCTCTTTGACTATCTTACAAAAAATAGTGCTCTCACTCTTGCTGTGCAAACTTGATTTCCTGTACCCTACTGTATGTATTTTTGAAACAGTCATCACCATGTGATACACTCTTTCTACATTATTTTCTTGGGCATTTGCCTATTGTCACCTTTTCTCCCTACTACCATGTGACTCCATGAGGGCAAACACTTAATCTGTTATGTTCACTGGGGCATCTCCAGAACTTGCCTGAAACCCAGTAGGTATTCAATAAGTTCTAGAGGGATGAATGAATGACTCCTCTCACTGTAAGGGAGTTTGGGATATGTAGTCTTTATCTGGGCACATTTCTACCTGTTCTCTTTGTAGAGGAGAAACAGATGAGGATGTTGGATAAGCAGCTCAGCATGTTCCCCAACATGTAAGGGAGTCATGTCGAGTTCTGCACTCTCCTTCTTGGTACACATCCTCAGAATGCATCCTTTGCAGAAGCAGGAAGTGCTTGTGCTTGCTGTGAGCCTTTGTGGACAGAGGCAGGATCATGCTGGCTAGAATCCAGTGGACAAGGTAAGGAAATGTAAGCATTGAGGAGGGGTATGCATTTGTTGTATGAGGTTCAAGGAGGTCCTGCCTCAACGAAGAGGGTCACACAGACCCCTAGGAAGACTGGACTCTGTGCACTGGAGCTAGTGGGTCTCTGGAGATATGAGGATCACAGGCCTGATTTCCAGAGTGTGGCATGGAATGGTGCTGGGTGTGTATCTTAGTCTGTTTTGTACTGCTATAACATAATAACTGAGATTAGGTAATTTATAATAAACAGAAATTTATTTTTTATGGTCCTGGAGTCTAAGTCCAGAATCAAGGGGTTGGCATCTCATGAGGGCTGCTTGCTGCATCATTACATGGCAGAAGGTGGAGACGGCAAGAGATAAAGTGCACACAAGAGAGGCAAGAACAAATGTGTTCCTCTATAGTGAACTCATTCCCACGATAATTAACGTACTTCCACAATCATGGCATTAATTCATTCACGAAGTCAGAGTCATCATGGCCCAATCACCTCTCCACAGACCCATCTCTTAGTACTGTTACAATGGCAATTAAATTTCAACATGAGTTTTGGAGGGAACATTCAAACATAGCAGCATGTCATTCTTCATGTTCATCTCTGAGCATACTCCCACCCTTGCTGTTTCCATCCTTGATGCTTTGCCTTTCATCCCCAAGACTGGCTTCAGCCCATACTCTATTGTACCAATGCCAAAAATTGAGGTTTAAAGTCTCACTGAGTAATCTTAACCAAAGATATATTGTAAACCAATAGTCACTGAATTCTACTTGCTCACCTGTGGATATTAGTTGGGTATGTAAGTTAGTGTTTGCTGCTTAAAATAGCAGCTGTTTATGAGCTCACAATTCTGTGGGTTTGCAATTTGGGCTGGGATCAGTGGGGTTGTTCTTTTGCTCTCAATTGGGCTCACACGTTCAACTGCAGCCAACTTCTGTGTTGGCTGAGGCTGGCTGGTCTAGGTCCAGGATGGCTTATCTCTACTTTGTGTGGTCCCTCATAGTTGGCAGGCTGGCACAGGCTTGTTTTCATGGCAGCCCCACAGGGCTCTGAGGGAGCAAATAAGAGCATGCATGACTTATTGAGGCCTAAGCTCAGATCCCAAACTCCATCACATCTATTACATTCTGTTGGTCAAAGCAAGTTGTCACAAAGGCTAGCGTATGAACCACAGAACTATGAATGAGAAAGGAGAGAGATATGTCTTCATCCAGGGGCCTGTTTTTTGTAGGCCCTCGGTCTGCTCCTCTCTTTCCCAGCAGTAGTGGGTTCTGTGGAGACCTCTGCTTTCTGCCCTTGGACTAGACAGCTGTGTCTGTGAGCTCTGTGACCGTTTTTTCAGTCAGGCTTCATAGAAGCCCTCAGAGACATGTTTTTGCTTAAAAGCCTTTTGATTTTCCTGGTCAGTTGTCATAGTTGGAGCTTTTTGGCAAGGCTTCAGCCATTCATATCTAATCCTGTACAATGATTAATGGAGGTGGTTTCACTTTTATTGTCCCTCTGTGGCAGCCTGTCTCCCCAGTGGCTGGGACAGAAGCTGCTCACAGGTCTGTGGCTATTGATGGGCAGAGCCAGAGACATGCTGTGCTCATTCTAGGACGTGGTGGGGATGGAGGTATGGGTCACATCCTGCTCTAATACCTTGGCCAACAGTTTTAACTTTTCCTAACTGCCTCCCACAGTATCATTTCCCTCATATTTATAAATTATATGATAAGACTCACTTTTGCTATCATCAGTTTGTCCCGCTACTGGACCATCAGCCTACAAACATGCTATCATTTCTCCTATCTTAAAATGTTGATCTTCTCTTGACTCCATGTCTCTTTTCCCACTACTCTTCAGTGATGAACTCTTAAAAAATATAACTATACTCACTCTCCCAATATATGGGCTTCCATTTCCCCTTAAAGCCTCTCTGATCAGGGCTCCTACTCACCTCCTCTGAAATTGCTCTTGGCAAGGTCAGTTGCTAAGGCCAATGGTCATTCTCTGTCCCTGTCTGATTCTGCACAGGTGGTCATTTTCTCCTTGAGAAACTTTCCACTCACTTGGCCCTCTCCTCTCTTCTTGCTGGCTGGTTCATCCTCATTTCCCTGACCACTGAATATTGGAGGGCCCTAAGGTTCAGGCTCCAGGCCTTTCCTCTTTCTTATGTATGTCTCCTTAGTGATCTCATCCTGCCTGTTGGTTCCATTGGTCTATGTGTCTGTTTTTATGCCAGTACTATGCTGTGCTATATACTCTGTACTATAATTTGAAGTCAGGTGATGTGATTCCTCCAGTTTTGTTCTTTTTGCTCAATATAGCTTGGCTATTCTGGATCTTTTGTGGTTCCATATAATTTTAGCATTTTTTTTCTAATTTTAATTTTTTAAAAAAATTTTGTATAGATGGGGTCTCACCATCTTGCCCAGGCTGGTCTCAAACTCTTGACCTCAGGCGATCCTCCTACCTTGGCTTCCTAAAGTACTGGGATTATAGGCGTGAGCCTCCATGCCCAGCCTGTTTTTTCTATTTCTGTGAAAAATGTCATTGGCATTTTGATAGGGATTACATTGAATTTATAGACTGCTTTGGGCAATATGAACATTTTCACAATATTGATTCTTTTAGATCATGAACATGAAATATCTTTCCATTTTTTGGTGTCTTCCTCAATCTCTTTCATCAGTGTTTCATAGTTTTCATTGCAGAGGTCATTCACTTCTTTGGTTAAGTTAATTCCTAGGTATTTACTTTTATTTGTAGCTATTATAAGTGGGATTACTTTCTTGATTTCTTTTTCAGATTATCTGGTGTTGGCATATAGAAATGCTACTGATTTTTGTATGTTGATTTTGTATCCTGTAACTTTACTGAATTTGTTTATCAGTTCTAATAGTTTTTTGGTGGATTCTTTATGTTTTTCCAAATATAAGATCATATCATCTACAAACAATGATAACTTGACTTCTTCCTTTCCTTTTTTTTTTTTTTTTTTTGAGACAGAATCTTGCTCTGTCAACTAGGCTGGAGTGCAGTGGCATGAACTCGGCTCACTGCAATTTCTGCCTCTCTGCTTCAAGCGATTCTCCCGCCTCAGCCACCCGAGTAGCTGGTATTTCAGGCTTCCACCACCATGCCCAGCTAATTTTTGTATTTTTAGTAGAGACAGATTTTCACCATGTTGGCCAGGCTGGTCTCAAACTCCTGACCTCAAGTGATCTGCCTGCCTCAGCCTCCCAAAATGCTGGGATCGCAGGCGTAAGCCACCATGCCTGGCCTTCCTTTCCAATTTGGATGCCCTTTTTTCTCTTGTCTGATTGCTCTAGCTAGGATTTCCAGAACTATGTTGAATAACAGTGGTGAAAGTGGGCATTCTTGTGTTGTGTTCCAGATCTTAGAAGAAAGGCTTTCCATTTTTCCCCATTCTGTATGATACTAGCTGTGGATCTGTCATATATAGCTTTTATTGTGTTGAGGTATGTTCCTTCTGTGCCCAGCTTTTTGAGGGATTTTGTCATGAAGGAATATTGAATTTTATAAAGTGCTTTTTCAGCATCAGTTAAAACAATCATATGGGTTTTTTCCTTCTTTTTTTGATATAATGTGTTTCATTAATTTATTTGCATATCTTGTACCATCTTTGCCCATTTGGTCATGATGAATGATCAATGATGAATTTAATGTGTTGTTGAATTCAGTTTGTTGGTATTTTGTTGAAGATTTTTCCATCATTGTTCATCGGGGATATTAGCTTGTCATTTTCTTTTTTTGATGTGTCTTTATCTGGTTTTGGTATCAGGGTAATACTGGCTTCATAGAATGAGTTTGTAAGTATTCCCTCCTCTATTTTTCAGAATAGTTTGAATAGAATTGGTATTAGTTTTCTTTAAATATTTGATAAACTTCAGTAGGGAAGCCATCGGGTCCCTGGATTTCCCTGGCTGGGAGACTTTTTAAATTTTCTTCTTAATTTCTTCATTGACTCACTGGTCATTCAAGAGCATATTGTTTAATTTTCATGTGTTTGTATAGTTTCCAAAATAACTCTTGTTATTATTTCTAGTTTTATTACATTGTGGTCTGGGAAGATTCTTTTTTTTTTTTTTTTTTT
>NW_016804136.1:4339483-4359270 GCF_001698545.2 Rhinopithecus bieti
TTTTTTTTTTTTTTTTTTTTTTTAACTTTAAAGACGTGTTTTGTGGTCCAGTATATGGTCTATCTTCCTGAGGAGAAGAATGAGCATTCTGTACCCATTGGAGGAAATGTTTTGTAAATATGCATTAGGTCCATTTGGTCTATAGTGCAGATGAAGTCCAAAGTTTCCTTGGTGATTTTCTGTCTGATGATCTGTACAGTGCTGAAAGTGGGGTGTTGAAGTCTACAGCTATTATTGTAGTGAGGTGTATTTCTCTCTTTAGCTTTAATATTTGCTGTATATACCTGGACACTCCAGTGTTGAGTGCATACATGCTTACAATTGTTATATCCTCTTGCTGAATTGACTCCTTTATTATTATATAATGACCTTCCTTGTCTCTTTTTATAGTTTTTGTCTTGACATCTTTTTTTTTAGATGAGGTCTCACTCTGTCACCCAGGCTGGAGTGCGGTGGTAATGTCTTGGCTCACTGAAATCTCTGCCTCCTGGGTTCAAGCAATTCTCCTGTCTCAGCCTCCCAAGTAGCTGGGACTACAGGAATGTGCCACCATGCCTGGCCAATTTTTGTACTTTTAATAGAGACGAGGTTTTGTCATATTAGCCAGGCTGGTCTCGAACTCCTGACCTCGGAGTTCGACCGGCGATCCAAAGTGATCCACCCACTTTGGCCACCCAAAATGCTTGGGATCATAGTCATGATCCACTGTGCCTGGCCAGTTTTTGTCTTGAAATCTATGTTGTCTGATATATGTGTAGCTACTCCTGCTGTGTTTTCGTTTCCATTGGTGTGGAGTATCTTTTTCCATCCTTTTATTTTCCGTCTGTGTGAGTCTTTATAGGTGAAATGTGTCTCTTGTAAGCAATAGATTTTTTTTTTTAATTCATTCAGTCACTCTCTCTTTTGATTGGAGAGTTTAGTCCATTTACATTCAATGTGATTGTTGATAGGTAAGGGCTTACTCCTGCCATTTTGTTATTTGTTTTCTGGTTGTTTTGTGGTCTTCTCCTCCTTCTTTCCTTGATTTTGTCTTCCTTTAAGTGAAGGTGACTTTCTCTGGTGATATGTTTAATTTCTTGCTTTTGTATCTGTGGTATGTTTTTTGAGTTGATACCAAGAGGTTTGCAAATAATATCTTATAACCTATTATTTTAAACTGATGACAACTTAACACTGATTGCATCAACAAGGAAACAAACTAACAAACAAGAGAAAACTAATGAAAACTCAGCAGTTTATCTTCATCCCTCTACTTGTTGTTTCTATTTATATCTTATTGTGCTGTCTAGGTCTTGAAAAGTTATTGTAGTTATTACTTTTGATTGGCTCATTGTTTAGTCTTTCTACTCAAGATATAAGTAGTTTACCCATCACAATTACAGTGTTATAATATTCTTTTCTTTTCTTTTTCTTTTTTTTTGTTTTTTGAGATGGAGTCTTGCTGTTGCCCAGGCTGGAATGTAGTGGATGATCTTGGCTCACTGCAACTTCCATCTCCCAGATTCAAGCAATTCTCCTGCCTCAGCATCCCAAGTAGTTGAGACTAGAGGCATGTGCCACCACATCTGGCTAATTTTTGTAATTTAGTAGAGTCAGTATTTCACCATGTTGGCCAGGTTGGTCTCAAACTCCTGACCTCAAGTAATTCACCCGCCTTGGCCTCCCAAAGTGCTAGGATTACAGGTGTGAGCCCCCACACCCGGTCTATTCTGTGCTTTTCTATGTAGTTACTATTCCCAGTGAGTTTTGTACCTTCAGATGATTTCTTATTGCTTATTAACATTCTTTTCTTTCAGATTGAAGAACTCCCTTTAGCATTTCTTATAGAACAACTCTGGTGTTGATGAAATCCCTCAGTTTTTGTTTGTCTGGGATATTATTTCTCCTTTATGTTTGAGGGATACTTTCGCTGGATACACTATTTTGGGAGAAAAGTTTTTTCCATCAGCACTTTAAATATGTCATGTCACTCTCTTCTGGCCTGTAAGATTTCCACTGAGAAGTTCGCTGCCAGACATATTGGAGCTTCATTGTATGTTGTTTTTTTTTTTTTTTTTTGAGACAGAGTCTTGCTCTGTTGCCCCGGCTGGAGTGCAGTGGCACAATCTTGGCTCACTGCAAGCTCCGCCTCCCAGGTTCACGCCATTCTCCTGCCTCAGCCTCCCGAGTAGCTGGGACTACAGGCGCCTGCCACCACGCCCGATTAATTTTTTGTATTTTTAGTAGAGATGGTTAGTGTTAGCCAGGATGATCTCGATCTCCTGACCTCGTGATCTGCCCACCTCAGCCTCCCAAAGTGCTGGGATTACAGGTGTGAGCCATCGCACCCGGCCTTGTTTTTTTTGAGATGGAGTTTCACTCTGTCACCCAGGCCGGAGTGAGTTGGCATGATCTCAGCTCACAGCAACCTCTGCCCCCAGAGTTCAAACGATTCTCCTGTCTCAGGCTCCTGAGTAGCTGGAATTACAGGCGCCCACCACCACTGCCAGCTAATTTTTGTGTTTTTAGTGGAGACGGGGTTTCACCATGTTGGCCAGGCTGGTCTGGAACTCCTGACCTCAAGTAATCCACCTGCCTCAGCCTCCCAAAGTTCTGGGATTACAGGCATGAGCCACAGTGTCCAGCCCCCATTGTATGTTATTTCTTTTTTGTTTATTGCTGCTTTTAGGATCCTTTCTTTCTCCTTGACCTTTTGGAGTTTGATTATTAAATGTCTTGAGGTAGCCTTGTTTGGATTAAATCTGCCTGGTGTTGTGTAACGTTCTCGTACTTGAATATTGGTATCTTTCTCTAGGTTTGGGAAGTTCTCTGTTATTATCCCTTTGAATAAACTTTCTATCCCTATCTCTCCCTCTCTACTGCCTCTTTAAGGCCAATAAATCTTAGATTTGCCTTTTGGAGGCTCTTTTCTAGATCTTCTAAGCATGCTTCATTCTTTTTTATGTTTTACTTTGTCTCCTATGACCATGCATTTTTAAATAGCCTGTCCTCAAGCTCATTAATTCTTTCTTCTGATTGATCAATTCTGCTATTAAGAGACTCTGATAGACTGGGTACTGTGGCTCATATCTGTAATCCTGGCATTTTGGGAAGCCAAGGCAGGTAGATCACTTGAGTTTACAAGTTCAAGATCAGCCTGGGCAACATGGTGAAACCCTGTCTCCACCAAAAATACAAAAAATTAACCAAGCATAGTTGTGTGTGCCTCTGGTCCAACTACTCAGGAGGCTGAAGTGGGAGGGTCACTTGATCCTAGGAGGTAAAGGTTGCAGTGAGCCAAGATTGCACCACTGCACTCCAACCTGGGTGACAGAATGAGACCCTGTCTCAAAACAAAACAAAACAAAAGAAGAGAGAGAGACTCTGATATATTATTCTTCAGTATGTTCCTTGCACTTTTCAACTCTAGAATTTCTGCTTGATTCTTTTTAATTACTTCAATTTCTTTGTTAACTTTATCTGATAGGATTTTGAATTCCTTTCCTGTGTTGTTTTGAATTTCATTGAGTTTCCTCAAAACAGCAATTTTGAATGCTCTGTCTGAACGGTCACATATTTCTGTCTCTTCTTGATTGGTCACTGGTGACTTATTTAGCTCAATTGGTGAAGTAATGTTTTCTTGGATGGTCTTGCTGCTATGGAGTTTGTTGGTATCTGGGCATTGAAGAGTTGGGTATTTATTGTAGTCTTCGAAGTCAAGGCTTGTTTGTACTAATCCTTCTTCAGAAGACTTTCCAGGTATTCAGAGGGACTTGGGTGTTGTGATCTAAATTTTTGATCACAGCAGCCATATCTGCATGAGGGGACACCCCAAGCCCAGTGATGCTGTGACGTTTGCAGACTTGTGGAGGTACTGCCTTGGTGTTCTTAGACAGGATCCTGAAAAATTCACCGGATTACCAGGCAGAGACTCTTGTTCTCTTCCATTACTTTCTCCCAAACAAATGGAGTCTCTCTCTGCTGAGCTGCCTGGAGCTGGGGGTGGGGTGACATACGTACCCCTATGGTTACAAACACTGGGACTCAGGCCTGAAGCCAGCATGGCAATGGGTCTCAACCAAGGCCCTCAGTAACCTCTGCCTGGCTACCACCTATGTTTGTGCAAGGCCCTAAGGGCTCTACCATTAGCAGGTGGCAAAGCCAGCCAGGCCTGTGTTCTTCTCTGCAGGGCAGCACATTCCCCCTGTTCCCAGATGAGTCCAGAGATGTCTCCTGGGAGTCGGGGCCTGGATTTCTACTCTACTGTGACTGAGCTTGCACCCAGGCTACAGGATGATATCCCACTCTTCCCTCCCCTTTCTACAAGTAGAGGAGTCTCTTCTCATAGCCACCATTGTCCCAGGTGAGTACTGCCTGGCTACTGCTGATGTTCACTCAAGACCCAAAGGCTCTTCAGTCAGCTTGCAGTGAATGCTTCTGGACATAGGACTCTCCCTTCAGGGCAGTGGGCTCCCCTTTGGCCCAGAGCAGGTCTAGAAATATCATCCAAGAGCCAAGGCCTGGAATCAGGAAACCTACGCGCCTACCTGGTGCTCTACCAAACTGTGGCCAAGCTGGTACTTAAGCCACAAATGAGGTCCCTTTTATTCTTACCTCTCCTTTTCTCAAGCAGAAGGAACCTCTCCCCATAGCCGCTATAGTTTCAAATGTGCTGGGTTACACCTGAAGCCAGCACATCTCTGAGTCTCACCTAAGTCCTGTGGTGAGTACTGCCTGGCTACCACTGCTGATTTTTCAGAGCCCAAGGGCTTTTTATTCAGCAGGTGATGAGAGTTGTCAGGACTGGGTCCTTCCCTTCAAGGCAGTGGATTTCCTTTTGGTCCAGGGAGTATCTAGGAATATCACCCAGGAGCTAGGGCCTGGAATGGGAGCCTCAGAACTCTGCCTGTGCCCTGTCCTACTGTGGCTACACTGGCATCCACATTGCAAGGCAAAGTCCTCTTTATTCTTCTCTCTCTGCTCCTAAAGCAGAAAGAAGGAGTCTTTTCCTGAGCTGCCAGCTATGCTACCTGTGGTTGAGGGAGGGTTGGCATAAGCACTCCCTTGGACACCCTTAGCTAGTGTTTCACTAGGTCATATGGCCCCCATGTGCTCTGGCTCCAAGCCCAAGACAGCACCAGGATGTGCCTAGAAATTGCAGTCCTTGTAGTGTAGACTGCCTCTCAAGTTTATTTAGAACCACAGAGCACTTTAGCCCATGGTGGCAAGACTTGCCAGAACCCAAGTTCTGAGTGCTGGGATGGGTGATTCCCCTCTGGCTGGGGCTGGTCTAAACGCTTCCTCTGTGGTCGCCGCCTGAGTTCTGCCTGCTGTTGTTTTCTGTTGTGACAGGCAAGCACTGATTTCCAATGCAAAGTCCCACAATCACTGTGCTGTTCCTGCCTCAAGTGCACAGATTATCTCTCCATGCCTCATGGCTGGAGCTGGAGAATGGGGGATGAATGGCATAGCCAACACAAGACTGTCTTTTCAACTGTCTTCAGTGTCTCTTTCAGTGATATGAAGTTAAAACCAGGTATTGTAATCACTCACCTGATTTTTGTTTCTTATGGAGGTGCATTTTTTTTATATGTGGATAGTTGTTCAATTTGATATTCTTGTGTTGAGGACAATTGGTGGAGGCGTCTATTTGGCCATCTTGCCCCACCTCCTTGCTATTATTATTTTGAACAAACTGTTATCTGTCAGATCAATTCAGAATAAGAAAAATAGGTCAGGCTCAGTGGCTCAGGCCTGTAATCCTAGCACTTTGGGAGGCTGAGGCGGGTGGATCACGAGGTCAGGAGTTCGAGACCAGCCTGACCAATATGGTGAAACCTTGTCTCTACTAAAAATACAAAAATTAGCCAGGCGTGGTGGCATGCACCTGTAGTCCCAGCTACTTGGGAGACTGCGGCAGAAGAATTGCTTGAACCTGGGAGGCGGAGGTTGCAGTGAGCCGAGACTGCACCATTGCACTGCAGCCTGGGCAACAGAGCAAGACTCTGTTTCAAAAAAAAAAAAAAAAGAGAGAAAGAAAAAGAAAACTTTGTATTTTACCTTCACTTATTCCTTCTCTAATGTCCTTCCTTTCTTTATATAGATCTGAATTTCTGACCTATATAATTTTCTTCTGTCAGAAGAGTTTCTTTTAAAATTTCTTGCAAGGTAAGTCTACTGGTAACAAATTCTCTCAATTTTTGTTTGGGAATGTCTTTGAGTCTGTATTTGTCTTTCTTTCTTTTTTCTTTTTTTGGACTTAAAATCCAAGTATAAATGTTCTTCAGTCATTTAGTAAATTTCAAAGCCAAGTCACTAAAGACAGAGGCTAGCAATTTTCTTTCATCATTCACCAATAACAGACTATGTCTGGGGACAGTGGCCTTCATCAGCAGGTGCCCTTTTTTGGTGAATGAATCTGATCATTCAGATGTGGAGAGAATGAAGTGTCTTCTTCGGTTTCAGACCCGGAATGCTCCTGATCTCCGTCTTGGGGTTCTATGTCTCCCATCAGTTCTTGCAGAAACTTGAATTTAGATTTTAAAAAGATGCCATACAAAATACGGTGGATGCCCCCCTCATCACACACCATCAGCAGCAGGACAATCAACAGTGTGGCCATGAACACAGCAGGCTAGCCCAATATTGTGCTATCTTGAGGGGAGGAGGGTAGTTGACTTAGGGCACCTGGCATGTACTGTGGAGGGAATGGGTGAGTAGGCAGATGGTATGTCCCAGGCTTCAGTGGTGGGTGCCCAGCATGGCAGGGCACCTCTTGTCCTTCACTTTTAAAAAAAAGATTAAAAAATATATACATAGATGTACATATTTTGGGGATATATGTGATAATTTAATACATTCATACAATTTGTAATGATCAAATAAGTCTAATTAAGACATTTGTAATCTGAAATATTTGTATTTTCTTACGCTAGAAACATTTATTCTCTTCTAGCAATTTTTTAAAAAAATTAAACTTTTTTTATAGATGGTGTCTCACTCTGCTGTCACCCAGGTTAGAGTGCAATGGTGTAACATATCTCACTGCAGTCTCAAACTCCCAGGTTCAAGTGATCCTCCCATCTAGCCTCCTGAGTAGCTGAGACTACAGGTGCATACAACCATGCCGGGCTACTTTTTACAATTTTTTTTTTTTTTTTTTTTGTAGAGACAGAGTTTCACTATGTTTCCCAGGCTGGTTTCAAACTCCCAGCCTCAAGCAATCCTTCTGCCTTGGCCTCCCAAAATGTTGGGATTACAGGCGTGAGCCACCACACCTGGCCTTTTCTAGCTATTTTGAAATATACAATAGATTATTGTAAACTATAGTCACTGTAATTATCTATTAACCATTGGGTCTTATTTCTTCTATCAAAGTGTGTATTTGTACCTATTGATCAACCTCTCTCTGTGCCCCCTCTCTCCTTCCCAGCCTCTGGTAACTACCAGTCTACTCTCTATCTTCATGAAATACACTTTTTAAGCTCCCACATGAGTGAGGGCATGCGATGTTTGTCTGGTTCTGATGCTTTAATTTCCTCAAACTGTGTTTTTGCCTTTTAGTATGGCTTGTCATGTTTGTTTGTTTGTTTGTTTTTTGAAACCCAGATCTCATGTCTTGCATGTTGGGTTCAGGCAACTTGTCTTTAGTTTGTAGGTCTCTGGATCAAGTAAATCATAACCAAACCTGATGTGGAGACAAATTATCCTTCATGGACTTTGAGTTGGATTTGGTTGTTTTTCTCCACTTAGGAGATGGTGTGTATATTTTGTCAGAATATTTGGTGATCCAGAAGGGTGGACTGTGGTGTTAGTAGGTCTGTCCACAGATTATTTTTATCTCTCTGTCAACCAGACACTTGGTAAGTTGTACCTCCTTCATCACTTGTGATTGGTGGGGCCACATTACCAGTTTTATTTTATTTTTTACTTTTTGTTTTGAGACAGAGTCTCACTTTGTCGCCCAGGCTGGAGTGCAGTGACACGATCTCAGTTCACTGCAACATCTGCCTCCCAGGTTCAAGCAATTCTTGTTCCTTAGCCTCCCAAGTAGCTAGGATTACAGATGTACACCAGCACACTTGGCTAATTTTTGTGTTTTTAATAGAGATCAGGTTTCACCACGTTGGCCGGGCTTGCCTCGAACTCCTTACCTTAGGTGATCCACCCGCCTCGGCCTCCCAAAGTGCTGAAATTACAGCAGTGAGCCACTGTGCCTGGCCACATGACCAGTTTTAAACAATGAGTTTTGAGAATTTACAATATGTATAACTTTAGGGCTGAACTTTTGCTTGATGAGATGAGACCTTCTAGAATTATTTTTTTCTGTCTCCCATGATAACTAGCTATGTTTCTTCAGCTGATTGCTAAATGAATGCATGTGGAGCAATGTCCCAGCTGACCTGAAATGAACATGTGGTATCAGTGAGAAATACACCTCTGTTGTTTAAGCCATTGTTGTCTGTGAGTTGCTTGTTATCTTAGCATAATACAGCCTAACCTGACTGTTAACACAGCTTAACCTTACATCTTCTTTAGATCTTGACTTACCTGTAGTGTTTTCCTCAAGGCTTTAAGATTGCACCCATACCCACCCCATCACTCTACCCCCTTCTCTACTTTATATTCATCTACAACACCTATCTTAATATAACATCACATAGTTTGCTCATTTATTTTATTATTCATCTCCTCCTGCCACCAAAATGTAAGCCCATGAAGGCAGCGATGGTCTGAGTTTGAGTTCCACTGAAAGCTGACCCTTGAGACAGGGGATATGGGGTTGGCTGTTCATTTGGGAGATGATCCTGAAGGGTATAAGAAAGGGAACTGGGGGAAAAAACCATAGAAAATAAAATCAATAAAGGAGGCATTAGTAAACTTATTAGTGCTGTGGACAATTCTTTGGAGATCCTCTGAGAAGCCCTGTTGAGCTGAAATTCTCATACATTTCCTACCTAGAGATAGAAAAACTGGAGTCTTGTCCCCAACTCCTGCCCATTGTTGAATGTAGGGAGGCTTAAATCTCTGGTGCATTCAGACTGACTTGTGCATGGGCTGAGCAAGCTTGCCCCGTGCAGAGAAAGCCTTCTGGCCAAGAAGCAGAGAGGTAGACACAGTTCCTGTGCATAGGAACTATCCAACACAGTTGCAGGTGTGTCAAGGGGGCATGCAGTGGGGGCATCAACAGAATCTACCATAGAGAGTTTTGCTTTTTATTTCCTGATGTGGCCCCAGCTCCTAAATACTGTTTGACAATTTCTAAATAGTGAACGAATGAATGAATGAGTACCCTATAGTGGGCATTCACTGGATGTGTCCCCAGCATCTATTTCCCTTTTGGAATTAGCCCTTTCCCTTTTTTCCCTTGGGATGCTACCTCTCCCCATTTCTCAGCCTGCGGCTTTGGTTGGGATTGAACCGACGTCTAGTTACTGGGTGTGGACTACCTCCCCATCCCCTACCCCAAAGACTTGATATAATCAACCTTTCTTACTCACCTCCCCCTCCCCACCACAGTGATCTGTTTAGGAATGGACACATGACCCATTTGCGACCAATGAGAGTGAATTTCAGGGTTTATTCTCTCTTTCTCTGTAAGGATGTGAGGTCTAGGAAAGCTGCAGCCATTTTGCCACCATGTGAAACCTGGGACATCTGAACTGACTCCATGAAGCCCGAAGAGAAAGCTAATAAGAAGGCAGAGAGAAGAGGAAAAGAGTCTTGGTCTTTGAAAATATCTTTTGGAGCTGCTGGATCAAGTCTCACTTGAAGGTAGAACTAAATCTGCACTTTAAATTTACATATCCAATAAAAAGTTCTTTATGTGGTAAGCCAGTTTGAGGTGGACTTCCTGTCACTTATGGCTAAAAGAACCCTTGCTTATTCTATACCTAACTCAAGGTGTGTTGTGAGGTTTCAATAAAATAGCACTTAGTGAAGCAAGGTACACAAATAATACTCAATGAATGGTAAGCAATATTGTTATGATGCATTTATTTTTACAGAGTTTTGTGACCCTTTTATTCTCTCCTCCAACATTGGCATGTTTCTGTTATTCTTTTCAGTATTATTTAATTTATTCCCCAAAGGAGAGCGGTTAAGAGTATTGCCTAGCCACAGGCTCTCAACCCGCACCCCGAGCCTCAGATTCTCCTCACACAGCCACAGCTGTACCACATGGCCCATGTGGTATGGTTCTCATTCCTCTGACATCTAATTCTCACTTTTGGGCAATGTTTGTCTCATCAAGCTTTACACACAAATATTTTCAGCAAAGTGCTCCAAATGCCTTTTTCAGAAATCTGAATCCACATGAAAACAATGGCAACAAGAAAAAGGTGTAAACTTTCCAGAACAGGCCCAGAATTTGAAAATGTGATAAAGAGGTTATTGTGCGCCCAAACTTTTCACACAAGAATTGGAGGAGATTTAACACATGGAATAATAAACAGAGGAAGGCTGGCTAATGCAGAGCAGATGGGCCTGCAGGGCAGTGCTCAGCATTTCAACATCTTTCCCCCTGGACCTTCGGACTCAAGGTGATTGCATGCTGGTGTCTTCAGCTAAAAATAAAGTTAATGCTTTTGGGGCAATCATAAATATGGCTAGTTCAGTTTCTGGGGTGATTAGTGGTCTAAAGTTTTCAAGAACCTACTATGTGAAAGGCGTTTGATATTCACTAATATAATGCCAACCACTACTCCATTTTGAAGGAAAAAAATGAAGGCTCTGAAAGTGTAAATCATTTACTGAAGGGCACACAGCCAGAATGACAGTGGAGCCAGGATCACCCCTTGGTCTGTCTTATTGCATATGTCATGGCTCTGCAAACTGGGGCAACAGGTGAGCAGGGAAAAGAGTCATGGCCAAATAAAATTGAGACATACCGAGACAGACAGACAGACAGACAGACAGACACACACACACACACACACACACACACACACACACACACACACACACTCTTACACAGTAATAGCCTTATTAAGGTATAACTGATATACAATAAACTGTACATATTTAAAAGATGCTATTTGATAAGTTTTGACATATGTCTGTACCTGGGAAACCATCACTGCAATCATGATGGTGAGCATATCTAATACTCTCAAAAGTTTCCTCTTGCCTTTTGTAATTCCTCTCTGCCATCCTACCTGTCCCTCCCGCTGCTGATCCCAGACAACCACTGATCTGCTTTCTGTCACTACAGATTTGTTATATTTTCTAGAATTTTATATAAATAAAATAATACAATATGGACTATTTTTCTGTCTTCTTTCACTCAGCAAAATTATTTTGAGATTCATTCATGTTATTGCTTGTTTATTCCTTTATATTGTTGAGTAGTTATTCCATTGTATGAATATGCCACAATTTATTTATCTATTCATCTACATATGGACATCTATAGATGTTTGCACTTTTGGGCTATTAAAAATCAAGTTGATGTGAATGTTTGTAGACAAGTCTCTGTATGACGTGTATTTTCTTTTCTTTTGGATAAAAACCTAAGAATGAGATGACTAAATTATATTGTAGGTACATGTTTAACTTTTAAAGAAACCGTTAAGCTGTTTTCCAAAGTGGTTGCACCATTTTACCTTCCTACCAGTAGCGTATGAGAGTGCCAGTTCACCAGCATCTTCACCAGTACTTGGTGTGGTCAGTCTCTTTAATTTTTGTCATACTAATAGGCATGTAGTGGTATTAAGTCTCCTATGGTTTTAATTTGTTTTTCCCTAATAACTAATAATGTTGAGTATATTTTCATGTTTTTGTTTGCCATCTATATATCTTCATTAGGTAAGTGTTTATTCATACCTTTTGCATATTTTTTATTGAGTTGTTTCTTTTTCTTATCATTGAGTTTTGAGAGTTCTTTACATATTCTGGATACAAGTCTTTTAATAGATACATGTTTTGCAAACATTTTTTCCAAGTCTAGGCTTGTATTTTTATTTTCTTAACAGTGTCTTTTGAAGAGCAGAAGATTTAAATTCTGGCTAAGTCCAGTTTATATTATATATCACTTTAACTTCTGTTTTACATTTTAAAAATCTGGCCAGGCATTGTAGGTCACACCTGTAATCCCAGCACTTTGGGAGGCTGAGGCAAGCAGATGACTTGAGGTTAGGAGTTCGAGACTAGCTTGGCCAACATGGTGAAACCCCATCTCTACTAAAAATATAAAAATTAGTTGGGCATGGTGGCGGGCGCCTGTAATCCCAGGTACTTGGGAGGCTAAGGCATGAGACTCACTTGAACCCAGGAGGCGGAGGTTGCAGTCAAGATCATGCCACTGTACTCCAGCCTGGGCGACACAGTGAGACTTCATCTCTAAATAAATAAATAAATAAATAAAATATGAAAAAATAAAATCTTAGTTACATTCTGGAAGTTTTCTTGGCTTGATTTTATAACTCACACATTTTCTCTTTGGCAGTTCATTCTATTACTACTCAGCTTATATATTGAATGTTTTAAATTACCAAATTTTAAGTTAACTTCCCAAATAGAAATCATTCATGGCTGGCTGCAGCAGCTCACTCTTGTAGTCCCAGCACTTTGGGAGGCTGAAACAGGCAGATTGCTTGAGCCCAGGAATTCATGATCATCCTGGGCAACATGGCAAAGCCCTTTCTCTGCAAAAAATACAAAAATTATCTGGGTGTGGTGGTGTATACCTGTAGTGCCAGCTACTTGGGAGGCTGAAGCAGGATTGTTGCTTGAGCCATGGAGGTTGAGGCTGCAGTGAGCTGTGATCACATCTATGTACTCTAGCCCAGGTGATAGAGTGAGACCCTGTTTAAAATAAATAAATAAATAAATAAATAAATAATCATTCACAGTGTTTGCATATGGTAATCTTACATCTCCCTGATAATTTAATTATTCAGCCCAGCTCAGCTATCAGCTCTATTTCCTCAGGTGCAAGTTCCGCATTTGGTAAGAGGATGATGTCTGTTGCACAGAGATAGATTTCCACAATTGCTTAGTGAGTCTTAACTGAAGGATCATCTTTGTTTTGAGGGATCCCTGTTAGCATGTCTTTGATTGTTTATTGCAGTTTACCTACAGGAGACAGGTATGAGTCAGACATAGAGTGGCCAGGGAGGCATTTCATGGGGAGGGAGCTCCTCATTCTTTCTTGAAGTCACCAGTCCCCTGGAACACTATTTTAGCTCTGGGTCCTAAAGGCTCATACTCCTGGCTCCTCCATGGGGGCAGACACCTCTATTGCTCTGTTGCTGCTTAGTCCAAAGGGCAATGTTGACCTCACAGTTGCTACTTTGGTGCCCCAGCTCATTTCCCTTTAGGTATGCAGAGCTACTACTGCTCCCAGGCTCTTCTACCTCAAGGATTTTTGAGTTTTTTGGAGTAAGAGTCTCACTCTGTTGCTACTGGAGTACAGTGGAGTGATTTCAGCTCACTGCAACCTCTGCCTCCCAGGTTCAAGTGATTCTCCTGTCTCAGCCTCCCAAATAGCTGTGATTACAGGCACCCATCACCACGCCCAGCTAATTTTTGTATTGTTAGTAGAGACAGGGTTTCACCATGTTGGCCAGGCTGGTCTTGAACTCCTGGCCTCAGATGATCTGACCACTTTAGCCTCACAAAGTCCTGGGGTTACAGGGGTAAGCCACTGCGCCCGGTCACATGACCAGTTTTAGACCATGAGTTTTGAGAACTTATGATGTGTATAGTTTTAGGACTGAACTTTTACTTGATGATGTGAGACCTTCAGTGTGAGACCTTCAATGGGTCAATGAAATAATTCAAAGGGAAACTAAAAAATTTCTTAAGGCAAATGGAAATGGAAACACAGCATACCAAAACTTAAAATGGTAGGATTTTGAGTAAGTAGAAGAGTATAAAGAAGAAAAGAATGTTGATCCTAGAAATGTTCTATCTGCAGTAGAAGTTGCATATTCCTGGACTTTAACTTTGCAACTATAGAGTAGGATATATAATCATGACACTTGTTTTGGCTCAACTGTGAGCAATAATCATGAAGCCACAATCAAATTAGCACTATTTATTGGTTTTCAGTATTTACAGTCAAGCCAAAATCAGAACTATGGTGATAACATAAAATGCAAATGTCATTAAATTTGATTAAATGAAAGTAAAAGTAGAATAACAGAGGTTTTCTTAGTATCTTAATCTTTTAAATTGGTGGGTCAAGAGATTGCAAAACTTGATGAAACGAGAAATAGCTGTTTAGTACTTAAAATTGCAGAGGTCATAAGTAGAGCAATGCTTCTAAAAGTGTGATCCCTGAGCCAGCAGCATCAACCTCTCTTGGGATCTTGTGAGAAATGAAAACCCAGACCAAACGAATCCGAAGCTCATGGGGTGCACCCAGCAATCCCTGTTTTGTTTTGTTTTGTTTTGGTTTCTTTGAGACGGAGTCTCACTCTGTTGCCTAGGTTGGAGTACAGTGGTGTGATCTTGGCTCACTGCAGCCTCCACTCCCCTGGATTCAAGTGATTCTCCTGCCTCAGCCTCCTGAGTAGCTGGGATTATAGGGGTGTCCCACCACGCCCAGCTAATTTTTGTATTTTCAGTAGAGATGGGGTTTTCACCATGTTGGCTAGGCTGGTTTTGAACTTCTGACCTCAAGTGATCCACCCGCGTTGGCCTCCCAAAGTACTGGGATTACAGGAGTGAGCCACCACGCCTGGCCTACCTCAAGGCTTTGAGTATTCTTGGAGCTACCTCCCATCTCCCATTTTTATGCAAAAGTGTTTGCCCACATGAGCTTCAGTATAGGGATCCTTTTAAACTCTGATTTGACTGGCTTCCATATTTCAGGGAATTTTCAAGATTTCTTATTCACAAGGAAACTCCTTCCAGCTTCCCAACATTGTCATGGATCAAAACCACATTTGTCTCATTTCTAGAGACCTGTGTTGGGAGAGGCTTTGGGCTCAGGTCCTCCAATCTTAACAGAATCTGTAGGCAATATTTGCATCTGTAGAAGAATCTCTTGGTATTTGAAGGCCCCATGTGTGCAGACCATATATGCTATATGTTGCCACAAAAGTTTGGTTTGCCACTTTGATGCTTGCATTTTCTTTGGAAAAGCAGCAGGGGGTCCACCTGCTGAGGGGACATTATAACCATTTTTAGAGATGAAAATCTGAACATTCTCTCCCCTATTAAAAACTTTTCAGTGGCTCCTGTTGCCCTTCAGATGAAGCTTCAACTTGCTTTACAGGCCCACCCCCCAACAAGTTCCATTTCCCACCATTTGTTCACCTCCTCTCTTGCTGTCTCTATTCCAGCCTCAGGTAATTTTTTCCCCTAGTTCTACAAAAGGGCCCTGCTTTCCTACCCTTGAACTTCCTGTTTTTTCTGAACAGAACGTTCGCCTTTCTCTCCCTGCTTCCTTTCCTCTGATTCTGATTCATCCTTCTGGTCTCGGATTAAAGGTTCCTTTCTCAGGAGGCTCAGACATCTCTGGGGTCCTGACTCACATCCACAGAACCTCACCTCTGATTCCAGTTGCAGCCGTGGCTGCTGCACTTGAATGGACCACTCTGAGTCATGCTATCCGCTCTGCAGAAGGTTCTGATGGGATCTGCCCCCACATCCACACTTGTGACCTTGTCGATGGGTCCTTATTTGCCTGTTCCTCCTTCTCTCGCCGTCCTGAGCATCTTCTTCCTGGGATCAGATCCCAGATAAACCATCTATACCTGATTCCTTGTCTTAGGCTCTATTTTCAGGGGGTGAGAGGAACTCAAGCTAAGCCATTTATAGTCTGGATTAGAGTCCTGTGGTTTTCCAGGGGGCAAAATTGCTAATTTTAGATCTGGAAAGAAGATCTCAGTGAACCCTACCCCAGGTAGTAACTGTCTGGTAGGAGGTGCGCAATTTCATTTGGATCCTAGGAAAAATCCAAGCTTTCATCCTCATTTCTGGACATCCTAGGGCCTCTTCTAATCTGTTATGTTGAGGCAGCTCAGAATAGTGGGAAGAACATGGAATTTGGAATGGGTCTTAAGATTCTGGCTTAGTTATACTCCTGCTGTGCAGTCTAGCAGAAGTCATTTAAAATTTCTGAGGCCATTTCTTTGTTTGCCAAAAGGAGATAAGCCAACAGATGCTCTTGTGACTCAAAGGATCTCCACCAGGACAGGATGCTGCACAGAAGAGTGGTTACTTAGGCAGCTTGGGCATGCATTTCTTCATCATGTAAATGAAGGGCTTGCCTTAGGAGACTGCTAAGGTACCTCCTGCTGTAACATTCTAAAGAGACAGTTCTTTTCAAACTTGATGGTGGGATACAGGCAGTATCTGTCTTGCTTGCCATAGAATACTGGTACATAACATGTCCAGGAGCCAGGCTGCTTGGGTTGGATCCACTTCTCATAGCTGCATGAGCTTAGTCAGGTTTCCAAAACTCACTGTATCTTAATTCCCTCATCTCTTAAATGGGGGTGATAAGAGCACTTACCATAGGGCTGTTGAGAAGATTATGCAAGGTCACACATGCACAGCACTTATTTGATGTGGTGGATTAAAGATGGTGCAAATTCTTTGCTACTCCTCCCCTTGAGAGTTAGAGTCTAGCTGCCCTCTCCTTGAGTTGGACCAACCTGGGTGGCTTGACTGGTGAGTAGAGTAAAGCAGAAATGACATTCTGGGACTTCTGAAACTGAGTCCTAAGAAACCTCACAGCTTTCACCCAGGTGTCTTGGCACACGGTCTCTGGGAGCCCTACCCCACCACATAAGAAGTCTGACTCACCTAAGAGCACCATGTGGGAAAGGCCCCGTGTAGGTGCCAAGATCAGCAGTCCCAGCTGAACCCAGTCATTTGGCCATTCCCTCCAACGTACCGGACATGTGAATGAGGCTGGCTTAGGCCCTCCAAAAAAGCCCAGCCACCAGCTGGCTACCACTGAGTAACCTCAGCTGATGCCACATGAAACAGAAAGGAATTGCCCAGCCAAGCCCTGTCCACATTACTGCCCACGTAAGTGTAAGATATCATAAAGTAGGACTGAGGTGGAAGGATTGCTTGAGCCCAGAAGTTCTAGTCCAGCCTGAGCAATGCAGCGAGAGTTTCTCTCTAAAAATAAATAAATAAATAAATAAATAATAAATAAAATTGAAGTAGTTGTAAGCCACTAAGTTCTGGGGCAGTTTGTTATGCGGCAATAGATAACCGAAACACTTGACATATAATAAATGCTTAATAGATACAGGTCAGAGAATTTTGATGTCAAATTTCATTACCCAGGATCA
Organism: Rhinopithecus bieti; assembly: GCF_001698545.2. NCBI lineage: Eukaryota > Metazoa > Chordata > Mammalia > Primates > Cercopithecidae > Rhinopithecus > Rhinopithecus bieti. The sequence continues at coordinate 4,356,721 of NW_016804136.1, forward strand.
ATACGTAAAAGTATACAAGTTTGAGAGATTACTCTCCTGATCCCACCTTCTATGACTTCCTCTGTCTCTGCTCCTGAGATTCTCCTAGCAATGCTGGGACTTATTTTTCCATCTGGTGCACAGTGTGCCTTCATCTGCTAAAAACCTCATAAGTCCTTATTTACCATCTGCTTTCTGCATAAAGGACATCACACCAAACAGCCCCTGTACTTCCTTTTTTTTTTTTTTTTTTTTTTGAGACAGGGTCTCGCTCCGTCACCTAGGCTGGAGTGCAGTGGTGTGATCACAGCTCACTGCAGTCTTGACCTCCTGGGCTCAAGTAATCCTCCCACCTCAGCCTCCTGTGTAGCTGGAAACATACGCATGTGCCACCATGCCTAGCTAATTGTTTAATTTTTTGTAGAGGTGAGGTCTCACTGTGTTGCCCAAGCTGGTCTTGAATTCCTGGGCTCAAGCAATCCTCTTGCCTTGGCCTCCCAAAGTGCTGGAATTATAGGTGTGAGCTGCCACACCTGGCCCAAACATTTCTAATTCTACCTCTGTCATCATCTCCATGGATAACCTTGGACCTACCTTCTGGCCCCATTTCTCCATTTTTTTTTAAATTTTATTTTATTTATTTAGTTTTGCAAAATGGGGTCTCAACCTGTTGCCCAGGCTGGAGGGCGGTGGCATGATCTCAGCTCACTGCAACCCCCGCCACCCAGGTTTAAGTGATTCTCCTGCCTCAGCCTCCTGAGTAGCTGGGATTACCGGCATGCACCACCACACCTGGCTAATTTTTGTATTTTTGGTAGAGATGGGGTTTCGCTATGTTGGCCAGGCTGGTCTTGAACTCCTGGCCTCAAGTGATCTGCCCGCCTTGGCCTCCCAAAGTGTTGGGATCACAGATGTGAGCCACCGTGCCCAGCCTCCATTTTAAAATAAAGGTAGAAGTGGACACTTTCCAGGGGCACATCCTGTTTCTGGTGTAGGTACATAGCATGTTTCCCCTACTTCACCCTCTGCTCCTTTGCAACCTTCAACTTTTTGATATTTCTTTTCTTTCTTCATCCATTGTTTTATCTCTTTTCCCCATTTCGAAGCTTTTTCCCCATTGGTAAGCCCAATGTCACTTGCATGAAGAAAAACCCTTCCTTGACCTCATATAATCCTCCAATGACTGATTTATCCTCATTTCTTACTTCCACCATGCTGCTCTTTAACTGGCAAACTCTTTTTTTTTTTTTTTTTTTTTAATTACACTTTAAGTTCTAGGGTACATGTGCACAATGTGCAGGTTTGTTACATACAAATATATGTGCCATGTTGGTTTACAGCACACATCAACTTGTCATATTAGGTATTTCTCCTAATGCTATCCCTCCCCCAGCCCCTTACCCCCTAACAGGCCCCACTGTGTAATGTTCCCCGCCCTGTGTCCATGTGTTGTTATTGTTCAATTCCCACTTATGAGTGAGAACAGGTAGTGTTTGGTTTTCTGTCCTTGTGATAGTTTGCTGAGAATGATAGTTTCCAGCTTCATCCATGTCCCTGCAAAAGACATGAACTCATCCTTTTTTATGGCTGCATAGTATTCCATGGTGTATATATGCCACATTTTCTTCATCCGGTCTATCATTGATGGGCATTTGGGTTGGTTCCAAGTCTTTGCTATTGTGAATAGTGCCACAATAAACATACCTGTCCTTGTGTCTTTATAGCAGCATGACTTATAATCCTTTGGGTATATACCCAGTGATGGGATTGCTGAGTCAAATGGTATTTCTAGTTCTAGATCCTTGAGGAATCACCACACTGTCTTCCAAAATAATTGAACTAATTTACACTCCCACCAACAGTATAAAAGCATTCCCATTTCTCCATATCCTCTCCAGCATCTGTTGTTTCCTGACTTTTTAATGATTGCCATTCTAACTGTCATGAGATGGTATCTCATTGTGGTTTTGATTTGCATTTCTCTGATGACCAGTGATGATGAGCATTTTTTCATGTCTGTTGGCTGCATTAATGTCTTGTTTGAGAAGTGTCTGTTCATATCCTTTGCCCACTTTTGGATGGGGTTGTTTGTTTTTTTCTTGTACATTTGTTTAAGTTCTTAAGATTCTGGATATTAGCCCTTTGTCAGATGGGTAGATTGCAAAAATTTTCTCCCATTCTGTAGATTGCCTGTTCACTCTAATGATAGTTTCTTTTGCTGTGCAGAAGTTCTTTAGTTTAATTAGATCCCATGGGTCAGTTTTGGCTTTTGTTGCCATTGCTTTTGGTGTTTTAGTCATGAAGTCTTTGCCCATGCCTATCTCCTGAATGGTATTTCCTAGGTTTTCTTCTAGGGTTTTTATGGTTTTAGGTCTTACATTTAAGTCTTTAATCCCTCTTGAGTTCATTTTTGTATAAGGTGTAAGAAAAGGATCCAGTTTCAGCTTTCTACATATGACTAGCCAAGTTTCCCAACACCATTGGTTAAATAGGGAATCCTTTCCCCATTGCTTGTTTTTGTCAGGTTTGTCAAAGATCAGATGGTTGTAGATGTGTGGTGTTATTTCTGAG
>NW_016804136.1:4359763-4361168 GCF_001698545.2 Rhinopithecus bieti
CTCTCTGTTTGTCTGTTACTGGTGTATAAGAATGCTTGTGATTTTTGCACATTAATTTTGTATCCTGAGACTTTGCTGAAGTTGCTTATCAGCTTAAGGAGATTTTGGGCTGAGACGAAGGGGTTTTCTAAATATACAATCATTTCATCTGCAAACAGAGACAAATTGACTTCCTCTTTTCTAATTGAATACCCTTTATTTCTTTCTCCTGCTTGATTGCCCTGGCCATGACTTCCAACACTACGTTGAATAGGAGTGGTGAGAGAGGACATCCTTGTCTTGTGCCGGTTTTCACAGGGAATGCTTCCAGTTTTGCCCACTCAGTATGATGTTGGCTGTGGATTTCTCATAAATAGCTCTTACTATTTTGAGATATGTTCAATCAATACCTAGTTTTTTGAGTTTTTAGCATGAAGGACTGCTGAATTTTATCAAAGGTCTTTTCTGCATCTATTGAGATAATCATGTGGTTTTTGTCGTTGGTTCTGTTTATGTGATGGATTACATTTACTGATTTGCATATGTTGAACCAGGCTTGCATCCCAGGGATGAAGCGGACTTGATTGTAGTGGATAAGCTTTTTGAGTGCGTCTGGATTCAGTTTGCCAGTATTTTATTGAGGATTTTCACATCGATGTTCATCAGGGATGTTAGCATAAAATTCTCTTTTTGTGTGTGTGTGTCTCTGCCACTCCGCCAGGCTTTGGTATCAGGATGATGCTGGCCTTACAAAATGAGTTAGGGAGGATTCCCTCTTTTTCTATTTATTGGAATAGCTTCGGAAGGAATGTACCAGCTCCTTGTTGTACCTGTGGTAGAATTCAACTGTGAATCTGTCTGGTCCTGGACGTTTTTTGGTTGGTAGGCTGTTAATTATTGCCTCAATTTCAGAACCTGTTATTGGTCTATTCAGAGATTCAACTTCTTCCTGGTTTAGTCTTGGGAGGGTGTATGTGTCCAGGAATTTGTCCATTTCTTCTAGATTTTCTAGTTGATTTGCGTAGAGGTGTTTGTAGTTTTCTCTGATGATAGTTTGTATTTCTGTGGGGTCAGTGGTGATATCCCCTTTATTATTTTTTATTGTGTCTATTTGATTTTCTCTCTTTTCTTTTTTATTAGTCTTGCTAATGGTCTATTTTGTTTATCTTTTCAAAAAACCAGTTCCTGGATTCATTGATTTTTTGAAGAGTTTTTTGTGTCTCTATCTCCTTCAGTTCTGCTCTGATCTTAGTTATTTCTTGCCTTCTGCTAGCTTTTGAATTTGTTTGCTCTTGCTTCTCTAGTTTTTTAAATTGTGATGTTAGGGTGTTGATTTTAGACCTTTCCTGCTTTCTCTTGTGGGCATTTAGTGCTATAAATTTCCCTCTACACACTGCTTTAAATGTGTCCCAGAGATTCTGGTATG
>NW_016804136.1:4364627-4397631 GCF_001698545.2 Rhinopithecus bieti
TTTTTTTTTTTTTCCATTTGCATGGTAGATCTTCCTCCATCCCTTTATTGTGAGCCTATGTGTGTCTTTGCATGTGAGACAGGTCTTCTGAATACAGCACACTAATTGGTCTTGACTTTTTATTCAATTTGCCAGTCTTTGTCTTTTAATTGGGGCACTTAGCCCATTTACATTTAAGGTTAATATTGTTATGTGTGAATGTGTGAACTTGATCCTGTCATTATGATGTTAGCTGGTTATTTTGCCCGTTAATTGATGCAGTTTCCTCATAGCATCAATGGTCTTTACAATTTGGCATGTTTTTGCAGTGGTTGGTACCCGGTTGCCCCTTTCCATGTTTAGTTCTTCCTTCAGTAGCTCTTGTAAGGCAGGCCTGGTGGTGACAAAATCTCTCATCTTGTCTGCATAGGATTTTATTTCTCCTTCACTTATGAAGCTTAGTGTGGCTGGGTATGAAATTCTGGGTTGAAAATTCTTTTCTTAAAGAATGTTGAATATTGGCCTCCACTCTCTTCTGGCTGGTAGGGTTTCTGCCGAGAGATCCGCTGTTAGTCTTATGGGCTTCCCTTTGTGGGTAATCTGACCTTTCTCTCTGGCTGCCCTTAACGTTTTTTCTTTCGTTTCAACCTTGGTGAATCTGACAATTATGTGTCTTCAGGTTGCTCTTCTTGAGGAGTATCTATGGGTGTTCTCTGTATTTCCTGAATTTGAATGTTGGCCTGCCTTGCTAGGCTGGGGAAGTTCTCCTGGATAATATCCTGAAGAGTGTTTTCCAATTTGGTTTCATTCTCCCTGTCACTTTCAGGAACACCAATTAAATGTAGATTTGGTATTTTCACATAGTCCTATATTTATTGGAGGCTTCGTTCATTTCTTTTCACTCTTTTTTCTCTAATCTTGTCTTCTTGCTTTATTTCATCAGTTTGATCTTCAGTCACTGATATCCTTTCTTCCACTTGATTGAATCAGCTGTTGAAGTTTGTGCATGCATCACGAAGTTCTCATGCTGTGGTTTTCAGCTCCATCAAGTCATTTAAGGTCTTCTCTACACTGTTTCTTCTAGTTAGCCATTTGTCTAACCTTTTTTCAAGGTTTTAGCTTCCTTGCGATGGGTTAGAACATGCTCCTTTAGCTTGGAGAAGTTTGTCACTACTGACTTTCTGAAGCCTACTTCTGTCAACCTGTCAAACTCGTTCTCTGTCCAGTTTTGCTCCATTGCTGCTGAGGAGCTGCGATCCTTTGGAGGAGAAGAGGTGCTTTGGTTTTGGAATTTTCAGCCTTTCTGTCTCGTTTCTCTCCATCTTTGTGGTTTTATCTACCTTTGGTTTTGATGTTGGTGACCTACAGATGGGGTTTTGGTATGGATGTGTTTTTTGTTGATGTTGATGCTATTTCTTTCCATTTGTTAGTTTTCCTTCTAACAGTTGGGCCCCTCAGCTGCAGGTCTGTTGGAGTTTGCTGGAGGTCTACTCCACACCCTGTTTGCCTGGGTATCACCAACGGAGGCTGCAGAACAGCCCATATTGCTGATCTTGCTGCCTGATCCTTCCTTTGGAAGCGTCATCCCAGAGGGGCCCCTGCCTGTATGAGCTGTCTGTCGGCCCCTACTGGGAGGTGTCTCCCAGTCAGGCTACACAGGGATCAGGGACCCACTTGAGGAAGCAGTCTGTCTGTTCTTAGAGCTCAAATGCCATGCTGTGAGAACTACTGCTCTCTGCAGAGCTGTCAGACAGGGATGTCTAGGTCTGCCGAAGCTGTCTGCTGCGTTTTGTTCTGATATGCTCTGCCCACCGAGGTGGAATCTAGAGAGGCAGTAGGTCTTGCTGAGATGTGGTGGGCTCTGCCCAGTTCGAGCTTCCTGTCCTCTTTGATTACACNTGGAGCTGTTCCTATTCGGCCATCTTGCTCCGCCCGATCCTTCCACTATTATTATGCGGGAATCTAAGTCTCTTTGTAGGTCCCTGAAGACTTGCTTTAGGAATCGAGGTGCCCTTGTATTGGGTGCATTTTTATTTAGGATAGTCAGCTCTTCTTGTTGAATTGATCCTTTTACCATTATGTAATGGTCTTCTTTGTCTCTTTTGATCTTTGTTGGTTTAAAGTCTGTTTTATTAGAGACTAGGATTGCAACCCCTGCTTTTTTTTTTTTTTCCATTTGCATGGTAGATCTTCCTCCATCCCTTTATTGTGAGCCTATGTGTGTCTTTGCATGTGAGACAGGTCTTCTGAATACAGCACACTAATTGGTCTTGACTTTTATTCAATTTGCCAGTCTTTGTCTTTTAATTGGGGCACTTAGCCCATTTACATTTAAGGTTAATATTGTTATGTGTGAATGTGTGAACTTGATCCTGTCATTATGATGTTAGCTGGTTATTTTGCCCGTTAATTGATGCAGTTTCCTCATAGCATCAATGGTCTTTACAATTTGGCATGTTTTGCAGTGGTTGGTACCCGGTTGCCCCTTTCCATGTTTAGTTCTTCCTTCAGTAGCTCTTGTAAGGCAGGCCTGGTGGTGACAAAATCTCTCATCTTGTCTGCATAGGATTTTATTTCTCCTTCACTTATGAAGCTTAGTGTGGCTGGGTATGAAATTCTGGGTTGAAAATTCTTTTCTTAAAGAATGTTGAATATTGGCCTCCACTCTCTTCTGGCTGGTAGGGTTTCTGCCGAGAGATCCGCTGTTAGTCTTATGGGCTTCCCTTTGTGGGTAATCTGACCTTTCTCTCTGGCTGCCCTTAACGTTTTTTCTTTCGTTTCAACCTTGGTGAATCTGACAATTATGTGTCTTCAGGTTGCTCTTCTTGAGGAGTATCTATGGGTGTTCTCTGTATTTCCTGAATTTGAATGTTGGCCTGCCTTGCTAGGCTGGGGAAGTTCTCCTGGATAATATCCTGAAGAGTGTTTTCCAATTTGGTTTCATTCTCCCTGTCACTTTCAGGAACACCAATTAAATGTAGATTTGGTATTTTCACATAGTCCTATATTTATTGGAGGCTTCGTTCATTTCTTTTCACTCTTTTTTCTCTAATCTTGTCTTCTTGCTTTATTTCATCAGTTTGATCTTCAGTCACTGATATCCTTTCTTCCACTTGATTGAATCAGCTGTTGAAGTTTGTGCATGCATCACGAAGTTCTCATGCTGTGGTTTTCAGCTCCATCAAGTCATTTAAGGTCTTCTCTACACTGTTTATTCTAGTTAGCCATTTGTCTAACCTTTTTTCAAGGTTTTTAGCTTCCTTGCGATGGGTTAGAACATGCTCCTTTAGCTTGGAGAAGTTTGTCACTACTGACTTTCTGAAGCCTACTTCTGTCAACCTGTCAAACTCGTTCTCTGTCCAGTTTTGCTCCATTGCTGCTGAGGAGCTGCGATCCTTTGGAGGAGAAGAGGTGCTTTGGTTTTTGGAATTTTCAGCCTTTCTGTCTCGTTTCTCTCCATCTTTGTGGTTTTATCTACCTTTGGTTTTTGATGTTGGTGACCTACAGATGGGGTTTTGGTATGGATGTGTTTTTTGTTGATGTTGATGCTATTTCTTTCCATTTGTTAGTTTTCCTTCTAACAGTTGGGCCCCTCAGCTGCAGGTCTGTTGGAGTTTGCTGGAGGTCTACTCCACACCCTGTTTGCCTGGGTATCACCAACGGAGGCTGCAGAACAGCCCATATTGCTGATCTTGCTGCCTGATCCTTCCTTTGGAAGCGTCATCCCAGAGGGGCCCCCTGCCTGTATGAGCTGTCTGTCGGCCCCTACTGGGAGGTGTCTCCCAGTCAGGCTACACAGGGATCAGGGACCCACTTGAGGAAGCAGTCTGTCTGTTCTTAGAGCTCAAATGCCATGCTGTGAGAACTACTGCTCTCTGCAGAGCTGTCAGACAGGGATGTCTAGGTCTGCCGAAGCTGTCTGCTGCGTTTTGTTCTGATATGCTCTGCCCACCGAGGTGGAATCTAGAGAGGCAGTAGGTCTTGCTGAGATGTGGTGGGCTCTGCCCAGTTCGAGCTTCCTGTCCTCTTTGATTACACTGTGAGCACAAAACCACCTACTTAAGCCTCAGCAATGGTGACACCCCTCCCCCGGTCAAGCTGCAGCATTGCAGGTGGATCTCATACTGCTGCACTAGCGGTAAGCAAGGCTCCGTGGGTGTGGGACCTGCCAAGCCAGGCATGGGAGGGAATTTCCTGGTTCTGCCAGTTGTGAAGACCATGGGAAAAGTGTAGTATTTGAGCAGAAGTGTACTGTTCCTCCAGGTACAGACTGTCACAGCTTCCCTTGGCTAGGAAAGGGAAATCCCCCAACCCTTTGCACTTCCTGGGTGAGGCGATGCCCCACCCTGCTTCGGCTTGCCCTCTGTGGGCTGCACCCACTGTCCAACCAGTCCCAATGAGACGAACCAGGTACCTCAGTTGGAAATGCAGGAATCACCCGTCTTCTGCATCAGTCTTGCTGGGAGCTGCGGACCAGAGCTGTTCCTATTCGGCCATCTTGGAAGCCTCCCTAACTGGCAAACTCTTAACTCTTCAGGGCTCAGCTGAGATGTTGCCACTTCAAGGAAGTTTTTTTTTTTTTTTTTTTTTTTTTTGAGACAAGGTCTCACTCTCTCGCCCAGACTGGAGTGCGGTGGCCCAATCTCAGCTCACTGCAACCTCCGCCTCCCAAGCTCAAGCGATCCTCCTGCCTCAGCCTCCCGAGTAGCTGGGATTACAGCCGTGCACCACCACGCCCTGCTAATTTTTGTATTTTTAGTAAAGACGAGGTTTCACCATGTTGGCCAGGCTGGTCTCAAACTCCTGACCTCAAATGATCCACCTGCCTCAGCTTCCCAAAATACTGGCATTACAGATGTGAGCCATCACGCCCAGCCCAAGGAAGTCTTTAGAGACCTCCTCCCACCCTACACAGCATCCTTCCTCTGTAGTCTTACAGCACTCTTACTGACCCTCTCCCCCATTTCAACCCCTTTCATACTGTGATTAACTGGTTAATCATCAGCTTCCCTTGCTAGACTGCCCTCTGCAAGGGCATGCCACATTCATTACAATAGATCAAGCAGTTAGCCCTCTTGGGTACTGGCACGTCGATCTCTGCAGCTCTCCTTCCTCATTGGCTGACAACAACAAAAACAACAACAACAACATCTTCTGATACTAACACCACCACCATTGGTTAAAGCTTTCTATATGCTAGGAATTGTTCTATTCACATTACTTGAATCTTGCCAATAACTCTATGAGTAGGTATTCTTATCCCCATCCTATGGTTGAGGAAACAATCTTGGAGAGGTTAAGCAAGTTGTTTTGTTTTGTTTTGTTTTACTACTGGTCAATATTGGAGCTGAGGTTCAAACCCAGGAAGCTGACTCCTGGGTCAATGAAGCCCTTTTGGGAAGCACTTCACCTCTGGTATTGGCTTTGGGCTTTGATACACATTGTGCTTTATTGTTTTTTTTAACAATCAATGAGCTTTGCATAGGCAATTTGCCCTGATTCTCTATGCTCTCCTTCCTAAATGTGACTGTTGGTGTCTTGGTGGCCTAGAAGTGCCTCCAGCTCCCCACATGGATGTGCTGGGTTCAAAATGCATCTTCTTTGTTATACCAAACACACTCTCCCTCCTTATCACCTTTGCTCACGAAAAACACCCACCGCACCCTACAGTGAAAAATCAGCACTGTAGGGGGGAGAGGTATGTTCCGAGCAGTCGTTATGGCATCATAGCAGATCATGCATTCCTAAAGTTTCGGCTCTCATGGCTTCACAGATTGAGAGCTGAGGCTCCTGATGGGATTCACCCCATCTGAATTAGAGAGCTGTGATGGAATAGGGCAAAAGGAGACATTCCATTACAAAGTCAAACCACGGTAAACAACCACAGCCAAAGGAAATAGAAGAAAGAAAGAAAGGACAGGAAAGAAAAGACAAAAAACAATTATATACGGAAGGAGGATGGCAAGTTGCTGGAAGACAAACAGTTCTCCTACATCTTAAAATTCTAGAACAAAGATGTGACCAAGTTTCTTGAGTCTTTTATAGGAACTTTAGACTAGTATTTCCTGAGTTCAGCGTCCATAGGCAACTGAATGGATGTTAGGTGGGCAAGCACACCGCCAATTTTAGGTACATGTTTCAAAAGAGTCATCAAATTTTTAGAAATAAAAAAAGCATAATATCTTAAACTTATTAATCATTTTCATATCAGTAATGGGGAATATTATTTGAAGTTAATCCTTTACAGTTCTATATCTGGGTCTATTGGATATATCTGTTTCACAACAAGTCATTCTGAAGTGGTTTGCACACTTTTTATTTGTGTAGATCCTAATTCATAATTACAGGTGGTTACAAATGACAGCAAGTGTTTGGTGGCTATCTAAAATTATTCTGAGTATTTAGATAGAAGAGGACCCCAACATTATGTTGTGATTTCATACAAAACACTTAGCTAGATGCTAAGTTGACAAACATACTTTATTCAGAGTATTGGATGGTTCAGCTCTGGAGATAGCAACAAATGGATTCTGTTGTGGTTTGAACTACATCAACTTGCTTAGGCTGGAGTTACATTTCCCAGAATCCCCTTCTCTGAGTGGTCTCAAGTTAGAATTGGTCCAGAGAATAATTTGCATAACGTTTGCAAGGTAGAAGTGAAGCAGCCACCATTACTCTCTGAAGATTGTCAGGGCTAGATGTGACAGACAGATGCAGAGGGTGCTAGCGGGTTCCATTTATTCTTGCTGTCCTCCACTCTGTGGCCTGGTATTCCTCCCAGCTGATGACCTTGTTGACCTGCAGTGGTCCTGGCCCATCACAAGATGCATGGGGACTGTAATTAATTTATCATTGCATCTCCAGTGTATGGTGCAGATCCTGTCTTTTTTTTTTTTTTTTTTTTAGAAACTGATGTTTATTTTCCATCAACCATTTTTCCATGTTGCTTAAGAGCCCGTGCAAGAACAGCTTAAGACCATTCAGTGGTTGCTCCTACCCATTCAGTGGCCTGAGCAGTGGGAGCTGCAGACCAGTCTTCCGTGGCAGGCTGAGCACTCCAGTCTTCAGTAGGGAACTGCTGAATAGGCACAGAGGGCACCTGTACACCTTCAGACCAGTCTGCAACCTCAGGCTGAGTAGCAGTGAACTCAGGAGCTGGAGCAGTCCATTCACCCTGAAATTCCTCCTTGGTCACTGCCTTTTCAGCAGCAGCCTGCTCTTCTTTTTCAATCTCTTCAGGATCTCTGTAGAAGTAGAGATTAGGCTTCTCCCACCTCCCACGGGTGTTCACGGGAAATAGTGCCACGCATGCGCAGAACTTCCCGAGCCAGCATCCACCACATCAAACCCACTGAGTGAGCTCCCTTGTTGTTGCATGGGATGGCAATGTCCACATATCGCAGAGGAGAATCTGTGTTACACAGAGCAATGGTAGGTAGGTTAACATAAGATGCCTCCGTAAGAGGCTGGTGGTCAGCCCTGGGGTCAGTAACCACAAGAAGCCGTGGCTCCCGGAAGGCTGCCTGGATCTGGTTAGTGAAGGTTCCAGGAGTGAAGCGGCCAGCAATTGGAGTGGCTCCAGTGGCAGCAGCAAACTTCAGCATGGCCCTCTGGCCAGTATTCCTGGAGGATATAACACTGACATCAGCAGGGTTTTCAATGGCAACAATGGCACGGGCCGCCAGCAGAAGCTTCTCCCAGGTCCTCTTCAGATTTATGATGTAGATGCCATCACTTTTCCTTTTATAGAGGTACTGTTCTATCCGGAAGTCAAGATTGGTGCCACCTAAGTGGGTTCCTGCTGCAAGGAACTTAAAGACATCTTCCTCCTTCATTTGCAGGACATCAAGGGCTCTGGACATTGTGAAAAGTTTCCCTTTAAGTTACGACGGGAATCCAGAACAAGGCCGTATGGACCCCTCTGTAGGTAGCGCGGAAAAAAGCCAGATCCTGTCTTATCAGTATCTTGGTTGTTCATTGAGTAAACACATGTACATCGTTTTACATGCATTGATTTTTGGCTACTCAGCATTGGGAAATAATAAGACAATTTTCTGGAGAATCATCCCTGTCCCACATTTAGTTAATGTTGGGTAAGGTTTATTTCACGCCTAGCTCCACTGACCACATGAGTTCAGCCAGGCCAATCAAGTTATTATATTCCCTTGGCTACAGTGATTGGCTCAGGGATGGAACACTACTCAGCCTAAGCCAATAAGATGTGTTGTCTTTTGCTGTGACTGTCACAACAGAGGCACATGACCTTTTCTGCTGGACCTCAACCTGGGAGGATATAGGCCTGACTCTGTTGGCAGTCATTCTGGTGCCACACTGAGCCTGAGAATGAAGCCAACATTGTGAACAGCAAAGTAATGAGAAGAAACAAGACTGGGTTCTGATAATATTTGAGCCCCTGGATTGAGCTGTGCCTGAAGTCAGTATCCCTTGGATTTCAATTATATGAACCAATAACCACCCTCCCCCTTATTTCTTCCCCTCAAACCACTATGGAGTGGGATTTCTGTGATGTGGAGCATAAAATCTCCACTCACACTGCATAGTTTTCAATTTCCCTTTAGGAGCAAAACGCCTTTTTCAAATGAATGTTCACACAGAACCCCATTACACAGCAAGGTTAATAGCAGAGCTCATGAGGACCAGGCCCTGCTCTCCTGCCCTCCATCCCCCAAGTTCTGAAGCCGTTCCTGATGCCTCTGTGGAACGCTGGTCTTGGCAGAACACAGTTAGAAAACCATTAATTTAACCCATGTCTCTTATTTTAAAGGTAAGAAAACTGGAGTTCAGAAAAGGGAGCGGGCTGACTCAATCCCAGCTGCTGGCAGATCTGGGACTGCAAACCAGCCTTCCATTGCTCCACGCAGGTGTCTCTTCTCAAGTGGAATCACAGCATTGGATGGACTGAAAAGGGGAAGAGGCTGCAATGGAGCAGCACACCTGGTATGCGGGGATGCCTGGAAAACAGAATTAGGAGAGCCCTGGGTCAGCATTGCTCTGGCACTGGCTGGGCTGGGGGCTATCCTGATTCTAGAATTATCTTGGTTCGTGGGATAGAAATGTCCCCAAAGTGGAGAAGTTCAGTTCAACCCAACATCCTTATATTGCAATGAGGATAAAGACCACAGACCCTATGGCCTGTATGACCCAGCTGCCCATTTCTAGGAACCCATTCCTACAAAAATGACAACATGCGTGTGCAAACAGCAGCAATGACAAACATACCCTGGGATGCTTTCCCTGTGTGGTTTGTTATAGTAAGATAGCGGCCACAGCTTGTATATCATCCACAGAGGACTGGCTAAATGATGGCACTTCATTCTGCAGAATCTTTTGCTGTACTCAAAAAGAACAAGTTAGACCTGTAGGTATGAACATGGAAAGGTATCTATGACTTATATTAAGTAGAAAAATTAAATTGCAGAATGATATTTACAGTATAACTTCATTCTTACAAAAACAGTTTTCCAAAACTGTATGTGTAAAAGGGCTGGAAGGACACATCCACCGTCTTAATAGTGGTTACATCTGGGGAGGAGAGTTGGGGCTTGAGGCAGACTTTGGCCATTCAATTTGGATGGGGGCCAGAGACCCCCTCTCAGATCTGAGAATGCTGTACTTACTTTCCAGCCTCCTTTGCAGCACAGGCCATGACAAAGACCCTGTTAAATCACCTTCGGTGGGAGGGGACAGGGCATTTCCTCTATCTGGCAGAGGGGGCTGCAAGGTCAAATTCCTGACAGAAGTGGTGCTGTTTCCTGCTGTAGCGTGCAGTGGTTATGTACTGTAGTGCTTCACGGTGGCAGACGCAGCTTCAAACACACCAGCACACTGGTCAACTTTGGGGTCTTACTCTTGGAAGCCTGGCCTGGAGCTTCCCTCTCACATTCTGTGAACCACCCCATATCCTTCTAGTAAACTCTTCTGCTTCATGGTTTAGAGTCAGCTGAGTTAGAGGGACTTCTGATTATTTTATACATGCCATCTGATACACAAATATATATACACATTTTTTAACCAAACATATTTAAGAGAATACAGATGATCTAGCCTAAAGGAGCATGTAGTGCATAGAGGTGTGTGTCCCTGCCCTGTTTGGTATTTTATTTTATTTTTCGAGGTGGAGTCTTGCTTTGTTGCCCAGGCTGGAGTGCAGTGGTGGGCTCTCAGCTCACTGCAAGTGCCTCCTGGGTTCAATTGATTCTCCTGTCTCAGTCTCCCAAGTAGCTGGGATTATAGGTGCATGCCACCATGCCCGGCTAATTTTTGTATTTTTAGTAGAGATGGGGTTTCGCCATGTTGGCTAGGCTGGTCTCAAACTCCTGACCTCAGGTGATCCACCCACCTCGGCCTCCCAAAGTGCTAGGATTACAAGTGTGAGTTGCCATGCCTGGCTCCCTGCCCTGTTTTGAACCAGGGTTTTATTAAAGAGGTGAAGGTGCTGATCATTAAACAGCAACTACAGTGAACTTGGTTTGCAGTGAGACGTTTGCTCAGAAATGTTCTTTTCTTTTTAAATAAGCAACTTCCTGACCTGCAAGTTAGTCTTAGGCATGGCTCCCTCACCGGGAAAGTTGTGTCCTGTGCAGGCTGCTCTTCCTACTGTCCCTGTGCATCTGCCTGGGCCTTCTTCCTCTTGGTTCTTGGGTAGACTGACTCTGTCCTCTGAAAGCCTGGTCCTCTGAGGAGACTGAAGTTTGCATGTCACACAGAGCCAAGAGATCTGGCCCTGGATGAAACTAGGGGACAGCTCCCAACAGCTGCTCAATTAGTGAGTTTCCTTTGTAATTCAACTTGGGTAAGCTGGGGTAATTAACAAATGGACTTGAGAATGACAAACCTTCATGGCCAAGGTCCAAAATGTCATGTTGGTGGAAGATGGCAAAAGTCTGGTGAAAGGGATGTCAGAAGTAAAAGGACTAGGTACCAGGAAATGAGGAATCAGAATAGCATTGTCCACAACTACTGGAGGTCCTTGTTGATTTATTTCTTTGCTTTTCCAATGACCTTTTGATATTTGAATTTCACACATCCCTGTCTTAGTTTGCATCCTCCAGAAGCAGTGGCTGAGACAAGGATTCAAGTGCAAGTGGCTTAATTGAGAAATAGTCATTCAGGGATCACCATTCAGGGACTGGAGAAGTAAGACAGGGAAGGAGGGAAGCCAATGGAGAGTGTGTTATTGAGCAAGTTACCACTGTGGGCAATTGGAGCTCAATGCCTCTGGGGAACTCTGGGAGCCAGTGTAGAATATACAGCTCAGAGTTTTTTCACTGGAGCAAAGGGAGTCATTGGTTGAGGGTTGCTCCAGGGAAGTGTTCATCCTCTAGCATTTCTGGCCTGCCATGTGTGTGGGCAGAGAGGGTCCAGTGATCAGGAAGCCTTCTGACAAAGAGTCATGGATGCTGGCTGTTGGAAGTCAGGTCACATGCACAGAAATATCACATGCTGGTGGCATCTGCATGGGGCATCCACAGCATCCGCTACAAGTTTCTTTCCTTCTTTGCACAGCTCATGAAATTTGTCTGCCTTTTAATCAGTGCGCGGAGACCGCAAGGTAAGCAAAGAGTTTCAGTTGATCTTAGGTGATCATAGATGACTGATCTCATTTACATTCTGTTTAAGTATCCATGTTTATAGTCAAAATATATCAAATTGCGTAATATCCATACCACACACAGAATAAGATAACATACCTGTTTTTTTAAAAAATAACTTCAGCGGCAAAATACATACTATTTTAACAGCATCCAAATTTGAGAGAGGTAAAACTATATTCCCTCTTATATAGTGAGATGGATGGAAACCAGAACAGAAAGCCCTGAACCCTTGGGGTTGCCCATGTAAACATTGTGAGGGCCTATGCTGCACTGAGGGAGTGGCTACTTGGTGTTGCCTATGGTCATTTGCCACCTTTTGTGATAAGCCTCCAATTGGGACACCTGGCCATTAGGTCCTAGTTACTCAGGAAGCTAACCTGTTAGTCACTAAATTCACTGTACTATAGGTTTCCTAGGGAAAAATGAGTGTTGATGCATGATATATTGCAGTTATTTGAAAACATGCCTCAAGTTTTACATCATCTGTATCTTAATCCCTTTGGGCTGCCACAACAGATTGCTGCAGACTAGGTAGCTTAGAAACAGTGGAAATTTATATCTCACAGTTCTGGAGGCTGGGAAGTCCAAGATCAAGGTGCTGACAGATTCAGTGTCTGGTGAAGGCTCACTTTCTCGTTCGTAAATGGTGCCTTCTTGCTGTATCTTCACGTGGTGGAAGGGGCAAATAAACTCCCTTGAACTTCTTTCATCAGGGCGCTAATCCCATTTACAAGTGGGTGGACTTAAGTGAGGAATGATTCAGGCAGCCAACAAGACTATCAAATACCCACTACAATAGGTTGTTTTAAAGATGAGGAAACAGCCTGAAGAGGTAGAGAAAAGCTCCATGTTCCATGACTGGTCAAGAGCAGAGCTAGGATTTGAACACAAGTCTTCTGATGGCCTAGCTCCTGCTGTGTTCTTTCCTTCTGCTCTGTCACCTCTGGTATGGGTCATGTCTGCTTTTGCTCACATACTTTGTAGAGGACAGAGCTATTAGAGAATAGGAGGTTTGGGGGAAGAGGGGAAGGAAAGGAGAGCCAGTGGGGGCTGTTGGAACAGGGATCCAACCCAGGGAGCCAGACTTGGTGGAGGCTGCCTCAGGACAACCAAAGACACTGAATCCACTCACTCTCTACTCTCCCTCCTCTCTGTTAATTGGTTTGAGGAGAGGTATACATTAAAGAGCTGGAGGCTGATGAATTGTTGTCATGATTGTGGGAAGGAATGGATGCTCACAGGCACAGACAGAAAAACAAAATGAATTGGCCTATCTAGATACTTCCCACAAAATGCTTTCAGTTCTACATTAATTCCAAGTTTATCTCTTAAGCATATTTGGAATATGGAGATAATCTTAGAATGTCACAATCTAGAATGTAATTTAGATAAGCTAAGAACCAAAAGAGAGGACCGCATTGCCTTGTCTCTCAGGCCCGTGTGGGTCCGATTTAATGACTCCTGATGATATGAAGTTGAATTGGGCAGCTGATTGGACACATAGCTACAGTGCCAGCTATTCATGTTTAAAATGTCTTTTTAGACCAGGTGCGGTGGCTCATGCCTGTAGTCCCAGCACTTTGAGATGCTGATTGCTTGAGCCTAGGACTTCGGGACCAGCCTGGGCAACATGGTGAAACCCTGTCTCTACAAACAAACAAACAAACAACAACAACAACAAACAAATGAAAAGCAAAACAAAACAAAACAAAAAAACCCCACGAAACCAAAAACCAACAAAACAAGCTGGGTGTGGTGGCACACATCTGTAGTCCCAGTTACTCTGGAGACTGAGTTTGGAGGTTCTCTTGAGTCCTGGAAATGGAGGTTGCAGTGAGCCAAGATCATGTCACTGCAGTCCAGCCTGGGCAACAGAGTGATACCCTATCTCAAAAAACACAAGTAAAAATAAAATGTCTTTAAATACAGTCATGCACCACATAATAACATTTTGGTTAGTGATGGATCATAAGATGCTGGTCCCATAGATCATGACGGAGCTGAAAATTCCTATTGCCTAGTGATGTAGCTGTCATAATGTAGCATAACGTATTACTCACGTGTTTGTGGTGATGCTGGTGTATCAGGCTGGGCAAGGTGGCTCTTGTCTGTAATTCCAGCACTTTGGGAGGCTGAGGTGGGAAGGTTGCTTGAGGCCAGGAGTTGGAGACCAGCCTGGGCAACACGACGAGACCCTGTCTCTACAAAATAACAAAAAATCCAACTTACTATGTTGCCACGTATAAAAGCATAGTATGTACCATTATGTGCTGAACATAATACTTGATAATGATAATAAATGACTATGTTATTGGCTTATATGTTTACTATAGTATACTTTTTATTGATATTTTAGAGTGTACTTCTTCTACTTATTAAAAAAAGTTAGCTGTAGAACAGCCTCGGGCAGGTCCTCCATGAGGTGTTCCAGAAGAAGACATTGTTATCATCAGAGATGACAGCTCCATGTGTGTTACTGCTCTGAAGACTGTCGGTGGGACAAGATGTGGAGGTAGAAGATTGATATTGATGGTCCTGAGCCTATGTTGGCCTACGCTAATGTGTGTGTTTATGTCTTCATTTTAACAAAAGTTTAAAAGTCAAAATAAATTTTAATAGAAAAAAACTTGCAGAATAAGGCTATAAAGAAAGAAAATATTTTTACAGCTATACAACATGTTTGTGTTTTAAGCTGTTATTATGAAAGAGCCAAAAGTTAGAAAATTTAAACATTTGAAAATAAAAAAGTTATAGTAAGCTTAGTTTATTGCTGAAGAAAGAAAATTAAAAAAAAATAAATTTAGTGTAGCCTAAGTTTGCAGTGTTTATAAAGTCTACATTAGTGTACACGAACATCCTAGGCCTTCATGTTCACTTACTCACCGAGTGAAGAGCAATCTTCCAGGCCTACAAGCTCCATTCATGGTAAGTGCCCCACATTGGTGTACCATTTTTAATCTTTTATAGTATATATTTTACTGCGCCTTTTCTTTGTTTAGATATACAAGTGCTTACCTTTGTGTTACAATTGCCTACAGTATTGAGTACAGTAATGTGCTGTGCAGGTTTGTAGCTTAGGAGCAATAGGCTACACCATGTAGCCTGGGTGTTTAGTAGTCTGCACCATCGAGGTTTGTGTAAGTATGTTCCATGAGGTTTGCACAACAATATTGCCTAACAACACATTTCTTTTCTTTTCTTTTTTATTCTTTTGAGATGGAGTCTTACTCTGTCACCCAGGCCGGAGTGCAGTGGCATGATCTCAGCTCACTGCAACCTCTGCCTCCCAGGTTCAGGTGATTCTCCTGCCTCAGCCTCTGAAGCAGCTGGGATTACAGGTGCCTGCCACCATGCGTGGTGAATTTTTGTATTTTTAGTAGAGATGGGGTTTTGCCATATTGGTCAGGCTGGTCTCAAACTCCTGACCTCAGGTGATCCACCTGCCTCAGCTTCCCAAAGTGCTGAGATTACAGGCCTGAGCCAACGTGCCTGGCCCTAACAATACATTTCTCAGAATGTATTCCCATCACTACGAGACACATGACTGTATAACTTCTATTGGATTCAACTGACCCCCCATCTGGCTGTTACTTTGGTGTACTTATTTCCATTTAATCTGTCCTCCTGACTATGAGGTGGATACTATTATTAGATGAGATATGGAGCCCGTGTAAGGTGTAGCAACTAACACTATGTCTGGCAGCTGGTAAGTGACAGATCAAGGTTTGGACTCAGGTCTTAAGTCTGAGACCATACCTAGGTCAATGGTTCCACCACAGAGCCATCCCACAGTAGGCAAGGTTTCCTTGTGTCCTGATTTAAAAAGGCAGCTATGGCAATGCAGATCTGTTATGTGGCTCTACCTACCATCCCCATAAGCTCACCACCAAGGTGAAGAGGTATGTGTTTGTTATCTATTACTGGGTCATAAATTACCCCCAAATTTGTACTGGTTTTCTATTGCTGTGTAACAAATTACCTCAAAGCATAATGGCTTAAAACAATATCAATTATACCACAGTCTTTGTTAGTCAGAAATCCAGAAGTGGCTCCTCTGGGTGCTTCTGGCTCAGGGTCTCTCATAAATGGCATTTAAGCTATTGGCTGAGGCTGAAGATTTGACTGGACCTGTAGGGTCTGCCTCTGAGGTGGCTCCTGACATGGCTGGCAAATTGGTGCTTGCGGTTAGCAGGAGGCTTTACTTCCTTTCCACATGGGCCTCTCCACAGGCTGCTTGAGTGTCCTCACGACGTGGTGGCTGGTGTGGCTTTCCCGGGATTGAGCAACCTGAGACAGTAAGGTGGAAGGGGAAGGGGCAATGCCTTTCGTGGCCTATCACAGCAGTCCCACAATAACCTATTTGTTAGAAGGGAGACACTAAGATCAGCTCCTGTTTGAGGGAAGGGGAATTAGTCTCTGCCTTTTGGAGGAAGGAGTGTCAAGAGAACGTGTGGATATATTTTAAAACCACCACAGGGTGACATTTCCTGCCACTTGCGTACACATCCCAGCATAGTGGTGGGGCTCCCCTTACCCCTTCTTGCCCCACCAGGGCTGTGAATATTCTGTGTGGTTTCCCTTGTGTGAGACCCTGTGTGTGGATCCCACAGGCAGATGAGGTCAGAAGAGGATTCTGGGAAAAGAAAAGTCAACCTATGATTAGAGATCAAGGACAGTGGGCTGAGTCCATCAGGGGACTCTGAGAGGGAGGCGGGGCAGGAAGGCAGTCCATTCTCAACATACTAATGTAGCCACTTTTCTGTTTTGAGGTACAAAATAAAATAAGGTCACAGCTTTTAATGTCTCAGTAAAACAGCTCGAGCCCTCCCCTTATCACCTTGAGAAATGCCTCAGGCTTTCCTCCAAGGAAAGACCCCAAGATGCTTAGTCATATCCAAAATGTCAGTCCCCGTCCTTTCCACCTTGCCTTGGTAGTCAGAACTTCCATCCAAGGCCAGAGGATGCCCCAATGTCATGTGCACTGTATCTCCCCACTGGCATCCCAGGCAGCGTGATCAGGGCTTAGTGTCCTGCTTCTGCCACCTCCGCAACTGCTGGCACAGACCTTTTCACAGTCGCAGCAGACCCTGGGGCACGTCAAGGGAGGACCCATCTTCGACTCCCCATTGCCCTCAGGAGATGTGGCCAGCTTCCAGCATCACTACTCAGACACAGCACCCAGCCCTTGCCCAGGGTGCAAGCCTGCCTTCAGGAAGGATGGCTGCACCCAGGCTGGCTCTCTCAGCTCCTGGACTCAGAATCACTCTTGCCTCCTCAACCCCAACTTCCTGTAGGAGCTAGTTCACCTGTTTTTTATATCAGGGACCTTGGGGCCTTCCCTGTCACTGAATTTGATTCGGAGTCATCCCAATCTCACAGCGTATTATTTATTCCCCCCGTCATTTCTTTGAATAAAATTGATGCACCCAGAAGGTATAACATGTGTATCTTGCAGCTTCAAGTATAAGAGGTCCTAGGCTTCAACTTAAAAACTTTCTAGGGGAAGGCATAAGAAGGCTCTTCTTGTGTAAGCGTGTTAAGCAGCAGAACAGGTCCCAAAACGTGTTTAGCGTTTACCCTTCCCTAAAGACATTTGCTTAGAGTTTGGGGTACACTGAGGCTGCCTAAAAGAAGACAGGGTAGAAGCTAGAACTGCCCTTCCATTTCCTACAAAGCTTCATCTCCTGCCTCACTCCCCCACTCATAACTCTCCATACATAGTTTTTAGACACACTCCACCGTGGCAGACAACTTCTGATACATTCAGTTCCAGGTACTCATTTTTTTGTGAATGTTCCATTGCATCTGAATGATATTGAAGTGAACCTCTCTTGCCTGCATGTGTGTGCATGCACACACACACGCACACACGCACACGTGGACACACACACGCACGTGCGCACACACACATGCACACGCACACACACATGCACACAAGATCAACACCTTAAAATCCCACTGCATGTAAACCATGAGTGGGTGGGACCTTGAGGAAATCACCAAAGAAGATGTTTCAGGGTCTCCATCTGATGGCCCACGTCTGGGAAGCCCTGGAGAGACGTGGATTTGACTATTTACGAAAGCTAAGGTAGAGAGGGTGCTGAAAAAGGAGCTGGCCAGCCGGCCGCTGATGTGAGAGTGAGGTCACGGGTGCTTGGGTCGTGACTCACCTCTCCAGCCCTTCACAGGGCACCTGAAGCACCTGGAGGTTTGAGGGCTTGAACTCTTAGACAAAGGAAGGCTCTATAATGGCCCACTGAAGCATGCAGTCACCTTGAGAAAAGCGTTTTGAGTTTTTCTTTTACTCCAAATAAAATAGCTATTTAAAAGAGTGGAATAAATGACACAATAATAATGGCACTAAATTGCTAACATTTACCAGTTGCTTCCCTCATGCTGTGATGTGCAGAGTGGCTCATTACATTTAATCCTCATAACAAACCTTTGGGTATGATTCTCTGTAACAAATGGGGAAACAGGCTTAGAGAACTTAAATAACTTCTCAGGGCCACATATCTGATGTTGTGGACTGAATGCCTGTATCCTCCAAAATTCTTATGTTGAAGCCCTAACCCACAATTTGCCTGTATTTGGAATAAGAAAGTAATTGAGGTCATAAGGGTGGTGTTCTGATCTGATAAAATTAGCATCCTCTCTCTTGCTCTCGCTCTCCCCTACCTCCCCCTCTCTGCAAGCACAAAGAGGTCATTGAGTCCATAGCAAGAACGTGACCATCTGCAACCCAAAGGAAGAGCCCTCTCCAGACACCAACCCTGCTGCACTTGATCTTGGACTTTCAGTCTCTAGAACTGTGAGAAAATAAATTTATGTTATTTAAGCCACCCAGTCTGAGGTATTTTTTTATGGCAGCCCTACTAGACTAATATATCTGACAAGCCACTACATTGGGATTACGAGCACCAGAGCACTCACTGTTACTCATCACCCTAAACTGCCTCCAACAAATATCATCATTTTCACATTTTTATGTTTTGATAAGCAATAGGCTAGTTTTAATATTTCAATTGAAGTGAGAAGTGTTTTTAAAACTTGGCATTATGTTGTACAGCTTTATTCTAACATTGATGGTTGTTGCTTCAAGCCGTTTCACTAAATTTAGATCTCTGGAAAAAAATGTGTTTGAGCATGGAAACAGGTTGGAAATATTGCACCCAATAATAACAGTTTAACTTTTGGCTTATGAAATACTTCAGTGGGAAAGTATTTGCTCAAATCTTTGCCTGCTATTATAGTTGAAGGCTTGGCGATAGTATTTGCCCTTCCTCTGAACTTTCTGGATTTCAAAACCACGTGGAAGTATAGCTTGTCTTATGTATGAAAAACAGGGCAAGGCAACTTTTGAAGAATTGCCATTAAGAGGTACATTTAGCTGTGTCAATCATTTAGAGAACGATTATCTGGTATGTGAATGATCCAAACCCTTTTTATTTTTTTCTCCCTCCTTTGAAAATACTGTGAGGAGCCATCTGGCTATTGACCACTTCTTCCTTCCACATGGTGGCTGGTCTACCTACCTCAGTTGGCAAAGTCCCCTCAACAGAGGCCAGGGTCAGAGGGCAGGGCTTGTCAATAGATGGGAATGAGGGCTGCCCTTGGCTTCTCTTTCTTTCTCTGTTATGTGAAGGTCAAGTTGTCTCCTCATTTGGAGATCAGATAGCTTTGTGTGCACAGCTCTTGATCCACTTCCCTATTTCTAACTGTGATTAGTGACTTTGGCTTTACGGAGGTAGCATCGTCTGCATCCACTGCTGGATGTAGACATCCACTGTCTTTCTGTAGACAATTCAAGCAGTACTAAAGGAGCGATAGATAGATAATAGATAGATAGATAGGCAAGAATAGCCCATAATCTCAACCATAATCATTATCAACATTTAGGGTAAACTTCCAAATCTCTTTCTTTGTGCATATGTACATACAGATGCATAGAAATTTACATATACCAGATTATAGTAGGCATGTCCTTAAGGAACTTGAGTTATTACCCTTCATATGCTGCAGGGATTGTTCCTTGTCAGTGTATAAAGTTGCATGCCAACCTTTTGTAAAAGGCTGTGTAAGGTGCTGATTCAACCAAATAGTGGATTGTATAGGCTGGATTGTGCATTGTTAAGAACCAAGCGGCTAAGTTCTTTAGGGCTAACTCCAAAGGAAACCTGACAGTTGGCATTAGATGCCACGTGCCCCAAGAGTGAGAGAGGATCAACTGACTTTATGGGCCTTGCTTTTTTGGAGGGATTAGAACTACAGAGATCACTTTTGGGGGGAATGCAGTGTTCATGGGCTGGTTATGTAATATATGGTATATTATCTTGTAATATATGGTGTGTGATGCTGTCTTCTCTACTAAACTGAAAAAACGTGACTGCAGAAACACATTTGGCCCTAAGAGTTTTGGGCAAGGATTGTGAACCCATCATATGGTCCGTCCTCATTTCACATGGTTCTATGGTAACTGAGATAAAATCTCAGCCTGCATCTTCCCAACTGGATCACTGTGAGGTTTACATAAGATAAAGTGATCTATAACATGCTCAGCGCAACGCAAGACACATAGTGAGTGAGCCTTCCTTGCTGCTAGCAGTTCTGTCACCTTACAGCAACATCTGCTCAAGTGTCTGTACCCATCAGGTCTCTACAAACCCGGGTCTCATAATCACTGGGGAGTGTCTAAGCCTCCATTTAGGGTCCTCCTAGGGTACACTCACACAGACCCCAGAAATGCAAGCAGTCCCTTGGGGGAGACAAGGAAGATGTTAGAGAGTTATGGTTGGGAAGCTTTGTCAGGGAGAAATTAGCATTTCTCATCGGAGACCATGGGAAGGGCACTACAGAAAAAAGAGCACAGGAAAAAGTATGGCTCAAGACACGGTCCGGAAACACTCACCTGGAGCAACTATGTGTATTTCCTGCTATAGTTTAAAGTATTTGTAATGAAAAATTATATTCTAAACCTAAAGATTGCTAAGCCAATTAGCTTGTATTAAGAGCCTTAGAAATCTACCTAGCTTTTGACCTAGTAGTTAAGCATTTGGGAAATAATGAGAGGCAGATAAAAATCTACAAATGTATAAGCAAAAGAAAAAAAAAGGTATTAGAGAAAGGAAGGATTAAAAGATCAATTAATCTTAAGAGTTTTTCCTTTTTCTTTTCTTTCTAGAGACAAGGTCTCTCTCTGTCACCCAGGCTACAGCATAGTGGTGGAACCATAGCTCACTGCAGCCTCCATCTCCTGGGCTCAAGTGATCCTCCCATCTCAGCCTCCCAAGTAGTTAGGACTACAGGTGCATACCACCATGTCTGGTCATTTTTTCCCACCTAGAGATGAGGTTTCACTATGTTGCCCAGGATGGTCTCAAACTCTGGCCTCAAGCAATCTTCCCATCTTGGCTTCCCAAAGGTTGAGATTACAGGCATGAGCAACTGTGTCTGGCCTCCAAGACTTTTGTGAGGCTTCTGAAAAACCAATGTTGTTTTCACCCTGACATTTAATCATTCCAGTATTCCTCTCTGCAGTGGGGCAGGAGGGAGTAGAGCAGTATAACCATCACTTCTTTTGCATTGTTACAGTAGCTGTAACAATTTAGCAAAGTATGTATGTAACTGTTTAACTGTTTAACAAAGTAACCGTGGAGAGCAATTTTGCACAGACTACAGAAGAGGCCAATGATAGGTGAGCTGATAGAGCATGCTGTTCAGTCTGCAGCCACTAAGGCTAGTGGAAAATCTTCAGATTTCTTCTTGAAGTGAGAGCATAAAGGAATGGAGGGCATTTGGTTGCCATTTCAGTTGGGAAATTGGACAAGGGGTTCGGTTTTTCAAAAGCCTCTATCCCATAAAGCAAATTTGCATTTTGTATGTCCAGGTTTGAAATACTATGCCTCTCCCCTCCAGCTAGTGACCCTGGAGACATGCACTTCAGGTCAAGTCTCTGTAAAACAGCTTATTCTGGCAACGAGGAAATTGAGCTCACTCTTGAGGTCAGATTATACGAATAACTAATACATGTTTAGAGTTTTATGATTAGGAAATGCTGTCCTGAGAAGCTCATCAATAGGTTTATTAGTTATTAGTATCCTTGTTTTATTGCTTTACTAAAATTACATAGCTGTTGAGGCCTGGGAGTTAAATTCTCTTCACCAGATGCCAAATCCTACGTTTTTCTTACCACATCATGGCGCCACAGGCTAAGGAATATAGTGCAGGGCTCTGAATTTCTCTCCTGTAGAATGGTGCTTCCCAAACGTGGCTACTCGACAAATCTCCCAAGGGGTGTTTGAAATGCAGATTCCTGGGCCTTGCCCCTAGATTCTGACCCAGAGTGTTGTTGGTAAATCTGTATTTTTAAATAGTTGCCTGGGAATCTAATATACAGTCAGGATTGACAGCTACTGTTTAGTTAAATCAAAGACCAATGCTTAGGGTTTGGTTTATGAAGATGGAAATCAGTGTGTTTTAGATCAGTGGTTTCCTACCTTCTACAACCTACCTTACCTTTAAAGAATCTGTTGAAATCTACGGATCTTTCCCTAAGAAACACACAAACACACACATACACACTTTTATATACAATTCTAGAGGGCTATATTAGTTTCCTGCTTCTGCTATAACAAATGGTCACAAGGATAGTGGCTTAAAACAACAATATTTATTATCTTACAGTTCTGGATGTCAGAAATGGGACAGGGGTCTCACTGGATTAAACTCAAGGTGTTGCCTTTCTGGAGGCTCTAGGAGATAATCCATTTTATTGTCTCTTCCATCTTCTAGAAGCTGCCTGTATTACTTGGCTCGTGGGTCCCTTCTTTCATCTCCAAAGCCAACAATGTGGTATCTCTCTGATCCCACTTCCACTTCACATCTCTTTCTCTGGCTACAGCCAAGGAAAGGTTCTCTGCTTTTAAGGATTGACATAATTAGACTGGGCCCAGCCAGATAATCCTGGAAAATCTTTCCATCTCAAGACCCTTAACCTTAATCACATCGCATCCTTTTTTTTGCCATATAAGGTGACGTATTCACAGGTTCCAGGGATTAGGAGGGGGAACATTAGTCTACCAACCACAGGTGATCTTAGGACCTCTGAAGCAACATGGAAAATGAATGAACTCTAGGTTAGGAGCATCTGTTCTAGATTCCATTCATTCTAGATGTTAAATCAGCAAGGAATTCTGTTTGCCTACAAATAGCAGAATCCTTAAAAGCAGTGGCTCTTATAAATTAGGTGTTTACTTTTTCTCTGGTAGTAAGAAGTCCCCCGGAAGGCAGTCCACGTCAGGTGCAGCAGTTCTAGGATGTGACGGCTGAAGTCCCTGCAATCCTCCTGGCCTTTCCTTTGATGTGGCCCTCAAGATAGCTGCTGCATCTCCAGCCATGACCTCTGTGCTTCATGCAAGAGGGGCAAAGGGCACAGGATGAAAGCTGTAAGTCAGCTCTGAGTTGGCTCTCCTTTAGGAAACCACCTGAGAAGCCTACCACCCAAATTACATGCTCATATCTCATTGGCCAGACACTGCACATGGCCACTCTGTGTGCAAAAGAGATTGGGAAACATAGCTTTATTTATTTTTAAAGCTAGGCATATTAACACTCCACTAACTGTGGGCTTTGTTAGTAAGGAAAATGGGAAGTATAAATATTGGGAAGATACTAGTGATCTCTACCACAGATGAAACTTCAGCGAGGCACAGTGGCTCATGGCTGTAATCCCTGCACTTTGGGAGGCCAAGGCAGGTGGATCACTCGAGCTCAGGAGTTTGACATCAGCCTGGGCAACATGGCAAAACCTCGTTTCTACCAAAAATACAAAAATTAACCGGGCATGGTGGTATGTGCCTGTGGTCCCAGCTACTTGGGAGGCTGAGGTGGGAGGATTGCCGGAGCCTGGAAGGTTGAGGCTGCAGTGAACTGTGATTGCACCACTGCACTCCAACCTGGGGGACAGGAGCGAGACACTGTCTCGAGAAACAACAACAACAAAACCAAATAAAAACAAAAACCACAAGAAAATCTTGTGTTTTGTGTCCTGCAATGAGAATTTATCATTTTTCACTCTCACACAACCAAAATACAAAGGAAGTTAAAAAAGTCTCCTTCAAAATCTCCCCCATAGTGCCTTGTTCCCTTACTAAGCTTGCTTTTCTTTAAGCAGTTCATTCTTTTTTTTTCATTTTTCTTGAGATGGATTCTCACTCTGTCGCCCAGGCTGGAGTGCAGTGGCATGATCTCGGCTCACTGTAACCTCTGCCTCACAGGTTCAAGCAGTTCTCCTGCCTCAGCCTCCCAAGTAGCTGGGATTACAGGCATGCGCCATCTTGCCCAGCTAATTTTTGTATTTTTAGTAGATATGGGGTTTCACCATGTTGGCCATGGTTGGCCAGGCTGGTCTTGAACTCTTGACCTCAGGTGATCTGCCCGCCTTGGCCTTCCAAAGTGCGGGGATTAAAGGCATGAGCCACCGTGCCTGGCCATTCGTTTTTTTGTTTTTTTGTTTTTTGTTTTTTAAATCAGATGGAGTCTTGCTCAGTCACCCAGGTTGGAGTGCAGTGCAGTGGCACACTCTTGGCTCACTGCAAGCTCCACCTCTCAGGTTCAAGCGATTCTCCTGCCTCTAGCCTCCCAAGTAACTGGAATTACAGGCATGTGCCACCACGCTCGGCTAATTTTTTGCATTTTTAGTAGAAACAAGGTTTCACTATGTTGGCCAGGTGGTCTTGAACTCCTGACCTCAAGTAATCCACCACCTCGGCCTCCCAAAGTGCTATGATTACAGGAGTGAGCCAACACACCCTGCCAGTTCATTCTTTCAACAATGTTTAAGCATCTACCTAAGCCTGGCACTGAGCTGGGCCTTGGGGGCTACAAAGATATCTAAGATTTTTTTTCTCCTTAGAGAGCCGTACCATCTATAGAGAGGGACAGAAAGCCCCCAAAATGATCAACATGTTCTAAGTGACGAGATAAAGGCATGTGGACACTCTTTGGCAGCCCAGAGAAGAAAGGAGCAGAGGAAGTGGCACAGAAAGGGTGAGGCGAGAACTGGACTGGAAGTCTTGGATGGATAGGATTTTGCCAGTTGAAAATCCTAGGTAGACACATTTCAGGAAGAAAGAACAGTGTTGGAGAAGGCACAGATGTGTGTGAAAACCCCTGCTGGACACGTTCAGGGGACAGCTAGAAGTTGTGTGTGGATACATTGTAGGGTTTGTGGGAAGTGAGTCAGGAAAGGGGCATAAAATGGGGCTGGAAACAGATGGAGCCTCCATTTGAAGTTATGCTAAGGAGATCTGGCTCCATCCTATAGGCAGGAGTAGCTGGTGGGGGCCAACAGGAAGTTTTAAACCATTATCCAAACTCTGTTGTAGAATTAAAAAGTGGAAAGAAGAGAACACAGGCAGGGAAACCACAATAGTGTGGTCAGACTTCAACATGATAGCAGTCAATTCAGCAGGAATCTTGAATTTGAGTAGTCAAGTTCATAGAGACAGAAGGTAGAAAGGTGGTTGCCAGAGGCTGGTGGTGGGGATGGGGGTAGGGTTAGGGGGAAAGAGGAGTTATTGTTTAGGGTATAAAGTTTGTTTTCCAAGATGAAGAGTTCTGAAGATGGATGGTGGTGATGGTTGCATAACATGCATATACTTAATCCCCCAAACTGCACAGTTAAAAATGGTTAAGATGGTAGACTTTCTCTTAGGCATATTTACAAGTACACACACACACCCCTGAGTGCACGCAGACCCTGCTGGATTCCAACCCACAGAGCTTCTGATTTAGCAGAGCTGAGTGGGACCTGAGGATTTGCATTTTCTGACAAGTTCCTAGATGACGTTGATGCTGCTGGTCCAGAGACCACACTTAGGGAATCACTGGTGTATGAGACCAAGTGACTAGAATATGGAGGGGTGCTCTGCTCGCTTCCACGTGGCTACTATTGTTATGAATAACAACAGCGGGCGTTTACTGAGCACTGCTCCTACAGCTTTTCTCACAACTGGGTGAAGGAGCAAAGGATGCGCAGGGCTAGAATCTGGAGTCTAAACTCGTCTTTCACCGGGGTTCCTTTGGATCTTACTGATTGTGAGACAGGGAGGGAAACAGAGACAAAAGCAGGGAGACAGGCCCACTAGGGCCAGCAGAGCCTGTGGTGGCGGAGGGGAGCAGCTTTATCTCTGGGAACCCGAGCGACCCGTGCGCGGCGGGGAGGGGGCAGCTCGGGCGCCTCGGCGGGTCCCCGAGGCTGACTCCCGCCCGGGAAGTGCGCGCAGGGCTCGCAGCCCGCAGGGGCGCTGCCGCGCCGTCCAGGCGGCGTTGCGCCCGGGCGCCCACCCCGGCGGGCGCGCCCTCCGCAGTCCGCGCCGCCGGCCCGGGACCCGCTCGCGCAGACTTCTGGCGGACTGAGGACGCCCACCGCTCGGGCCGCCTCTGTGCTCGCCTTAGCGCGGGTCAGCCCCGCGTCCGGCCCGTGCCGGGCCCGACGCCCGCATCCCGCCCGTGTCCAGGCGCAGAGCTCCCGCCCCGGGGAGCTTCCCGGCTGTCGGCTGACCCCGCGGCCCGCGCGCTCGGCGCCCTGCTCGCGGCCCAGAGGGGAAGCGGCGGCGGCCGGCTAGGGAGGCGCCCGGCTGCTCCGAGGGGGCGGGGCCTCGCGGCGCTGCTGCTGGCGCTGGTGTCGCGGCGGATCCCCGCGGGCGCACCTCGACCCGCAGCGCCCCGTGCACTTCCAGGGCCCCGCCGACTCGTTCTTCGGCTACGCGGTTCTGGAGCATTTCCACGACAACACGCGCTGGTGAGTGCCCGCCCAGCTCCGCGACCCTGGCCCGCGCGGCCACCGCCCCGGTCCCCAGGCCAGCGCCGCCGCCGCCTTTCCGGCCTCTTCCATGCTGCGGTCCCGAGGAGGCGATTTAAATGTCTCTGTTGCGCGCGGCTCGGCCGCCGGGGGGACGGCGGGAGAAGGGAGGACGCCGTCCGGGGCCCTCTGAGGTCGGGGTCGGCGCCTGGAGGCGGACTGGGGCGTCCGGGCCCCTCCCTGGGGTCCCAGCCCGGCGCGTGCGGGGAGAGCCGCTAGAGTTGTCTCCTCCGCCGCTCTCTGGATTGCAAAGTAACTTGGCTCCTCTGCCTCCGAGTGGCCGCCGTGGGCCGGGTGAGCTTCCTGAACCTCGCAGGGCCTGGTGGAGTTGGGGCACTGGAGCTGCACCCCTCCCCGATTTTGGGGAACCCCTGAGGAAGTAGTATGGCCTCTACAGCGCCGCTGCGCGGGGTGGGGCTCCCCAGGGACAGGGTGTCTGGGATCCCTTAGGGCGCACTGGAGCCCAGAGCCCCCCTTCCCGCCCCTACAAGACCCTGGGTGGAAGTGGAGCGGAGAAGTTCCTGGGATATAGGGAAGAGGAGGGTGAGGGAGCACCTACGAGTGACACCGCCAGTGGGTCAGGTAGGTGTTTCTTGCGGCAGCCTGAGTCTCATCTCATATGGGCCATTCGACCTGGAGACCTTCACTAGAAGCCTTAAGAGAGAGACGTGTTTCTATAGAGGCCAAGGGGTCCAGCTGTCTCCTGAGTCCGAAGAGGTGGGCCTGAAGAATGGGGCGGCCCTCCCCCATGAAGCACCATAAACTGAGTGGTACAGACCTTGTGCCCAACCCCAGCAGAGAAGCACTAAGGGGAGGTTGGTGCCCTCATTGGCCACTTCCTCTGGACCCGAGGGAATGAACAGCCACATAGTGATCACTTCTTGATAGGAGAGAGAGTTAGGCTGCAGGAAGTTCCCTCGTTCGAGGTCATGCCTCAGTGGGGGCCCAGGTGACAGCCAGGCCGGGGTTGATTTTATTGTGTAGTCACCAGTCTGAGCATCCTTAGGGGTGGCAGGCAGGGAGGTCGAGGTCACTGTTGCTGGTGCATGTAGCTATGCAGGAGAGTCACTGCTCTGTATTGGACAGAGACTGATGGAAAAGGGTGATTTGTGGATCGCAGTACTCAAGCATTCCCGGAAAAGGGGACTCCGAGACCAGCCCACTAAGAATAATGTTGTTCAGGAGATCAGCCTCCAAGAGAACCAGATTTCAAAGCCCTCACATAGCTCTCGCCCAGCTCCACATCCCCCTCTCTCACTCCAGTTGCTGGGTTTAAGACCGCGTGTCTGTTCTTACACTTGTCAAATTCCCCTTTTAAAGCAGAGCAGGCTGAACATTTTTCTGTGTCCTGCAGACTCAGGGTCTGAGGTTGAAGAACACATCCCAGATCCCCACACTAGGCACCAAGCACATGGGAAGCACTGTCAAAAATGGGAGGACAGGGGGCTGCTGAGAAAGGGCCAGCAGCTGAGCAGGCAGCCAAGCCAGCCAGAGCATTGTGTGTGATCTGCACGCTGAGGCTGGCTCAAGTGCCTTGGAGCTCTTTGACAGCTAGAGGGAGAAAGGCCAAGCCACTGTCACTGTGGATTTGCATGGGCCACAGGTCAAAGTCACCCTACCTGGGAAAGGAATGGGTAGAGATGAGAGCAGATCTGACAGAGAAAAGGTGTTCAGCCTGCTTTGATTTAAAAAGGGGATGAAGAAAAGCTGTTGTGAGCAGATTTGGCCAGTGTAGGAAAAGACAGTCTGGCCTTCAACTTGGTAGCCAGGGTAAATGGTAGGGAGGGGATGTGGAGCTTGGCAATAATGCTGTGCATATCCTTGTTGCCAGTTGAGATGTGGGACTGGTATTTCAGGGGTCCCTGTGAACCCATGTAGCTGGGCTGCTGGGCTCAAAAGTGCCCTCTCTTGTTGTGGTACAAGCTGGCTGCTTTTTTTGTACTGGAGTGCTTGTCCCTGTAGCTGTTCAACTTTACTGAAATCTTTTAAAAATAATGCTTCGTTTTACTCCCCCACCCACCACATGGACTTAATTTTTTCTTAGATTTTGTTCTCCCCTTGATTTCTGTTCTCATGCTGTTGTTTTCAAGTATTTTCCTCCCCATCCTTTTTTTCTCTTTCCCTTTTTCCCAATATTCTTTGTCTTAGACCTTGAATGTATTTTTTGCTGTATGTGTGCTCGAATGTATTTTTTACCCAGGCTTGGTAAACTATGGCCTTTGAGGTAAGTGACTTCCAGCATCTTCTTTCTCCTTTTTCTTTCCTCTAGAGGCCAGACTTATTGCGCAAGGCTGCTGAAACTTAACCCAAAGGGTTCTTGCTTGCATAGACCCCTATTAATGCCCTGTTCCCAATTTTATAATTTTGTGTTAATTTTCTTAAAGTTAGTCACCCTAAATTTATAAGATCAGGTCCTGTGAATTCTGGATCTGTCCTCAGTCTGTACCTTAACTTCAACTCTAGGGTTGGTTGATTGACTTGGTGACTGGTTATTGGTTGCTTACTACTAAGAAGTACCTGAGCCCTGAATCTTCTAGCCCTGCTTGAGGGACATGTCAGTCATTTTCAATTATTTGTGATTGCAAACAGCAGCAGGGGTAAACAACCTTTAACGAAACCCTTGAGGACAATCTTAATTATTTCCTTTGAATAAATTCCTGGACTTAGAATTGGTGGGTCAGAGAGGACGGAAGCTTCAGGGCATTCTTTATGTATTACCAAAGTGCCAGTGAAGTGTGTGTACTTTAGAAAAATACATTAATTTATTCAGACACTGGAGGCTTGGAGTAGTTTTGCAAAGGGCTGCTCTAGTGCAGTGAAAGAGTATAGAACCTACATGGGGGTGACTTAAAAGGATCACAAACACTCATCAAAATGAGTGAGGAAAGTAAAATATAGACATGAAAGGGAAAAGTAGTATAGCAAAACTTATAAAGGAAAAGAAGACATGTTAATTAAGCCTTGTATCTTATGTCTCTCTTCTCAAAGAAATTATTCTTTGTTACTTAATTCAATATTTTGCAGTCTAAGATGTTTGATTCATGCTAATTAACCACCTGTTTTACAGGTGAAAAAATGTGTTGTCTCTAGGGAAAGGGAGGGAGAAGAATGTGCTGCAAGTGATAGGGGGAGAGCCCAGACCCCAAAGTCAGCATGGACTCTGCAGGCAGCAGAGCAGAGCGTCCCCATGTTGAGGGACCCGCGGGTGTACATCTCAAAGCATGTGAATGTGCTCTATTGGTGGAACTAGCACTTCTCTAATCCCATAACTGAGCATTTCTCTCAATTATTTTGTAGACCAAAATTGTCACTAATGGAAGGATCCTAGATCCCTGTATAAGTGTGGGGGTGATCTTGCTTTTCCCAGCCCTGGTGATTGAACTCAGCTCTGTAGCCATATCACACTGAGCACAGAGCCCCAGACCCAGCTTCTTTCAGTATACCTGCTTGAGTGGTCCTGCTGTCACTGTGCTCTGGGCAGTGAGAACTGTCCCCATGGCTATATGGACTAGAATATCCCGGACAGTGTTCCAGGTGACGTTTGTATCAGTTGGGATACAAACGTGCAAGTTACTCAATTTTCTTTTTTTCTAATAACACCCAGAGTGTGTCTGCCGGTCCAGAGCCAGCTTCCTCTCCTATAGCTCCCACTGCCTGAGTCTTCTGGCATCCTTTGAACAACAACAGTAAGTGCCAGGGAACATGGACAAAGCCGATTTCTGTCCCCTTCCTTTAGACAGGGACCAGTTCCTCAGCTGCAGGGCTGACAACTGTAACACCCTGTGATATAAATAAATGCGGCCTGGCTGGTGTGCAGCCTCCAGAGCGGACGTCTTTCACACTCCGCCCCGTCCCCTCCTCCTTCTCTGCCCCAGACGCCCCGGAGTCCAAAGTGGTTGGGTGCACTGGCTTCCTTTCTGGAGACGTGCTTCCTGCTCCCTCTCCTGGGACGCATCAAGACGGCTGTGCTTAGGAGTGCTCGGAAATGGAAGATGTGCTGGGCTTTTTGCTTTGTTAAGGTTGTCAGAGTGTTGTTCAGTGAGGAATAGGAGGCAATTCCAAGCCAAGGAGAACATAACATCCTCAATTTGCATGAAGGTCGAGAATTAAAAGAACGAGCTAGACAGTTTTGGTGAGCTGTCTGATGTAGTCACCACTAGCCAGATATATTGCTATGCAAATTAACTAAAAATAAAATTTAAAATTCAGCTTCTCAGTTGCACTTGCCACATTTCAAGTACTCAATAGCCACATGGGGCTAGTAGCTACTGTATTGGACACAACACAGAGAAAACATTTTCATCATCATGGAAAGTTCTACTGGGCAGTGTGGGTTTAGAGCAATGATGTAAGTCTTAAAGGGCTAGACAAGGATCAAAAGGAGAGGTAAGAAACAAAAAGAAAAAAAGCAACCCATAGCATATGTGAGTACTAAAACTGAAACAGGTGCTTACATCTAACTAAAAATTATTGCCTGCTGAAGAGGTTGAATTGTCTTTCAACTCGTAAAACACCGCAGGGCCTGATCTGTGTTTAGGGCTGGGGGTTCAAGAATGAAAACTTTTTGCTCACAATCTGACAGGTAGGTGAGAAAATTGTGGGGTTCTAGTTGGGTGTCTCAAATGAAATTTAAGATACAGGCTCTGATAGGGGAGAGGCTCGCCCTCAGGCAGGCATGGGTTATTCAGAGGGGCAGAAGAGAAACTCCTGTGCAGGGAAAACATTTAGAAGGGGAGCCCTGGGATCATAGGCCCTGCTGCCCCCGGCCCTGCCAGTCTTGCTGAGGAAACACCCAGAAATGGTGGTGGGAGCCCTGCCTTCTCATAACCTCAGTGGTGAGCATCTTTGCAGAGTTCCTCTGTCCTGTGCCAGACTCTAGGGGAAGGCGTAGGTCCGCTTCCTTGTTGGAATTTTTCTGGGGAAATGGCATTTTCAGACCTTGTTCCTGGTCCTCACTCACCCTGCAGAGCCTGCTTTCTCAAGCTCTCAAGAAGGGACAGCACATATATGAGGCCTGAGTTCCAAGGGGATGCAAAAAGCATCTTCTCGGGGTTTCTGGGAAATTTCTCTGAAGATCTGGAGAAGCTGGCAAGGGTGCTGTTTTCTGAGCTAGTGCTGAATGCTGGCTGGGGGCAGAGGCAGCTGTCTTACCCAGTGGAGAACCTTCCAGGGCAAGAAGACAGTCTTGTCTCAACCTGTCATTAATGGCCCTGAGTGTGAGAGTGTGAAGGGCCGGGCCCCAGCCAGCTCTGATTCCCTGGTGACATGCTGCTGTTCAGGAAATGGTCTCCTGATATCTTCTATTGTGATTTGTCCAGGGAAAATGTTGTTTTTACATTTGTTAAAAGCAGCCATAGTGTTCTCTGAAATTCCTTGCTTTCAATGGGTTGCATGTAATTTTAACAACCAAAGTGAGTTTCGTCAGATAGTATCTGCTGGGTATCTACAAGAGGTCAGATGCTTTCACAGGCATAGTCTTTGTGACATCCCAGTGAGTGGTTTCCAGTTTGCTATTTGGGGAACTGAGGCTTACAGAGTTACACGCCTTGTTCAAGGCCCACCCCAGCCTGAGAGATCAATGCACATTCACTGGGGGCTTGTGTCAGTTTGCATCCTCTAGGAAGCAGATGCTAGGACAGAGATAG
The DNA here is from genome assembly GCF_001698545.2 of Rhinopithecus bieti. Lineage (NCBI taxonomy): Eukaryota > Metazoa > Chordata > Mammalia > Primates > Cercopithecidae > Rhinopithecus > Rhinopithecus bieti. Next base: position 4,396,730 of record NW_016804136.1, read on the forward strand.
GAGTGTGGGAGAATTGTTGGGGCTGGGTAGTGCCTGTGAAATAGAAATGGGGCAGTTGCAGGCAAGGTGGCGGGCGCCTGTAGTCCCAGCTACTCGGGAGGCTGAGGCAGGAGAATGGCGTAAACTCGGGAGGCGGAGCTTGCAGTGAGCTGAGATCCGGCCACTGCACTCCAGCCTGGGCGACAGAGCCAGACTCCGTCTCAAAAAAAAAAAAAAAAAAAAAAAAAGAAATGGGGCAGTTGGATGGGGCAGAGAGAGCCTCTGACTCTGTGCAGATCTGATTAAAGTCTCAGTCAACCCAACAGGGACCACTGGGCAGAAATGGCTATCCTCTGCCAGGGTCAGGCATTGGCTGGAGCTGTCTGGAAAGAGCACAGCCTCAGCTGGAATCCTGCAGCAGATCCCAGGAAAGCTGCAGCTGGAGGCTGTCACTGATGGTCCCCCTTGCAGCTGAACAGCATGAAGTGACCCACGCCTCGGTTGATGCCCTGGAGCCCGCCACGCATGAATCACTGTGTTGGGAGGGTGTGAGGTGTGCTCCTTGGCCTGTAGTGTGGCTGGGAGTCATCTGTCTTTGTTCATACCTCTGTAATCAGTGTGTGGAGTGTTAGGATTGACAGTAGGGCCATTGGAACTGGCCCAGAAACAGAATCCCGAGCAATCTTGCCACCAGCTGACTGATAAGGTACTTCTTTCTGATGTCGGAGGAGTCACAGGTGATGGATTTCAGAAGAAAGGAGCTCTGCTTTACACTGAGCCACTGAGTTCTCTGAACTGCAAATCCTTTTAGCCAAGTGGATTTGGTGATCAACCAAAGCCGAATAAAAGGTTTTATCCCAACCTTCCTTTTTGCCAGAGGGAGTCCTAGGAAGCCAATATAAGTCCAAGACTGGGAAAATCTA
>NW_016804136.1:4397983-4419364 GCF_001698545.2 Rhinopithecus bieti
CCATCAGTGTCTGCTCTGAGCAAAAAGGACTTCTGTGTTGAGTTTAAATTAGCAACGGAAGCAACAATACCACCACCAGCAGCAACAGTGTATCTTTGAATATTTAGTAGATGTCAAGTGCTATCTACATAGGTACTCATATTAGCTTATTTAATACTCCCAACAGTCCTTTCAGCTGGTAGCCATTTGGGGTGCCATAACAAACTGTTATAGGTTGGGTTGCTCATAAATGACAGAATTTATTTCTCACAGATCTAGAGCCTTGGAAGTCCAAGATCAAGGCCCTAGCAGATTTGCTATCTGGTGAGTGCCTGTTTCTTGGTTCATAGACAGTGGTGTCCTCACTCTAAGCTCACACGATGAAAGGGGTGAGGGAACTCTCTGGGGCCACATTTGTAAGGGCACTAATTCATTCACAGGTTATATCCTCATGACATAATCACCTCCCAAGGTCCCCACCTCCAAATAACATTACCCTGGGGTGAAGATTTCAACATATACATTTTGAGGGAACATAAGCATTCAGTCTGTAGCAGCTGGCTATCATTTTATCCCCATTCATGGAGGGGAAGCTGAGGCACAGAGGCATTATTGCCCAAGTTACATGGCTAATGAGTTGTTGAGCACAGGCCTGTGCGTTTGTCCACCCAGGCTGACTGCCTCTCAGGAAGTCAAGAATCTGAGTTTGGGAGGAAGTCCCCAACTCAGGGAGCTCAAACATCTGTCTTGTGAATTTCTGTTCTGCCTGCTTTCCTGGAAAAGTTATTGAATTGCAATAGTAGTAGCTTCTCTGCAGCTCCCTTTTGGGATGCTTATTCATGACCCACTGGCTACTCTTGGGGGGATGCAAGGGTTCTGTTTTCTGGAGGTGTTTGATCACTGAGTGAACAGGGACCCAATGATTCTGCCAGGGACATTTGAAGGGCCTCCTCTCACACCAAGTCTGTCTAACATTAAGACAGAAGTGTCCTAGGAAAGATGGAGTACTCTGCAGTATTCCATGTATCCCCCTAACCTCCTGGGGCTGCTTTGTTACTATCTCCCCATCCACTCTGAGTTCTGCTGGCTCCCACCACTTGTTTAGGAAGCTCTGAATTGGGGAAGGTAGCCATGGTGGCCAGTGTTTCAGAATCACTCCTGGGTTTGTAACTTTATTAAAGAAACCCACACAGAGTCAAACTTGCTGCACCAGTGGCCAACAATATGTGAGAGGATGATTTGTATCCCCAAATATTTGAACATTTAATAAAAGGCATGAACGGGTACAAAAAACTAGAAAGAATGAGTAAGAATGAGTAAGAACTAGTATTTGATAGCACAACAAGATGACTATAGTCAACAATAATTTGACTGTACATTTAAAAATAACTAAAAGAGTATAATTGGATCACTTGTAACATAAAGGATAAATGCATCAGGTGATGGATACCCCATTTACCCTGCTGTGGTTATTACGTATTACATGCCTGTAACAAAATATCTCATGTACCTCATAAATATGTACCTACTATGGGCCCAAATCTTTTTATTTTTATTTTTTGATGGAGTCTTCACTCTGTCACCCAGGCTAGAGTGCAGTGGCACGATCTTGGCTCACTGCAAGCTCTGCCTCCCGGGTTCACGCCATTCTCCTGCCTCAGCCTCCCACGTAGCTGGGACTGCAGGCACCTGCCATCATGTCCGGCTAGTTTTTTTTTTTGTATTTTTAGTAGAGATGGGGTTTCGCTGTGTTAACCAGGATGGTCTCGATCTCCTGACCTTGTGATCCATCCGCTTCGGCCTCCCAAAGTGCTAGGATTACAGGCATGAGCCGTGCCCAACCTATGTGCCCAAATTTTCTTAAAAAATAAAAAAGTATGAAACAAATTTCCTTTGTCTTAGCTGATCTCTTGGTGTGTTAAGGTCACTTTGGAGATGCCCTTTCCTACCCCATCCTATCTAGTGTCAAAGTGCTGTGATATATGCGGACCCCAGAGTAAACTTGGTGTTGTGCAGTACACACCAGTAGGCAGCACTGCAGAGGGTCTTGGCATGTCTTTTGCACCAGGATGGGTCCTAGAGGGTGGATGTTCCAGATAAAGCTGAGTGGTGTTCTTCCTGTCTCTACCTTCGTTGAGTCCCCGGTTCCACAGCAACAACCAGATCCACGATTTTTGTGCCATAAAAGGGGGCACCGCTGAGATGCACAAGTGCCTGGTGGCCAAGAGAGTGGGCTCCAGCATTAGCCCTGCCCCCAGCCTCCCTTACTCGGCCCTCTGCTTAGGAGCTGTGTGATCCAGGCCAATTACTTCAGCTGTCTGAACCTACTTCAGCTGTCTGAACCCCAGTTTCCTTTTCTGCAAAGAGTAATAAGGGTACATCCCTCATTAGGTTGGTGGGGGCATTAAATGAGATGATATCTGCAAAGCCCAGAGCACAACACAGCATACAGTAAGCCCTTGATAGATGCCAGTAGTTATTTCTCTTTTTACTTGATCTGATTTATGAAACGAATGGTCTTTTTCATCCTGACTTGAGATGCTGAGTTTTCTTTCAGTGTTTTTGTTGATTCATTCATTTATTCACCAAACTTTGAGTGTTGACACTCAACACTGAAATGAATGAGATATTCTAACATAGACACACTCTTCATTATGTGTGGCCTCTAACATTTTCATTATGCTCTACGTAAATCTGCATTTTTGTGCTTTCATTTACACCCTGTCTGCTTCCAAAAAGGATCTGAGATGGCTACTTTAAATGGAGATCTTTGGGATGGTAAATTCTAGAATTTTGCCTGCCTCTTTCTTCTCTGTGCTCTTGGAAAGCCAAGGAGCAGATGGGAGGCCACCCTTGTTATGGGGAGCTCCAGCTCCCACCCCAGGCTGCAGATAAGTCTAGGAGGTAGGTCTACAGTTCCAAGGTGGGGTACTTTTAAAAAAAAAAGTAAATATATTGCCATATTTCTCTTGAAAAAAATTATCACAAGAAACCAACAAGAAGATATCAAGGCTTTTTCTTAGATCTGCCAGAAGTCTGTAATTTACTCTACCCCTTGGACTTTAGTGTTCACTTGATGCTTTCAGATGTGGAAGGAAACCTCAGTCCTTTTCCCTTACCTCCTTCTCCAGCTGTCTCCCCTCAGTGTGTTTGTCAAGACCTGAGTCCCAGGCCAGGGCAGCAGCCTCTGACCCTTCACTCCGTGAATCACAAGCTGGGGACCAATGTCACTCCAAGGTGGGACCCTGCCCCCGTGCCTCTGCTTTTCCCAGCCGGGCATGGGCTCCAACTATTTCATTCTCTAACTTAGCATTATGTGGTATGGATTGTGCCCCTCTCCCTCCATTTATTTACTCTAACCTAGGCTCTCCAGGATAAAAATTATTATTGCTAGCCTTTTATGAATACTTCCTATATGCCAGAAGCACTGTGTTCATAGTCCCCTTTATGCAGAGGGGGCTACCACTGCTGAAGCACTGAGAAGCCAAGTCACTTGTCCAAGGTTACCCAGCAAGTAAGTAAATTACAGAGTTGTGCTTTGAACCAAGCTGGGACTGATTTAATGATAAACTGACTGTTCTCAGGGTTAGCCATGCTGCCCTCCCTACCTCTACCTCCATCAAGGCCCTGTCCAAGGTATCAGGTTTCTAAGGAAAAAAGAGAAGGGCCCTGAAAGGAAAAGGCCTTCTTTAGAGAGCATTTGTATCTGCTCTTGGCCTTGCAGATAAAATACCATAATCTACTCTTGCAAGTCAGGCCATCCTGGGGTGCATGGTCCCCCAAACACTTTTATCTGCCTTTTCCTTTTGTGCCTCATCACTGTCCTGGGAGGGGGATCATGCGTTTGGTATTATCCTTGTTTTAGAGAAAAGGAAAGGAAGGGTCAGAGTGGCCAGGGGACTTGTCCAAGGGTCACATAGCTGTAGCTGGCACACTCCTGGGTGTGACTTCAGGTACACTCTTCAGGGCTTATTCTACCACTCCACCATGCCTGTCCCATCTCAGGGCCCCCAGTAAAAGTCTGTGGTCCTGGTTGGTGGTGAGATTCCTTTGAGGGAGGGAAAGGAGACCAGGTAGCTAGAGGAGCCATAGCAGTATTTGTCAGCTGCATAGTTGGATAATTGGTTTGGACTTAGCAGGAATTAGTGGGCGATGCAGTTACCACGGTCCAGATTCCTTCAGAAGTGGCATGCCTTAGCTTGATGATGTATCTGTTTTCTATCACCACAATATTGCTGCATAACAAACCACCCCAAAACTTAGTGGTTTAAATCAACCACCACTTGTAGCTTATTCTGTGGTTGGCAACTTAGGTTGGGTTCAGCTGGGTGGTTCTTCTGTTCTCTGCAGGACTCACTCATGCATCTTTGGTCAACTTCTGGGTTGGCTGACTGGCTGACAAAGGATGGCTTCAGCTGGAAGGACTTATTTGTGCTCCATGTGTCTTTCATCCTCTTGCAGCTAGCCTGGGCTTGTACACATGGTGGTTGGGTAGAGTACCAATAGAACAATCAGAAGCTTGCATGATTTCTTGAAGCCTAAGCTCAGAAGTTGAACCATGCCCCTTCTGCCACATTCTGTTGGCCAATGTAAGCCACAGGGCCAGCCTACATCAAGAGGAGGCAGAAACACATTTCATATCTTGACAAGAGAAGCTGCAAAGTCACACTGAAAAGAGCAGGGATACAGGAAGGGTGGGGAATTGTGGCCACTTTTGTAATATATTACTGGCGGTGAAAGCATCCTGGCCATCCCTGAATTACTGTGACAGTCTGAATAAATTCCTGCCCAGCACACCAGAAAAGGGACCAAGGTTCTATTAACCTAAATAGCAAACACAGAGAGAGGCTCTCTAAAGGAAAATGTTTACTCAGGAATAGGGCATTGCAGTGGGAATACATGTGTCACAGTAATCTGCGTGCATATTCAGGGAGGTAAAGGAAAACAAAGGCTTTTAAAGGAAAAATGAGGATTACTTAATTGTTTTGAGATAATTATCCTTGGATACAATGATCAGTAACAAGGGTGGCACCAGTTTAAGGTTGGACAGAGAGTTGCTAGGTAGATTTCCTCACAGAAGGTTTGTGTGTGTGTGTGTGTGTGTGTATGGTTGTGATGGCCTTTGTGCAAGATTGTGTTTTTGCAGATTTTTTTTTGTGCTAGTTCTTGTTATCAGTTATTTATGCATGAAAACCTTTCCTTCATGGCTTCCCACGGCTCTATTTATCAGGGGCTTTTTTTTGAACACAAGTGACTCCATTTTGATTCTGACAACGTTTGCAATTCTAAGGATCTGTGAGCTCTTGGGTGCTGCCAGGAGTTGGAGCTGGGATGAGTTTGGTGTCAAGGTGTTTGGTCTACTACTGCCCAGCAGTCTAACATTTCTTTGAACACCTACTTTGTAGCAGGCACTTTGCTGAGTGCTTTATAAACAGTCTTTTGCTTAAACCTTACAAGAAACCTTCTTAGGTACACTTTTATTCCTCCTGTTTTACAGAAGAGGAAAACTGAGGCTCAGAGTGGTTAAGACACTTGTCTAAGAGACACAGCTTGTCAGCAGTAGAGGCAGGATTTAAACCGTGTTACTGCCTGTGCTTCTTACACTTTATCACCACACATAACTTTCCCACAAAGCTTAGTAGCCAGGTAGAACTACTGGCTTAAAACCATAGAAAGCAGTCAGTATCCACTGCTTAAACACTAGGAGCCTCAGTTTCCCCAAATATAAGAAGAGCTTATGAGGCCTTTCAGGTCCCATGGCTCCATTGGGCAAGCATTGGTCCCTAGTGAGTCCCCTCCTTCTGGAAATGAAGAGTTTGGTGTGGTCAGAGGTGGCTCTCCCGACACCAGCTCTTCCTTTACTCAAGCCTGGGCTGCTTTCTGCCCAGTAAGGGATGTGGACAATTCCTGGGGTTTCCCCGTGGTGGACACACAGTGAAGACTTTGACTCATGTAACCAAAACGTAGGCCCCTGGGGAAGCTTTGGCTTTGGGATCAAATGCCCGAAAGCAAACCTAATGGGTTTAAAGTTTTTAATCCCCAGTTGCTGTCCTCGATCTGGCTATAATTTCGCCTGTGGAATCGCTGCTGTGGCATTTGTGGGGAGGGAGGGAATCTTTGAGACACTGTCAGTTCTCAGTCCTGCCCAAGGAGGCAGCTGCGGTTCAGTCCTTCTCTGTCACCCGCTCTCCAGAGAATTTACCTGCAGATTACCCTCAAAACGTGAGACAGGTTCAGAGCGAGGTGGGCAACTGGAATGGAGCCTTCACAGACAGCTTGACCACACACAGGGAGCTCAGAAAGCGGCTTTGTTGGAAAAATGCAGGGCACTTAAACTGCCACACCAGGAGGGAGTTTGGAGAGGCTGGAAAGACCATGCCATTGGACACAGACACTCTGGGTTCAAATCCCAGCTCTGCCACTTACTGGCGGTGTGACCCAGCATCTCCAAGTGGAAAACACATGAGAGGCTGCCTGACAGGTTGGCCATGAGCAAGAAAGCACCCTTGTGAACATAACCAGTGTTGGTGGATGAACCGATGCACCCACACTTCCAAAGCACTGCTTATTAAGAGAGGCAAACTTCTGGTTAACACCATGACAGCAGTGTCAGTGCTTTGGAAAAGCAAGGTGATTGAAATTCACCTTTTGAGTCACCTGAGCCTGATGGGGAGGAGAAATTCTTCTTTTCACTTCCAAACCGCAGCATGCCCTTTGACATGACGGAGCTTTCACATCACAGTTCTCACTTCAGAGCTGCCCTCAAAGGCTCACTGGGGCTTTCTCAGGTGGGGATTACATATGTGAGCAGCTGGCACCAGAGGGGGCACTGGGTACCTGTTGGTTCCCTTTTCCTCCTTTCAGGCTGATGTGGGGTGGGTAGAATAGGGCATGGGTGATGTATTTGACTACTGGGGTGCATGCTACAGCTTGGCATTTAACATGAATAACCATCTTAACCTCCTCTGGCCACCTGCTTCCCTATCTGTAAAATGGGGATAATATTAGTACCTCCCGTAGGGTTGCTGTGAAGACTAAATTTGATCCTGCCCATAATGAGCTTTACCCAGCACCTGCACACTGTATGTGCCTGCTACATGCTGGTTGCCCTAATTAGAAATTTAGAGTCTTGCATTGATGAAAGGACTTTAAAAGGCACATGAGGCCGGGCACAGTGGCTCAGGCCTGTAATCCCAGCACTTTGGGAGGCTGAGGCAGGTGGATCACCTGAGGTCAGGAGTTCAAGACCAGCCTGACCAATAGAGTGAAACCCTGTCTTTACTGAAAATACAAAAATTAGCTGGACCTTTTGGCGTGTGCCTGTAGTACCCAGCTACTAGGGAGGCTGAGACGGGAGAATCACTTGAACCCTGGAGGTGGAGGTTGCAGTGAGCGGAGACTGCCCCACTGTACTCCAGACTGGGTAAGAGAGTGAGACACCGTCTCAAAAGCAAAAAAAAAAAAAAAAAAAAAAAGGGCCTTTGAAGTTTGTGGCATCTTTAACTGGGGATGGGATAGAAGAAGAGCCTTGCTTCTGAAGGGCAATCTCTTCTACTGGCTCCAAATGAACCTAGTTATTTTTACTCAGTTTAGGTGGTTACATAGTACTTCTTAAACTGTTAATCACCTGAGAGCTTGTTAAAATGCGCTGATTTAATGGGCTGGGGCCTAAGATTCTGCATTTCCGACAAGTGCCAGGTGTTCTCCATACTGCTGGTCTGAGGACCACACTTGAAGTAGCAAGCAAAGCAGAGAAGTAGCTTGATGCTTTGTTGATGGCAGCCTGTTGGTGGGGACACTCAGGCCCTTTTATGTGGTAACTATAGTGGAAAGGAACATTGTCTTGTCAAGAGTACCAGGAGAGTTGGGGCGATGTTTGAAGTGCCTAGGATGTCTTTTTATAACTCTGCAGATGGCATCTTTTCAGTGGCTTGTTCTGAACTCTGGGCCACAGTAATCTCTTTATCCCTTGGGATCAGCCTGGTAAACAGCCAGCTGAATTAACTTCAGAAAAGACTCGCTCATGGGCTGGCCTGCGGTGCAGTCTTGCTGGACGGTGGCCTAGGTACAGAGCAGTGCTGGGCTGTGGAGGAAGCCACGATGTTCTGTACACACATAGATACAAGCACATTCCTGTGTGCCACCCATGAGTGTCATGCATGTGTGTGTGCATGCCCCCTTACCTCTAGCCTCATTTTCCATTGCACAGGATTTGGGAAAAACCTTTCGTCTGACCAGCTGATCAGAAGTTTTGAACGGAAAGGTTGTTATCAGGGTTTGAATCAGCCGTTGTTGTTAGAACCATTGAGTACCTTGGGCTTGGAAAGAAATAATAATTCAGCAGGTTCCTTTCCACTTTAGGTTCTGGTGTAAACTTTGTCCCTCTCAGTCTTGGCTGTAGACTGGAGGAAGCACTGCCTGTGAATTAAGCTCTCCAGGGTCCCCTCCTGCTTATATAGCCTATGAATCTGTGTCTGTGAATTTGGAGCAATGGCATTATCTGAAATTTCCAGGGTTCCAATGCCAGTTTGGGGGACCCAGTGGAGGGAGGACCTGTTGTTTCTTGCAGCCATTTCCCTTCCTTTGGACATGATGAATTCTCACTCTTGTTAATTTTTTTGTGATTTTTGTAAAATAAATTACAAGTGGCGATTAGTCACTGTGCTGATACAAATTTGGAGTTGGTGAGAATTTTTGGACACAGCTCCATGGCCCTGGGGTTTTTGAGCGGAAGAGGTATTTTATGCTCCCCAGGTCTTAGAACCTGACCTGTGCAAAGGCTGAGGATGTTTCAGCAGTTTAGACAGGGCAAACTGCTAATTCTTCTCACCTGTGAAAACAACTGGTCTTATAGAGTGCAATCCTTGACTTACCCCAGTTGCTCTAAAGCTCAGCCCCCAGAGCAAGGGGGAAAATTGATCCCTTAATGTGGCTTTCTTCTCACTGGAGTTTTGTTTTGTATGTCATTGTGCATTTGAGTTAGAGCAGACAGGCACCAGCCAAACTGCTCTTGTGTGGGTGAGGGAGGCGATGTGGTGTGTTTGGGAAAGTGCATGCTTCTATTTCCAAAGGGCTGTGGGTTCCAGCCCTACTTCTGCTTGGGAATTCTGCAGTTGTGCCCAGCAAACACCTGGGGAGGAGCATCCCAGGGCATTATTGAGGGGCCACAGGGCAGCCTGGGTACCTGCACCATTGGGAGCCTTGCTTCTCTCACTCCCCAGTGGGGCATCTTCCTCATGGAATCAGATACAGACCCTCCAAGACTGACCTGGAAGGAGACACTCCAGTGAGGGTGGGTCTCCCTGGCTCTTTGTACCCTCTCATTCTTCAGGTTCTAGGTGTTGAACTCAGAGCAGTGGGAATTAGGATGGGACCCACACACATCCCATGAACCTTGACACCATGTCCCTGAGCCAGGTTAGTGACGATGTCCCTTGTGATATCTGCCAGCCTTTGCTGGAGTCCCCTTTGAGGGCCTCAGACTTCTGTTGTATGATGTGGAGGCCTTGTTTGTCTGCCCCTTTGCCTAGCTGGAGTGTTGCAGCAGGAGCAGCAGCATTCTAAGACCAGGGTGCAGTGAGTGACTGAGATCCCAAGATGAAGGTGGCTTTCAGGGCAGAGGGAGGGGAGTCTGGGTCAGCTTTCCACATCCCCAGGGAAGCTGTGCAGGGTCATCCTAACTTCTGCTAAACACCTTTTCCACAAATACATAATATATAATGCACTCTATGCCAAGGCATATGGGAGATGATCTATTTCATGATACGAAACCCTTGCGAGGTGAATTCCCTCTCCTTTCTAGGCTGCTGGAGATACGGAACAACGCCCGTTCTCACTGAGCAGTGGCTTGGCATTTTCTACTTTTTGAACATCAATGTGGATTTTGTTTAAAGTCTCATCGTTCAAGACATTTTCCAAATGGCTTGTAGCTCAGCACAAATCGTGCCTGATTAGTATTGTTTGGTATTCTTTGCTATAGATCTTCTGTTGACTACTTTCCAGAAACAATGCACAAAACTGTAGGTCAGAATTATTTTTGTAACATCTGGAGGGGATCTTACTGCCATTTCCCCCATGTTCTGCACTCACACAGGCCCAAACCTGCCTCTTCTGTCTTCTGGGTAGGTCTTGCCCCTGTTCTCCTGTAGCCGGGGGATGCTCCTGCTGGGGATGGCCCAACCTCGGCAGCTTTTCAGTTCAAGATGGAGGATACAGCGGTTTATTCTTGCTCCTGTTTTGCAGTGGGAGAGAGGATAGTTTATAATTCCACACTGCTGCTATTTTTTTTCCTGTTTGCCCCTAAATGTCCATGCTGTGTGTGTGGTGGGGAATAGGAGGAGGGGGAGACAGAAGAGAAATAGCATCTCTAAATTTTCTATTTGTTATTGAAATGTAACACATCCAGGAAAGTGTCCATATCATATACAGTTATCACAAATTTGTATAATGTCACTGAGGTTGAATGACAACATTATCAGCACCCCCAGCAATCCCCCTCCCTAATTACAACCTCGCTTTCTCCTCTCCAGAGGTAGCCATTATCCTACCTTCTAACACTATAGTTAAATTTCATCTGCTTTTGAACTTTAGATAAATGGAATCAGATTGTGAGTATGCTATTGTATCTGGCATCTTTTGTTCAGTATTGTATTTGTGAAATTCATGTCTGTGGTTGCAGTTGAATGCTGTTCATTTGTTTTCATTGCTGCATATAATTCTTTTTTTTTTTTTTGAGACAGAGTCTCACTCTGTTGCCCAGGCTGGAGTTCAGTGGCATGATCTCAGCTCACTGCAATCTCTGCCTCCTGGGTTCAAGCGATTCTCCTGCCTTAGCCTCTCTAGTAGCTGGTATTACAGGCACCTGCACCACATTCAGCTAATTTTTTGTATTTTAGTACAGACAGGGTTTCACCATGTTGCCCAGACTGGTCTTGAACTCCTAAACTCAGGCAATCTGCCCACCTCGACCTCCCAGTGCTGCATAGAATTCTGTTGTATTGCTGTACCATGGTTTACCTACCTATCCACTCTAGCACTGATGGGCCTTTGGGTTTCTTCTTGTTTTGTTTTGTTTTGTTTGATATTGTGTATGCAGCTTTGAACATTTTGCATGTCTCCTGGTAGAAATGTATGCATCTCTATTAGGTATAGTCCTAGAAATGGAATTACTGGGTCAAAGGGTAGGTGCATGTTCAGCTTTATTAGGAACTGTTGAATAGTTTTCCCAGTGGCTTTAACGGCTTATACTCCCACCAGCAGTGTATGAATGTTCTAGTTACTCTATATCCTTGTCAGCACTTGGCATTTTCAGTCTCTTTGGTTTGAGCCTTCTGGTTGATATGAACTTGAATTTCTCCGATAACTAACATAGTTGAGCACCTTTTCATGCATTTATTGGCCATTTGGCTTCTTTTGTGGAGTATCTATGCTTGTCTTTGGCCTATTCTATTGACTTGTCTGTATTTTTCTTATTAATCAATGAGGAGTTTTTAAAATAGATTTTGGATAGGAACCTTTTGTTGGTTGTACGTGTTCCCACCCATCCATCACAGTCTCCTGGGTAGCTGGGACTAAAAGCATGCACTGCCATGCCTGGCCAGTTTTCTTTTTGTATTTTTTGTGAAGATGGGATTTGCCATGTCACCCAGGCTGGTCTGGAATTCCTGGGCTCAAGCTATCCACCCACCTCAATCTCTCAAAATGCTGGGATTACAGGCATGAGTCACCACACTCAGCCTCCTTAAGCTTTAATGTGCCTGGGGAAGATCTAACAGGTTTCACTTTAGGACCTCTCCCCCAAGCCTACACAGAAAAGTATAATAATATGATTTTCAAAGTGAGCGCTCAGAGAGCCCACCCGTGGTTGGGTGAATACTTAGCCATCTGCCTCCTATTTTCTTATCCTAGGTTGTCACAGAATGCCTTTTTCTCTTGCTGCAGGGTCCTTGTGGGTGCACCAAAGGCAGATTCCAAATACAGCCCTTCAGTGAAGTCTCCTGGGGCTGTGTTTAAGTGCCGTGTTCACACCAACCCTGACCGGAGATGCACCGAACTGGACATGGCTCGAGGTGGGTGACCATTACTGCTGTGATAGAAATAGGTTCTGTACCCTTACACCTTGCTCATCTTCTTCCCAGGATGGCCTGATCATTCACCCAGCCATCCATCCTTCTCTTCTTCCCTCCCTCCCTCTCTCCAACAAACATGTATTGAGTACGTAATAGTTATTAAGCACTGGGATACACCAATGAACAAAACAAACAAGGGTCCTGCCATCCCAAGCCCCATACATTAGTGGGTGAAAGAGATATTAAGACAAGTAGTTGAGAGAGAAAAGACCAGAGGGAAGGTGAGTATTTGATTTAATCTAGATTGGAGGTTCAAGAAAGGTCTGGGACCTTTTGACATGATTGGAAGGATGCATAGTCGTTAGCTGGGCAGGTGCAGGAAGCACAACCTCCAAACAGAGGTGCCGTTTGGAAGCACAGAGTGAGGTTGTGCAGCTGGAGAGGGAGCCAGGAGAGTGGAGCACAGGAGGGCAGCAAGGCAGGCTGGGGCCAGGCCATGTGGGAAGGTGCTGGAATTTTATTCTGTGTTTGAGTGGTGAGGTCACTGAAATCAATTTTAGGTGTTACATTTTAACTAGGGAAAGATATGATCAGATGGATGTTTTTAAAAGCTCACTTTGGGCTGGGTGTGGTGGCTCACACCTATAATCCCATCACTTTGGGAGGCTGAGGTGGGCAGATTGTTTGAGCCCAGAAGTTCAAGACAAGCCTGGGCAACATGGCAAAAGTCCATCCCTACTAAAAATATAAATATTAGCTGAATGTGGTGATGCATGCCTGTAGACCCAGCTACTCAGGAGGCTGAGGTAGGAGGATCACTTGAGCCCAGGAGGTCGAGGGTGCAGTTAGCTGAGATTGTGCCACTGCACTCCAGCTTGGGTGACAGAGCTGAGACTCTGTCTCCAAAAAGATAAAAAAATAAAAAATAAAAGCTCACTTTGATCTAGCAGAAAATACAAGATCTTTGGAATCAGATGGTTCTGAGTGGGTTCAAAGCCTAGCTGGGACTGATTGGGATTGTCCTATAGCTTCTTGGGCCTCAGTTCTCCCACCTTCAAAATCAGGACTGAGATACTTACCTCACGAGGATGGTCTTGAGAAGTTTCAGTGAAATAATACAGGTGAGTACACAGAACTGTGCTTGGCACATCAGTACACAGGAGCTATTTTGTTATAATCATCACTGCAAACATTTCTTTCTCTGAAGTCTTTTTGCATCAAGATTTTCTAATTTTTTTTTGTTAGTTTTTTTGCTTTTTGTGTTTGTTTGTTTTGGAGACAGAGTCTTGCTCTGTCGCCCAGGCTAGAATGCAATGGCTCAAAGTTGGCTCACTGCAACCTCTGCCTCCCAGGTTCAAGCGATTCTCCTGCCTCAGCCTCCCAAGTAGCTGGGATTACAGGTGTATGTTACCACCCTCGGCTAATTTTTGTGTTTTTAGTAGAGATGGGGTTTTGCCATGTTGGCCAGGCTGGTCTTGAACTTCTGGCCTAAACCCCACCTCAGCCTCCCAAAGTGCTGGGATTATAGGCGTGAGCCACCGTGCCCGCCAAGATCTTCTAATTATTTTTTAAATAAAGAGTTATTGTGATTTTCTTTAGCAGAAGAAGAGGCTTGTGAACTGTTTGTTACTGGTGCATAACAAATTAAGGAGCTTGCTTCATAATATAAATCAAAGCCCTGCCTCTTTCCTTGAGAAAGCCTTGCCATGTGGTTGAGCGCAGTGGCTCATGCCTATAACCCCAGCACTTTGGGTGGTTGGGGTGGGCAGATCACTTGAGGTTAGGAGTTTGAGACCAGCCTGGGCAACATGGTGAAAACCCGTCTCTACTAAAAATATGAACATTAGTGGGATGTGGTGGCACACACCTGTAATCCCAGGTACTTGGGAGGGTGAGGCAGGACAGTCGCTTGAACTTGGGAGGCAGAGGTTGCAGTGAGCTGAGATTGTGCCGCTGAACTCCAGCCTGGACGACAGAAAGAGACTGTCTCAAAAAAAAAAAAAAAGAAAAAAAAAGAAAAAGAGAAAGAAAGCCTTGCTATGTGAAAAAACAGTTGTCTGGATCAAACTATAGTACATAGTGATGGAGTTGATTTACATTTCGTGTAAAGTTCCTTATTTCCTCATGGGTAATAAACATGGGGCTGTGGATCACCCTTTGAAAAGCAGCCAGCAGAACATCACTCCTCAACCCAAGTCTGGCTCTTCTCCTTTTTCTCCAGGGAAGAATCGGGGCACGTCCTGTGGAAAGACCTGCCGGGAAGACCGCGATGATGAGTGGATGGGGGTGAGCCTGGCCCGGCAGCCGAAAGCTGATGGCCGCGTGTTGGTAAGTCCCTCCTGGGGGTGCTGTGGGAAGGGGGGTGGCACTCTGAGAATGAGTGATCTGTTAGGAAGGTTGGAGGGCATGGTGACAAGTGCATGGCTTTGAGGTTGCTTATTCTGGACTACTGCTTAGACAAATGGCTTATCTTCTTATTTTCTTTATCTGTCAAATGTGAATAATGTCTGTCCCAAAGTGTGGCTATTGAAAAATAAAACATATGTGAAAAGTGCTTTGTACATCTTGTTCATTACATAGGTATTTGTGTGTGTGTGTGTGTGTGTGTCTTAAATTAAGGTATAATTTACAGTACAAAAATCTTAAAATCACAGTCTTGATTTTTCACAATTGTACACACCTGTATAACCCTATGCCCACCGAAATATAGAATATTTCCATCATCCCAAAAGTCTCCTGTGTCTCTTTCCAGCCAACTCCTCCCACCCGAGACAGCCACTGCTGTGATTTGTATTATACATTACTTTTACTTTCTCTAGAATTTCATATAAATGGAATGCTACAGTGTATGCTCTTTTATATAAGGCTTCTTTCACTCAAAATAATATTTTCTGAAATTAATCCCTGTTGTATGTATCAGTAGTTCATTCCCGTTTATCTCTACATAATATTACATTTTATGAAATAAATGTTATTTTTAACTAGTCATTTATTGGACCTCCAAAGTGCCTATGATATATTCTGATCCGTGGGTGCTTTGAGGGAGATAAAAAGAGAAGTCTTTGCCTTTGAGACTCCTGAGATCCTGGAGTTATGCTGTGCAGTAAGGTAGCCACCAGCCCTGTGTACTTATTTAAACTCAAATTTATCAAAATTAAACTAGAAATTCAGTTTTTTAGTCATATTAGCTGCATTTAAATGGCTCAATAATCACAAATGGTTACTGGCTACTCTATTGGAAAGCACAGAGAGAGAATATTTTCATCATCACAGCAAGTTTTATCAGACTCAACACAAAAGGAATTTCTAACTGCTGCAGAGATATTGTTTTTTATCAATTTTTCCTTTAAACTTTTCTATGAGGTATAATACTGAAGCACTTAACACACCCAGCTGTGAGTGTACAGCCTGGTGGGTTTTTTTTTTCACCCATGTACACTTATGCGTCCCCATTGCCAGTACCCCAGAAAGACCCCTGCACCCTTTCCCAGTCAGTTCCTCTGCCCTGGTGAGTGAGCCACTGTTCTGACTTCATAGGCTTTCTCTTTTCCTTGACTTCTATCAGAAACTGTATGAAGATTTTTATTATAAGAGCGTAAGCTCAAGAAGGGAAAGTAATACTAGCTATCGCTTATGGAGGGCTTCCTTTGGGTCACATGCTGCAAAGCTGAGGGTTTCGTGTGTATTTTATCCCAGGGGAAACAGGTTTTCCTTAAGGAACTAGGCAAAGTGTTTTTGTCGCCTCTCTAAGGAGCCCACTTTTGTGTTAAACTTCTTCATGGCATAAGCTGTTAATCCGAATTCCATCCTCAGCACAATTAAGCATCTCCCCCTTGTTGGGCCCCTCAGGAGAGGAGGAAGCAGCTGGATGCTGTCGCCAGCATCATGGGAGCCTCCCTCCTGGAAGCCATTGTAGGTCCTGCAGAGGCTCCCTGAGCCCGCTGTTTGCCTTGGTTTCCAGTCCTTTCATCACTGTGGTGGCCGGCCCTGGACCTTTTCCAAATTTCCACATTCCTCCAGGCATGGTGGCCTGACCCTGACTGGACAAATGGGCCCCAGAGGGGCTGAACCCTTGTCTACCATTCTGGGGAAAGAAAAGGAAGAAGCTGACTCATCTATAAATCAAAGGGTAGCCCGAGGTCCTGAATCAGAACAAAGAGGAGGTGGTGGCCCCATGGCAGCACAACACAAAATACTCTTAAGGACATCGAGCCTAGAGTCAGAGTTTGCTCCTGTGAAAATATTTCCTCTCTGCAAGGAAGGATAACCTCTCTGTGGCTGAGGGCTTGTTTCCAGAGGGGCAAGACAGAATTCTGTATTCCCACAGATCAGTATCACGAAGGAGTCATTTCTGGGGACAGTGAACAGCAATGAGGACCACAGGGAAGATTTAGCAAAGGGAGCCAAGAAGGCATCGCTGGAGCATTTGTGGATAATAGTGCCATGGATAGTCCTGTCTAATTAATTGCATGCAGGGCTATTTTTTAAATGTTTTATGAAATAATTACATCATCCACTCAGTAAGCCACTGCATATGGGTGCTAGGCAAAGAGGAGCATCTGACACCATCTGCTTTCCTGTGCCTTTTGTTTGCTTTTCTAATTGTGATCAAACACATAACATAAAACTTACCACCTTAACCATTTTGAGTGTACAGTAGTGGCAACTGTAGGGCACATTGTTGTGCAACAAACCATTAAACTTTATCTTGCAAATCATACATTCATTGAACAACAACTCTCCTTTTTCTCCTTCCCCTGGTTCCTGGCAACAACTATTGTATTTCTGTTAAGAGTTTGACTACTTTAGATCTCATATAAGTGGAGTCATGTGGTGTTCGTTCTTTTGTGACGAGCTTATTTCATTTAGCATAGTGTCCTCAAGGTTCATCCATGTTGTAACGTGTGACTGGATCTCCTTCCTTTTTAAAGGTAGAATAATATTTCATTGTGTGAATTTACCATGTTTTTTAATTCATCTGTTGATGGACATTTAGGTTGGTTCTGTCTCCAGGCTGCCGTGATGAATGATGCTATAAATGTGTACCAATATCTCTTTGAGATCTTGTTTTCAATTCTTTTGGGTATACACCCAGAAGTGGGGTTACTGGATCATATGTTACTTCTATTTTTAATTTTTGAGAAGCCTCCATACTATTTTCCCAAGTGACTGCAGCATTTTAAATTCTCACCAGCAGTGCACAAGGGTTTCAATGACTCCACATCCTTGCCAACATTTATTGTTTTCTGTATTTTTTTTTTAATAGTGGCCCTTCTAATGGGTGTGAGATAATATTTTATTGTGATTTTGGTTTGCATTTCCCTGGTGATTAGTAACACTGAGCAGTGTTTCATCTGCTCGTTGGTCATTTTATATATTTTTTTGAGAAATGTTTAGGTCTTTTGCCCAATTTTAAATTGGATTGTTTCGTTTTTATTGTTGTTGAGTTATCCTCATGGCTTTTTGCACATGGGCAGTCTTGCTAGGAAAGGCTTGTCCTAAGTCCCCTCTGCCCCAGTCCCACTCTGTCCTCGGCACTCCTCTTTTTTCCCCTGTATATAGGCTCTGCCTCCTCCATGAAGCCTGTTAAGGGTTTTCTGGAACAAGCTGAGCATCTTTTGTGTCATTAGGAACTCAACATCATCTCATTACTTATATTGTGTGTATAATTTATTTTGTGGCCATGTGTCCCCTTTTATGGAAGCCACTTGGGGATAGAGACCAGATCTTCTACCCAGTTTCATTCTCAGCATCTGGAGGACATCTCTCTAAGGAATGGCATCTGAAAGTGTGTTTGAATAACACAGGGACAGAAGGTCAATGTTAAAACAATTAGAAACCAAATTAGTTGCCTTCTTTTCTTGGTGGCTGATTCTAAGTGGCTGATGGAAACACCAGGAAAAATTCTATAAAATGTTCCTTGGGAATGACAGGCAAAAACAAGATACAGCAAGTGGTTACCTAGTCCATATTTACATTTGGAGGCCTCAAAGCCATTTGCTTTTTCTTGAATGTTTCAGTCCTACCTGTCAGAGCTTTCTGGGAGGCAAGTATTTACTTTTAAATTAAAAATAGGAGGGATGTATGTTGTTCAGATGCATTTTGAGAACTTGAGAGGTGCCTGGGGGTATAGGCAAGAGACCAGTATCCCCAAGGAGCACAATATTGGATTCCAAGGTTGGATTTAAAGAGGGAGAGGTGGACTGGCTTTTTTGAAAGTGGTGTCTGGCGCTGATAGAAAAGCTAAGAACAAATGGAGAATTGAAAGCTGCAGTGGGGCGTGAAATGTCTCAGTGACCAATGGCATTATGTGGACCATGGACCCAGCAACCAGCTCTGGCAAGAACCAGATTGTCAGCCTGGCCTGGCAGGTTGACCTTAGCTTAGTGTCTGCCCATCTCAGCTCCATGGACACTATTGCATCTCCCAGGTTTTCCCCAGAAACAAATGATACTGCATGTAAAGATAGCATCAGGATTAGAGGCAAGCCCCTTCCCTTCTCACTCTCTCAGCCTGAGCTCCCCGTGTGCAGATGACATTTTAAAAAATGAGCGGGGAGGGGAATCACTTCTTGAAATAACCACTGAACAAACTCTGTATAGGCATTGACTGCTGCTCTGAGACTTTGGAGGGCAATCAAAATGTTCAACTCTAATGTCGCCCCTTTTCATCAGACTTGCCAAGGCTCAGACAACGAATAATTTAAGCTTCTAGATTCTGTGCAGGAGCAGTATTCTCTGGTTCTCTTTGTCATTTCCTTTCTAAATATCAGGGCTGTCCTTATCTGTTCGGTGCTTCCCATCTCTCCATTTTTTTTTCAAAGTCACAGGGTACATTTTTGCATTTACTTCTGTTGCTCTGTTTCCTGATTTTTTTTTAAAAGTGAACTTTTTATTGAGCTGTAATACACATGCAGAAAAAGGTATAAATCATCAATGTATACCTCAATTAATTTTCATTAGGTGAACATCCTCAGAATAACATTTTCACACTCCAGCAGCTCCTTCTCAATGCCCCTCCTGGCCATTTCTTCCTTCTCAGTTGGGGAGCTTCTTGGGGGAGTCTCATGGCATCGCAGCCTCGCTGTGATCTTGCTCCCCACCTCACACCTTTCTCAGCAGCCAGGCCCAGTTGTGGCCGTGCACTGTGGACCTGGATGCGTGACAAAGGCTTTGGCCATCTCTATGGCAGGTGGGAATGTAGGAGTGTTGGCAGGATGTACCTTTGTGGCCGAAACACCCAGAAAGTGCCAGTACCCACCTCTAGGAGGGATGTGTTTTTTCCATACAACAAAAAAGGCCTTTGAAAAAAAGTGTTTATTTTCTTTCTCTTTTCCTGTTTTGGGAGGAAAACAATCCTTATAACTAGAAATGTGTCCGATTCTAAGATTTGGAGTGGGACAAGGTCATCCTCCCCCTTTCTTATGATTAATTGAAATCTGAGTTTGAGCAAGTCTTGCTGTTTTCAGAGAATGCTCTCCTTCTTCTGTTCTTCTTCTCTGCTTGGTCCCCATTCCTCCCTCACAGCCGAACTCATTTGGAGAGATTGATGGAATTACTAATGCTTTGGAGACACTCCCTAGGAATTTTTTTAAAATGTAGTGGTCAGATTGACATGTGTGTATGTATAATGATAATCAAGGCTAAACACAGTCTTCTTTTTCTGTAATTTATATTCAGAGACACTTTGCATTGTTTTCTTACATGAATCCTTCCTTTGACAGTTTGATCTCTGACTTCCCAGAATGCTTTAATTTTAGTTTAGTATGAAATGCAATATTTGGATCTTCTAGGAATTCTCCAAGATCACCCCTTAAATAGTTTACAGCACTTAAAAAATGAGACAATACACCAGATATTAAATACAGCAAAGCCTTCCTATAAGTGTCAGTGTGCAGCTGGCTATCAGACAGCACTGTGATAAACATCCGCCTCTTTTCACAGCCCCTCCAACTCAGAAATACAATAAAACATGGTCAGCCCTTGAAGCCAAGGGCTTTGCTAAATCCAAAAACTTAGCAAAACCAAAACATTACTGATTTACCCACAAATTAGATAACAATAGGTGATTCAAGTTTGCGAGCCATAAGAATTAAGTCAGAATTTAAAAAATCAATTATTTAGCAGTATGGAGTAATTATTTACTTAGTGATACATTTTTTGTAGTTCTTTGCCTCATATCATTTCAGTCTATTTAGAAACCTGCTATTTCAGCACAAAACAGTATCCAGTAGGAATGAATGTGGTTTGCAGCGGAAAAAATAAAGATAGATTGTTTTCTATAGCTTAATGCCATATGACAAGAGGCAGAATGTGGGCAAGCTCAGGTTTCGAGAGTTGTTCTGAGTGTGTCCTCATTAGCCATTGGGCAGAAAGTGGCCTTGTTAAGGGCCTTGGTGGCAGTGGCTTGAAGGATGAAGAGCAGAGAGCTTAGAAGGCTGTGATCTTATCATAGAATGATGTCAGGGAGAACCAAGCCCCGAGAGCCCCCTCACTCACTCAGTGACCTGGGGCATTCCATTCGACCCCTGAGTAGTTATTTCAAGTGTCCTGGGACCTGTGGCAGTGGGGCTGTAAAGAGGATAAAGTCACCAGGCCTGCCCCAGGGGGTGGGTTTTGATGGCCTCTCAGGTAGGAATGAGAAGTTTTAAGATGGAAAATGCTTCATAGTGAAACAAGGAGGACTCAGCATTCATGGATTCCAGTGCTGTTTGCAGCACTTACTAGCTCTGCCACTTAGGCAAAGCACTCTCTGATACGCAGTGCTCTCGTACAGCAAATGGGAATTCTAAAGACACCTCTGCTCACCTTCCAGGGTTGCAGAAGAGGTCAGAGGTAGGCCATAACAACACTCAATGTTATCACTTGCGAAAACTGCATTTGAGGGAGGCAAACCAAGATGTTAAAAACTGATTATTTTCAAAAGCTATATATATATATATATATTATACTTTAAGTTCTAGGGTACATATGCACAACGTGCAGGTTTGTTACATATGTATACATGTGCCATGTTGGTGTGCTGCACCCATTAACTCGTCATTTACATTAGGTGTATCTTCTAATGCTATCCCTCCCCCCTCCCCTCTCCCCACAATAGGCCCCAATGTGTGGTGTTCCCCTTCCTGTGTCCAAGTGATCTCATTGTTCAATTCCCACCTATGAGTGAGAACATGCGGTGTTTGGTTTTCTGTTCTTGCGACAGTTTGCTGAGAATGATGGTTTCCAGCTGCATCCATGTCCCTACAAAGGACATGAACTCATCCTTTTTTATGGCTGCATAGTATTCCATGGTGTATATGTGCCACATTTTCTTAATCCAGTCTGTCATTGAT
>NW_016804136.1:4422647-4445159 GCF_001698545.2 Rhinopithecus bieti
CCCATATTTCTTGGAGGCTTTGTTCATTTCTTTTTACTCTTTTTTCTCTAAACTTCTCTTCTCACTTCATTTCATTCATTTGATCTTCAATCGCTGATACTCTTTATTCCAGATGATTGAGTCAGTTACTGAAGCTTGTGCATTTGTCACGTAGTTCTCGTGTCATGGTTTTCGTGTCTATCAGTTCGTTTATGGACTTCTCTGCATTGGTTATTCTAGTTATCCATTCATCCATTCTTTTTTCAAGGTTTTTAGTTTCTTTGTGCTGGGTACGTAGTTCCTCCTTTAGCTCTGAGAAGTTTGATTGACTGAAGCCTTCTTAACTCGTCAAAGTCATTCTCCATCCAGCTTTGTTCCGTTGCTGGTGATGAGCTGTGTTCCTTTGGAGGGGGAGATGTGCTCTGATTTTTTGAATTTCTAGCTTTTCTGCACTGCTTTTCCCCATCTTTGTGGTTTTATCTGCCTTTGGTCTTTAATGATGGTGACGTACTGATGGGGTTTTGCTGTGGGTGTCCTTTCTGTTTGTTAGTTTTCCTTCTAACAGTCAGGACCCTCAGCTGCAGGTCTGTTGGAGTTTGCCTGAGGTCTACTCCAGATTCTGTTTGCCTGGGTATCAGCAGCAGAAGATAAAATATTGCTGAACAGCAAGTGTTGCTGTCTGATTCTTGCTCTGGAAGCTTTGTCTCAGAGGTGTACCCAGCCATGCAAAGTGAGAGGTGTCAGTCTGCACCTAGTGGAGGATGTCTCCCAGGTAGGCTACTCAGGGGTCAGGGACCCATTTGAGCAGGCAGTCTGTCCGTTCTCAGATCTCAACCTCCATGCTGGGTGAACCACTGCTCTTCAAAGCTGTCAGACAGGGACATTTACCTCAAAAGCAATATTTTAAGAAAATGCATTCACTGGCCAGGGTGAAGTGAACTGAGATTAGAAGTAAGTAGTGAATGCCTGGGAGAAGTGGACCAGGCTGGGCAGGGTAGAGTGTGTGCCTCTGAGTAAGCAGGTCGGCTCTTCATCAGCGCTGCGGTGACATCCGGATGTACAGAGACATGCACGTGAACTGGGGCCACTGTCATGTCCAAGCAGCAGGTAGGGGCATGTTTGGTGTGGCAGAAGGATGATCCAGGCCTGCCTCCCTCCTCCTGGCACTGCTCCCATGTCTGTTAGCAGAGCTGCCCTGCCTCATGGCATCTTGCGTAGTTTCGACCCTAGTTTTCAGAGGTGCCTCTGGAAAGCTGGCCAATGCATCTGTCCATCCTCTTCCCCAACATGCAGAGCTCTCACCCACCCCAAGACCCCTGGCTGTGAACCTTCCTTCAGCTTTCTCCTCAGAGAGGCCTTCCTTGACCTGCCTGGCAAAACCGGCCACTCCCTGGCATGAGGGAACTTTCTGGTGAGATGGAAATGTTCTGTCTTGCTAGGGCCTTGGTGACATGAGTGTGCACATTTGTCAAAGCTCATTTGTGCATTTTGCTGTATGTAAGTTTCCATCAGAAAAACAACTCTCTACACACATTTACTTCTAGTGAATGAGATGCATGCTGAAGTGTTTCTGTGGGTAGGAACATGCTTGAATATCAGCCATTCCTCCCTTCCCTGCTGTCTCCACATCAGCTCACTTCCTTGGGCCTGTCAGCTCTGAAGCCACCAGCTTCACCCATCTCCACTGCTCCAGACCTGCATCATCTTTCACTTGGTGTTCGTTTGCACTTTTGCCCTCCGGCAGTCTCCACCCGGCAGCCAAATGTTCTTTCCAAACTGTCACTTGGCTCATGCTTCTCACCTGTGTAAGACTCTCCACCACTTCCCATTGCAGATCTGCTGAAGTCACAGCCATTCCCATGACCCCCGTGGTCCCACCTTGGCCCCTTCTTTGACCTTATCTTCCTCCCACCACAGTCACTCCAGACCACCCTTCCTTTCTCTTGAGCCTCTGAGCCTTTCTGACGATGTATCCTTTGCATTCTGCTATCCTTTGAATCCTCCCAGAACCCTCTTCCCATGTGCTCAGTATGGTTAGCTCTTCCTCAGGCTTCAGGCCTTCCTGACCTCCAGTGGAAACTGTCCTTCCCACTCACAGATTCTCTATTCTATAACCCTGTTTCTTTCCTTCCCAATGCTCAGGACTAGCTACAATCCTCATTTGTTGATATATTTATCTCCTGTCTCCTAGTGGACTCCCAGGGGCTCGTTCCTGTTCATACAGTTTTCTGATACCCAGAGCAGTGCCTGTTATGAAGGTGTGGCTTTCTGGCCCCTCTGCTCCTCTCTTCTCCCACAGAAAGAAACACCTGGCATTGACAGGAGTCTGTTTTGTGATCCTTTGGGGCCAACTTTCCTGCTCTCAAATGCTCTGTATCCCTTTAGGCCTGTGCTCATCGCTGGAAGAACATCTACTATGAAGCTGACCACATCCTACCCCATGGTTTCTGCTACATCATCCCTTCCAACCTCCAGGCCAAAGGCAGGACGCTGATCCCTTGCTATGAAGGTGAGCATGGATTGATATTTCCTCATCCCCCTACCCACCTCATGCCCTAAGCCCAGCTCCCCACCTCTGCGTACCACCAACTGAACATTTCCCCAGCTTTCCACATGCTCATGATAGGGCAGCACTCTTTGCCCCAGATGGTCTCTTGGTCCCCAAGGCCCTGCCCAGAAAAGAAGCAGGTACGAAGGGGGCAGCAGTCCCAGGCCTTTCCAACCCTTATCTGACTCGGCCGCAGAGCCCACAGTGCTTGCTAAGCTTCATGAAGTCTCAGGGACCGAAATGCACCAAGCCTCAGCCAAGTGACCTAACAGCTGCCTTGGCTTTCTGGTAATGCCAGGTGCTGTGTTGCCTTGGGAAACTTACCTTCTCTCTCTGGACCTCAGTTTCCCTGTCCGAATATTCAGTGGTTGGCCCAGATGATCTCTACAGCCCCAGGCAGCTCCCAGTCAGTCATTAGGCTCCCACACAGCTCCTGGCTGCACTGTGGACGGATGTCCTGAGGTGGTGGGGAGAGGAGACCCAGGATTCATAAAGCAACAGCTGGACAGAAACCTGACACTCTGAACTCTCAGCATTTCATAACATTCGAGGTCTGACTTTCCTTCCCATGTGGTCCTGCAGCCCGGGCAGATGCTGGAGAATTGGGCGCATCCTGAATGCGGTTTTAAGAGCTCCTTGCCAAGGTGCACTTGGAAGGAAAATGTATCCTTTCAGACTTAGAACCTTCAAATGCCTGGGCATCGAGGACAATCCCTAATAGTGATTGAGTCAGTCACTATTTAGCCCTGTCGAATCTGAGCTTTAAGCATTCAGAAAACACGGTTGTTTTCTTCAGTTTGATAGCTTGTAGTTTCCAGTTTTCTCAGCCTAATTTTGGGTAAGCTGGAACCTGCTCCTTCTCTAAGTTCTGGACTATTTATTTCTTACTTCCCCTCCTACTTTATTTGGACAGAAGTCTCACTGGCTTGTGTCCACATTGTCTTTGGGCCTCCCTGGGTTTTCCTAGGTTTCAAATTTTGTGGACACTAAAAAGGATTCATGAGAAACACTATATGGACACTGGGACCCTTCTGGGGACTCAGGTGACCCAGGTAGGGTGCTCTGGGAAACGTCCCCCACAGAAAAGCCAGCAAGATCTCTGCAGGAGGCACAAACCCTCTCCCTATAGAGTGAGCCTTCCTTTGTTTTTTCTTTCTCCTCTGTATCAGCATTTGATCAGCTCTGACTGGGCCATGTAGGGGAATGAAACTCTGGCCGTGTTTATATCTGTATTGTCCCAAACAGAAGAAAACTTTATTTTAAAATAGATGATGATATAATCAATCAAGAGTGGAGGAATCGTTGGTTTCAGAAACACAAAGCACGTGTCAAGCCTGGGTTTCCACTGCCCCAGTTTACTTCTCCTTTTTCCCAAGGAAGAAAAAGGAAAAGCCTCTGGAACAACCAGTGGGGCAACTCTTCAGGCTGGGAAGGAGCAAGGGGCTCAGCAGGGTGACGGAGGCAGTGATTGTTGAACCACACTAGTTATGCATAGGACCAGTACTTTGGTTTTCCCAGAAGATGACATGCTGTGACAGGGACACATGGCTGTCCCCGATGATTCCTCTGTATACACCACAAGCACAAGGACAGCCCTCCAAAGAGGGAGGTGGAGCTCAATGTCCCTGTGTATGCAGGTCCATGTGGCTCACACTTCTGCATTACTTTCTATTAAGTAACTGTGGATCATCAGTAGGCCAGTGTTGATCTAAGGTCTTTACACGTTCTCTCATCTAATCTTCCCAGAAGCTGTGAAAAATGTTTTTTTCTTTTTTTCTTGGGTCTAATGATGGGTATTTTATTTTGGAAATTGTTCTAGAAGACATCAGTGAGGCAGGGGGAAGTAAGAATGGGAAAGGAAGGCAGCCCATCGAAGATGTGCTCCTCAGCCATTACCTGGGCGAGTGGGTGCAGTCTCTGGGGTGGGTGCCGCGGCCAATGTGGAGTACACACCTAGAGTCCTCCTTCCTGAGGGCTGAGGGGAAGGGGCTGCCTCCACCTGGCATCCTGTCCTGTGTGTGGGCTGGGAAAGCCTCCAGGACAGAGGTGTGGGTGCTGGCAGGTGGCAGTCAGGCCACATCACAGGAACGGTGGTAGGAGCTGGGGCCAGGAGACAAGTGGGATACCCAAAGGCCAGCTTCTGTGTTGCCATTCTCCTGTGACAGAGGAGTAAGCGGAGACTCAGAGTGTATGTGAATTGTCCCAGGTCACTCAAACAGTAAATGGTGGAGCAGGATTTTGAAGCTGGTATCTGTCTGACTCAGCAAACCATTTTGTGTCCTGGTAATTAATGGTGATTTCTGTTAGTTTGTTTTTTAGGGTTTCTAATTTAAATGAGAAGTAAAAGCCAGTCGACAACCCTCACGAAACAAGAAAGGGTGACTGAACTATCCCAAAAATACAATGGACTTAATGACGGTTAAATGGAACTAGTGAAGAAATTAGCAAAATGATTATGCCCCTGCCCAGTCTTCCTTCCCATGGGCGCACATGCACTTTTATATGCTAACCCATTCATTGGCTTAGGGTGGAAAATGAGGGATGGATGGGTCTGACATGTGGAGTATTGGGGTGTAAGAGCAGCCCCTTAGAAAAATGGGGGACTAAACTGAAAGTTTCTATAGTTCTTAGCCCTGTAAGAGGAGAGGGGTAGAAGATGCTGAGTTTTTTTCTAGAAGACTGGACTGGACAGGTGGCTGGGAGGATGCTGGGTGTAGTGAGAGGGCTCTTGTATGTGCTCTGTTGGCTTTAGGCATTTCCACCTCCCTGTTTTGTGGTTTAAACTAGACCTACTTTGGCTTTTAAGGCCACCCTTATTTCCTCAATGTGGAAAAACTCAGTGATGCAAGTTCTCTGTTCCAGGTTGGGGGTCACATTGTGGTTAAAGACAATGGGAGGATTTTAAGAGTTTGACAGGACCTTTCACATACCACCTAGAGCAGTCTTTCATGAGGTCCAGAGAGGTGATGGCCTGAGTTTTTCTTTCTAATCTGTTATTCACATGCCACACAATGGAGAGGCAAAGTAGCTTGGTGGCCAAGGCACAAATTCTGGACCCAGACTGCCAGAGTTCAAGTCCTGGCTCTGCCACTTCCTCTTAACAGTGTAATCTCAGATGGGTTATTTAAGTTATCTGTGCCTAACCAACCTCAAGGGTCTATGAAGAGGACTGAGTTAATGCTTCTAAGTCCTTAGAACACTGTCTGGCATATACTTGCTAATGCATGCTAAGCATATATATACTAATATGCCACGTACAACATACTATATTCTGAGCAAGTGTTTGCTAATCATCATAGGCTGACTGACTTGTGTAGCGGGAATAGAGTTCACTTAATCTTAAGTACTTGTTAGTTGCCAGATAGACAAAACCCAAGTGACACAGTTCCAGCTATCAAGAAGCTTCCCAACTACAGGGGAAAACAGAGAGGGGACGTGGTGTTTTAAAAGTGGGAAGGCCGTGTGGAGAGAGAATTTCCTGCCAGTGTGTGTCCTGCTGGAGCCTGTCCCCAAGGCCTTGAGCTGCATCCAAGTACAAGGTGGCATTATTTCATTTTACAATTGGAAAAACTGAAACCCACTTAAAGTCTGCAGGCTGTTGAGACTATGGAAGAGAGGGATGGTGGGAATTCGAGACTTGTCACGGTGGTGGGCACAGGGCAAGGGAGGAGGGGGACAGCTGCCTCTAAACCCACTTCTTGTGGGATGGTGGAAAGACCATAGGAGGGGCTGTGGGTTGAGGTCGGCTCTGCCACACTTCCGCCTCTCTGGCCTCAGGCCTGTCAGTTGGCCTCTCGGTGGGAGTCGACGCTGTGATGCCTCCACTGCATTTTTGTCTTTGAGTTATGGTGAGGAGCTCCCAATAAAACTCGGGTGAAAGTGCTCAGCAAGACCACCCATTGTTCTATAACTGTGGCCTCATTGTAAGTCTCCATATGGGCCAGCTGTGCTCCCTTTACAACACTGGAAGATCAGTTTGGTTGCAGAGACTCTAAATATGTGGAGATCTTTCCAAAATGTCTCAAGCTTTTGAATTCTTAAAAAAAAAGGTCTCTGGTTTGGTACTAGGACATGGCTTCTCAGGTGCTTCCTGTTTCTGGTTGGATGGGAGAAGCTACCAGAATATCCTGTTGGAACCAGGAAATACAGAAGAAATGGGAAATAAAAATGAATTTGGGACATAAACTCATGGAGCATATCCTTCAGTCAGTTTAGTTTGTGTTTGTCTGATGTGAGAACATCATTACTAGCATATGTTCTTTGGTTTTATCAGAATGTGTGAGAAAATGAGAGCTTTGGTGGGACGATATATGGGGGAAACTACTTGTAAATTAAAGGGCAAGCACTATAAAACATTAGTTACTATTAACCAAGCTGTGATATTTTAGGACTCCAAAATGTTAAGTCAATGCATGTGATAAAATCAAGTACAGAGATTTCTTTTATCCTTTGCCCTTGAGACCACTGAGGCAAGAAGTCAGAACTTAGCAGGAGTGAGGCTGCAAACAAGTTGTCTTTTTATTGTGACAGAAAAAGTGACTGTGGAATAACTTGGTAGCAGCTTGGCACATTGACAAAGCGTGTTCAAGACTAAACTCTGATAAAGAAATGCAAGAGGTAATTATGATGCCATCGTATATTAGACCTAAATTGTGGAATCTGGCTTTACTACTCACTTATTGCTATGATTAAACCTATATGCTCCTACTTTCTGACTTGGTGACCATAGGCAAGCTCCATGAGCTTGGTGCCCTCATTTATAAAATGGGGAGATTAAGATCTACTTAAGAAGTATATGAGGTATGAAGTGCCTAACACACTGCTCAGTCGAGAGTGAATGCTGCTCATTGTCTTCAATTAGAAAATGTGAATTTTCTAATTAATTTTCAAGCAGCATAATAATATTCTTCAATATTCTCAGAAGGTGTCTAACATATCCTGTTTCAGTGACTAGATAATGAAGGGTAGAAAACTGGATATTCCTAAAATGATTTTAAGAGCCCTTGGCAAGATTATAATTTCTCAAATACTGTTGAAGATCATATTGGGACAATTTGGTTGGTAAGCGTTCCTTCCCTTTTTTTGTAGATGACCTCAAAGTTTAACTCATGCCATGTTTAAATGTTCTTAAATTTGGAATTGTTCGAGTCTGAATTTTACCGTGCTTTAAAATTGTGACGGAAAAACTTCCTGTCGATTCCAGAGATTTCTGTACCACTCTATTATCAGGGAATGACTGGCTTTTATTCCTAGTGTGTGTTTGCATTTCTCAGGACAGTGATCATTTCCAGGGAAGGAAATAGATTACCCATTCAGAGGTGAAGATTTTTTTCCCCTTTAATGTTAAAAGTGGTCTCTACAGGGGATAAAAATCAATGAAGATCCATTTACAAATGCAAAGGAATTGGGGTTTTGTTGTGTTGTATTTTTGTTTTGTTTTTGTTTTGGAGAGACTCATAAAAGGCTAAGTTGATCCATTTAAAAATTCAAGAACAGACCTCATAAATTTTTATTAAATAAAGACCTCTACATTTACATAGGATTTTATGGTTTCCAATGAGCTTTAATAAACATTATCATATTAAATAAATACAGCAAATTAAAGAAAAGAGGATACAGTTCTACATTATGGCCAGTTAAACAGAGAGGGACTCTGAGGGGGAGAAAGGGAGGGTGGCCCCAGAGGACAGCCCGGGCTGTAAGGAGGAGGCCAGAGGTCTCCAGCAGCAGCTCTCTGGGGCTTTCCAGCTTTTCTTGGAGCCAAGAATTTTAATCTTGGGCAAACCTATCTCCTATACTTCAAACGTGTTTCCATGTATTACATGGAATTATCGACTACCTAAACTGCATCTTTTGTTCCTCTCAGAAAAATTCACAGATTCAGATTCACCTAATATTTATTGAGCACCTACCTGGTGCCAGGTACTTAACATTTATGATCTTACTGAGTAATCACATCATTCTCAGATAAGTACCCTTACCCTTGTTATACAGATGAGAAAACTGAGGCCCAGGGAGCTTGATGAAGGTCACAGGCTTATTAGTCAGAGGAGGGGTTGACAGCTTTTAAGTGTGTAGTAGGTTTCTTTGTAGCTGCCTGTTCTGTTGGGATCCTGGTTTTCTTGGTGATTACTGGGTGCTGTGGCCTATCACAGAAAAAAAATTCATATTTTTTTCAATAGCATAATTTTATGTATTTTTTGGACACTATACTATAGACTTGTTAAGCTATGTTTCAGTTTTGCAATTATAGATACACTCTGTAGACAAGTCCCAGCAGGTACAGAGGGAGACCTGGGCCCTTAGACTGATAAAATGTAGCCAGGAGACCAGTCTGCTCTAGTCTGGAGTGGCTGCTTACTGGAAACATTTGGTTTGGGTATCTGTGCAGGAGTTTGACTGTCTGTGCTTTTGTGCTTTGGTGCCAATTATTTCATGAGTCGTTTTTTTTTTTTTTTTTTTTTGGTTATATAGATAAGAGGTTTCTATGTTGCTCAGGCTCACCTCCAACGTCTAGCCTTGCCTCCTTATGCGCCAGGACAATAGGCCTGAGCCACTGCGGCTCCCTATTTCATGAGTCTTTTAGCTTAGGTCCCAAAATTGAATTCTGCTCAGTTCTGAGCTGGGTTTCTCACTGAAATGTGACTGTCCCATGTTCATGGTCACTTTTTTTTTTTTTCTGAGAGTAGAGCATGACACAATGCATAGTAAATTGAATGTCTATATATACATTATTATGTGCCTGTATTGTTACTTGCTGCTGAAGTAGGGAGTTGGCAAAATGGGTTGCTAAGTTCTGGGTAAAGGGAATGCTTTAAAGATTACAAAACTCCTTTTTTGGTAATATTAAAAAATTATTGGCCAGGCACGGTGGCTCACGCCTGTAATCCTAGCACTTTGGGAGGCCAAGGCTGGCAGATCACCTGATATCAGGAGTTCGAGACCAGCCTGGCCAACATGGTGAAACCCTGCCTCTACTAAAAAATACAAAAATTAGCTGGGCGTGGTGGTGTGCACCTGTAATCCCAGCTACTTGAGAGGGTGAGGCACGAGATTAACTTGAATCCGAGAGGCGGTGGTTGTGGTGAGCCAGGATTGCACCACTGCACTCCAGCCTGGGCGACAGAATGAGACTCTGTCTCAAAAAAAAAAAAATTATTTTAAAAAATAAATAACATAAAAATTACCATTTTAACCATTTTTAAGTGTACAGTTCTGTAGCCTTATGTACATTCACACTGCCATGCCACTATCACCACCATCCATCCCCAGAACTTTTGCATCACCCCAAACTAAAACTCTGTACCCATTAAACATGAACTTCCCATTCCCTGCTTTCCCCAGTCCCTGACAACCGCCATTCTACTTTGTCTCTGAATTTGGCTACTCTAGACACCGCATGTAAGACAAATCATACAATATGTGCCCTTTTGTGACTGACTTGTGTCACTTAGCATGATGTCCTCAAGGTATATCCACATTGTAGCATCTGTCAGAATTTTCTTCCTTTTCAAAGGAAGGAATATTTAATAATATTCCATTGTATGTATGTGCCCCACATTTATCTATTTATCTGTTTATAAAACATTTTGTTTGAATGCTAAGAATGTTTTCACTGGAAATGTGCTTTGTGAAGCATAAGGGAGTGGCAGAAGCAGACTGGAAGTTGGGAGCCTGGCTCTTGGGTCCTGACGCTGAGGCTAATCAGCGGTATGGCTTTAAACAAACCACTTGCTCTTTCTGAGCAAAAATATTCCATTTGTAAATAAATGGATAGAGTTAGAGTTACTAGGCATTCCCTGAAGATCTTTTCCCCCTTTAAAATCTTTCTCTCATTTAATTCTGAGTTTCTGGCTTTATGCACTTTGTGTTTAATGCACACCATAGCTTAGTCATCAATTATTTTCATAAAATGTTCTCCCTTCCTCTTTAACCTAGCTGTTTAGTTTATTTATGGTTTTTTCCCCCATTTACAGGTGGTCCCTTGTAAACTGAGGGTAGTTTTATTCTTTCTTCATTTTTCTGTATAATTGCCCTTTTAATTACTAGAGCTCTGTCTGCCCAAATGCATTGTTTCCTGTATTATATAATTATCAGTTATTTAGATTTGCCACTTTGTTAGAAGCAAAATGCTTGTTCCTCAGTGCCACAATGAAATAGCACTCAAACGTAAATTTAATTTTCTCAGTAAGGCAATTTTTACTTCTATAGAAGGATGCGATTCGTGGATGGAATAATGGTGAGAGCACACCTGGACAGGGGAGGGGCAGGGATTCTTATTTGTGATGCAGGTAGCCCCTACTGCTGTGTCGTTCCCCTGTTTCCTGGGGTTGGACCACACAGTCTAAGCTAATTCCAATTGGCTCTTTTAAAGAGAGTAGGAGTATGATCCTGAGTGGCGGGGTGAGTAGTTCAGTGGGAAGGGTGGTTACAGAACAGGTGACTCAGGATGATTCGGGTCAGAGCAGGTGACCAGGGGTGACTCAAAATGGAGCAGGTAACCAGGGTGACTCAGGTCAAAGCAGGGGACCAGGGGAACAGATGTGAACTACTGATGAGAACTGATGGGAAAGTTGTTTACTGAAACTAGAGGCAAGGGAGCTGAAGAGAATCAGGAAGTTAAACTTTAAAATGGAGAATCAAAGAATAAGAGAGCTGAACATAGTGACATACTGATTCTTTGAAGAGAAACTTGGAGTTCGTATATCTAACAACTCCATGGTGAAAATCAGAATAAAGATTGGCAAGCTATTTTCCCCCCAATATTTTGTTTTATAGCTAAGCTAAAGAATTACAGAAAAATAATTGTAAAATTGATGTGTTAAGCTTTGAAAGACAAAACTTTCTCAAATGGGTAATACGCAGGGAGATTATTAGGAAAAATATATGTTATGCTGTATGTGAATCTTGATCTTTCTGTGGAATGGTTTTATCCTGGCCTTTTGGAAAGGGTGCAGGAAGTGATCCCACCCGATTGGTGGTCTACTTGAATTACATTCGTTAATGTAGGCTCCATGCATTGAGTTGCGGATTGTGAACATTTGGAAACCAGTATTTTTTTCCTCTCTGAATTGCCTTCTGTTTAGACAGGGCTTAATAAAACCAGCAGCTAAACCAAGGAAAATACTCCCATTTTTAGAATGGAGGAGCCATACAACGTAATGAATTAAAGCCTGTAATGCAGGCCAAGTAATTCAATCCCACCCATGGCAGAAAGAGTTCTATAACCTGGTTCCAGCTTCTCTAAGTGACTTCTAAGTCCCCTTGTTCAACCCTATATTTTGGGTCTCGGATTTGGCTTCCCCTGTTTTTTTTTTTTGAGACCAGATCTGGCCCTGTTGCCCAGGCTGGAGGGCAGCAGTGTGATCGTGGCTCACTGCAACCTCTGCCTCCCAGACTCAAGCCATCCTCCCACCTCAGCCTTCTGAGTAGCTGGGACTACAGGTGTGCACCACCACGTCCAGCTAATTTTTGTATTTCTGTAGAGATGGGGGTCTCACTTTGTTCCCCAGGCTGATTTTCAACTCCTGGACTCAAGTGATCTGCCTGCCTCGGCCTCCCAAAGTGCTGGGATTACAGGTGTGAGCCACCATGCTGGCCAGCTTCCCCAAATTTAAGAGTTAGGTTTGTTACAGTGCCTGTGAGCTGTTGTCAGGCAAAGCCTGCTTTTCCCTTGCTTCTTTGAGGTGGATAAATGTTTTGTTCGGTAGTGGAGAGGGCACTAGCTGTTGTAGTTCTCTCTGCAGGGCCATGTACCTGGGGGCATTTGGAGACCGAGTGGACATGCCCAGGAGCAGCCAACTGCTGGGCCCCACAGCCTTTGTGTTTGTGCAGGAAAAGTTCTTCCCGGGAACACAGAAGACTGGAGGTCACCCCCACCCCTCCCAGGTCCCTCCACCCTGCACTTCCTGCACTTGTCAATGGAGGGAGGGTGTGTGACCTGGGCTTGCTGGGGGTGTTGTTTGGGGGGCAGCTGCTTGCCTCTCTCTGCACCTACCTCCCTTCCCATAGCTTTGTGATATAGGCTGTCCTGCCATCTCAGGTCTAGACAAGCAAAATCAAGTTGTATTTTTAAGTTTTTTAGATATGAGTATGGCAGAATAACCCTATGTACATACTCTTTGGGGGAAGAAAGGTCCATACATGAACATTTAGAAGATAGATTAGGGAGACACCTCAACCTGCCCTCTTGACATGTATATGAAGCAATCAGGTTAAAATAATAGTGGTGCCCTTAAATCACAGAAGTAGCATTCAAAGGAGTAAAAACAATGGAAAGCATGCATGTGGCCAGGCCATGGAAGGCATGGAATGTGAAACTGTCCAATCCAATAACACCCACTAACTTTCCTAGACTAGACTTGCCAGGCCCCACAGCTACCCCCAAAGTGTGTGTGGCAGGGATTGGGTAGGTGGTAGAAGGTTTAGAACCGGATCCTACTCTACCTTGAAGGGATTAATGACAGAGTCACAGAAGTTTCTGGGACGCTGAGACACGGCCTACCCTCCGATCTGGACTTGGTTATAGGAGCCAGTCAGGGGGCCCCATTGTTTGATTCCTTACCCTAGAGCATCCTGAGAAGGCAGGTTAGACTTGGGATTTCAGAAATGTGAAAGTCAGTGATGGTACCCACTTCCATGTGTGTCCCAGGCCCTCAGACCTCTGGTGGGGCAGTCCCAGCTTGGGGAGGCGGAGGCTGGCCTGAAAACAGCACTTCATGCTGCCTGAAACAGGGGTGCCTTTAAGGGCTTCCCCTTGCTGGCCTTTAGCCTGGGCCAGAAGTGGGGTACTCCTAGCTTCCAGTGAGGCCGTCGCCACCTCAGAAACCCCAGGTCGTGCTCCGAACATAGACCACATCAAATACAGTTTAGGGAGGAAGTTGAGAAAGGCACCGAAGTTCTCAAATCTCCTGTTTTTTGGAGGCCTTGTCATAAAGAGACCTTGAGACTGCTTTAAAAGATCAAAGAGTCCCACGCAATTCCTATTCATGTCAGAAATGTATGAGTCTGAACTGGTGGTGTATCTTGCACTATAGTTTCATTCAGCTCATGGGGTCTGAATTTCCTTTGTATGTTTCATTTTTTCAAGAGTTACAATTGGGTGTTTAGTCTCTAGAGTCAGTGGATGGATATGCTTTTAGCCAGACTTTTCACATTTAATATGTAACAGTTTGTTTAGGTTGAGACATTTTGATCCTTTTTGCCATTGTGCTATTTGATGCAGGACTTATTATTAATTTGTATTATTTCTTGCTATTATGCAATTTGATGCAGGATTTGTTCATTGCTTTGCACTAGTCTCACTCCCAGCCCTGGTGCAAGATTCTGCAGGGAACAAACAAGGTCCTTTTGTTACTGGGCTGCTTTCTGGCAGGTCTAGCAGTTGTCCTTATAATAACAGGACAAGGCGGGAGAACTGATTTTGCCCTGCGTGGAAGAGGAGTAACTCAATTGACATTCTTTGTCATTTAGCAGTCGGTTAATGGCCACTTACTGGAAAATGTTACTAGGCTCTGTGGTGAGTGTTGTTAGAAACTGAATTACTCTGTATATTTCCCCAGGGCCCTTTTTCCCCTTGCCTGGAGTAGACACTCAGAACTGCAGGAAGTGGCACTGTGTTGCAATCATAGTTTCACTGTCCCTTTGTATTTTGCGTTTCAAAAATAATGATACTGCTTTTAATGGCACCAGAGACTTGCCAGGAGCCCAGGGGGTGGTACAGGGTCACTGGGTTATTTGTTGGGTAGCCCTGGCCTGAGGGTGCCCAGGGGTGGCCTGTGGAAGATCTCCAGCAATGTCAGCCTCACATGTGATTCATTTGAGTCACTCTGAACATCTCTCCACCTCCTTGACTTTACCCATGAAATGATTTCCAACATCCAGTCACTTCCCTGGGTATTTTTAGTCACTCACTTTGCAGAACCTTTGATGGGCTACAGAGGTGAAGGAATGGGTTTCTAAGTCCAAGCTGAGGTAGAATCGTGGCATTGCCATTTACTAGAGCTGCGTGACCTTAGACAATTCACTTGACCTCTCTGAGCCTCAGTATTCTTACCTGTTAACCAATGGGCATATGGGTTCCTAGGGATGAGGGACCAGTGAAATGATATGCCTGGAGACAGCTAACACAGTGCCTGGAACATGCTAAGCACTTGTCAAAAGTTTCCTCCCCCTCTTCCTTGCCAACTTAAAATTAAAACTGCAGCGGCGGAATGCCCCCATTTGTTGGGTAGCAGTGTTGTGAGCTGAGGGGATGGAGGAGGAGAAGAGCTTATCTATTAGTTTTCTTTCCACCTGGAGAGATCTTCCCCCTTTCCTTCCACACAACAATAGTGCAGCCGAATGCCAGAGGGGTCCCTTCTTCTTGCAGTCCTCTGCCGACAGCTTGTTTCTTTTTGGATGGTAGGAGGCATCCAAAGCCTCTTTTAGGGAGGGTTGGTCTTCATCCAGGAGACTCCACACTGGGATGGCCACATCATTCCATTTCTGGGTCATGTTTTCAGCTCCTTGGGCCTGCGAGGGATCTCTGTCCCTTCTGAAGTAAATGAAATAATTGTTACCAGCCTCCCACTTAATGACTGTGGCTACTGCTCCTCTTTCTCGCA
Organism: Rhinopithecus bieti; assembly: GCF_001698545.2. Lineage (NCBI taxonomy): Eukaryota > Metazoa > Chordata > Mammalia > Primates > Cercopithecidae > Rhinopithecus > Rhinopithecus bieti. The sequence continues at coordinate 4,437,780 of NW_016804136.1, forward strand.
CACGAGGGGAGGAAGTCTGCTGGGGTGCTGGGCAGCCTCCCTACCCGATGGCACCACAGCGTGGATTTTTGAGGTCTGGTGGATTCCTGAGACTTTGCTTCCTCACCCCAGTCTGGACGGCATCCCTGGGCCCAGCCTGCTGCGGTACTCTCGGGAAATGGCCGGTTGGCTCTGCTGGCTCCACGCACAGCTGGCACACACTGACATGGCTGTGGTTCTCTCTCCTTCCTTCCCCCTAGAGTATAAGAAGAAATACGGAGAGGAACACGGCTCCTGCCAGGCTGGGATAGCGGGCTTCTTCACCGAGGTGGGTGTCTGCTGTCTGGGCATTTCTGTTCTCTTGTGGGTGTTCATTTCCCTGCTTATGTAATTTTGGCAGCTCTTAGAGGTGGGACTTCTGGAGTCCCAGATACATGAGCTTCGAGGGCGCAGATTCTGGTCCTTACACCGGAGGAGGCTATTTCAACCTGCCAGGAGGGCACCAGCTGGCCAGAGACCACTGGGCAGAGGAGGTGGGCTGGCTCATCTGGAGGCTACCCCCATTTGATGATTTCTATAGGAGTCCGCTTGACTCTGAGACCTGGGGAAGGAGTCGATTCAGGGATGTGTGAGTGAGACAACATTCAGTCAGGTTGTGCCCCATTGTTGGCGGCTGTGCAGATACATGAAGCGTGTAAGCATCCCCTCCTAGTGGCCCTCTCTCCTTAGTGAAGAGACTTGTTTGTTTGAGACAGAGTCTCGCTTTGTCGCTCAGGCTGGAGTGCAGTGGCATGATCTCGGCTCACTGCAACCTCCGCCTCCTGGGTTCAAGCAATTCTCCTGCCTTAGCCTCCTGGTTACAGGTGCCCACCACCACACCCGGCTAATTTTTGTATTTTTAGTAGAGATGGGGTTTCGCCATGTTGGCCAGGCTGGCCTCGAACTCCTGACCTCAGGAGATCTGCCCGCCTTGGCCTCCCAAAGTGGTGGAATTACAGGCTGAGCCACCACACCTGCCCTGAGAGACTTGGTTTTACACACAACTCTAACCATTCCCTTTACCAGATTCTGAAGGACAGGACACCTGCATGCTTATGGGCCCTTGTGGTAGTATCATGACTTTTGGCTGGTAGTACATTTTTAGGGACTGTTTTCTTGTGTCATTCTTACTTACTGTAAGTTTGCCCTTCATATCAATTCCTCCTCTCTCAAACACTTTCATGCCTGCCTGCTGGCACTGTCCATCCATGTGGTCACTCAGGCCAAAACAAGAGTCCTTTTTACTTCTAATTCATCTGCAATCCTGTTGTTTTAGCCTCTAAAACACATCCCAAATATGACAGCTTTTATTACCAATACAATCGCCTCCATTATCACCATCATGCTTCTAGAAAGGCCACCACCAGCGCCTGGAGGTACACTGGCCCTGATTGGTCTTCTTACCTCTATTATGCTTTTTTAAAAATTGTGGTAAAATACACGTGTTATAAAAGTCACCACTTTAAAGTGTAGTTCAGCGGCATTAGTGCATTCAGTGTTGTGCACCCGTCACCACGGGCTAGGTTAGAACACTTTTATCACCCAGCCTGCATCCATTCTGACCTGTGCAGTGTGCTTTCTGCATACCAGCCCCAGGGGCCTTCAAATGAAACCCATCCTTCTGACTCCGAGGCTTCCCAGTCACTGGAGGATTAGAATCTAAAGCTCCTCATCCTGGCCCCTGGACTTGGCTCCCTGAGGCCATCTCTCTCTTTCCCTCACTCCAGGACAGCAGAGAGCTGGGGGAGGGCATGGGACATGGAGGATGGAGGGAGGATGAAGGGTGCCCTCTGGCTTCCAAAATGAGGGCGCCTCCTGAGTCAGGAGCAAGACTGCCCACCTGCATTTCAGAAACTGCTGTTTAAATCCAAAGAGAAGATAGACAGTTGGCAAATTCATAATGTCTGATCCAGAAAGCAAGCAAGAAAAGGCAGAAAGTCAGAAGTTTTATTATTTTCACTCTCAAACCAATAAATAGGAGATGCTACCCTCCAATCCCCATTCCACACCCTCAGTGATTCTTACTTCACTGGAGAATCATTTTTATGACAGTCGACAGAGTTCTATGCCTTGGGAATGGCACCATTCCTAGCCATTGAGGCCAAATTTAAAGATTCTTCTCTCACCTCACTCTCCTACTTCTAAGCTACCTTGCAAGTCCCACTACCTCCTATGCCCTCAAAACCTCTAACAATGACATCCATTGCTCTCCACATCCTCTGCCACCCCACAAATCTAAGCCACAGTTGTCTTGCTCCCAACCCACTGTGGAACCCTTCTACCATCCTGCTTACACCCTTGCCTCTGGACAGACTGATACCCATATGGCAGCCAGAACCACCTTTTACAAACAAGAAAAATATCATGGTGCACCCTTGCTCAGAACTTTCTAGTGTCTTCTCATCCTACTTAGAATGAAATGCACATGCCTTCCCTTGGCCTCCCAGCCTTCCTGCCTTTCCAGGCTCATCTCCTACCTCACCCACTATGTGGTATTTTCAGCTGCTGCTAGGACATGCCGGACTCCCACTGGTGGCATTGCACTGGAGATCCATTCACGTGGCTCTGTACACAAGTGTTTCTTTAGAAGAGACACTAATGGAGGAACTGCTGGGTCAAAAGGCACTCAGATTTGAATTTGATACATGTTGGCAAATTGCACTTCAGACATGTTTACCAGTTGACACTCCCCTGCATTGCGTCTGTCTCTATCTTCTCTCCCTCAGACTTTAAATTTTTGTTATGAAAAAACATCTCGTTTTAATGTCACTTTCCCTGATTATTAATGTCCTTTAATATTCTTTTAAAATATTGACCATTTGTACTTGTTTTCCTGGAAGTTGCCTGTTTATGTTCTTAGTATGTTACTCTGTTTTGTTGTTGTTGTTGTTTTCCTGGTTTTTAGGAACTTGTTGCATATTTTCAACACTAATCTCTTACCTGATATATGTGTTTTTCACCTGATATACAATTTTTTTCATCAGCCTTTTTGTTATCTTTTAAGTTTGCCAATAGTGTCTTTATCATCCTGGCAATAAACATACACAGTTGGTCAAATCTATCAGTCTTTTTTTCCCCCAGATTCTAAACTTCTGTCTTAGGAAGGTTATTCCTTATGTGCACTGCAAGTTGGCATGAGCAGCTGGGCAGAAGAGTGCCCGGGATCTACAACAGAAGTCTGGGCTGAACAAACTCCCATATTTTATACTTATATTTTCAATATACTTATATTTTTAATAGCACTTTCATAGGTTGTTTTTAAAAAAGATTTCTATCTTTAATCTTTCTGGAATTTGTGTTATATACATTGTGTGATAGAAACTACATTATTTTTCTAAATATATAGTTGGTTGTTCTGATACTGGTTTGTTAAACAACTTTTCCTCTCCCCGTTGAAATGCCATCCTGCCATGTGGCAACTTCACTCTTCTTCCATCTCAGTAAACATTTAGATCGTGTAACAAGTATGGCTGTTGTTCCTCCAACAGACCTGTCTAGTATCGTGTGACTTGAGTCAATAGGCAGTAGGGAACCACTGTAAGTTCACAAGCAGGTGACACACTGGCAGATGGCAGTGTTGAAAGAAAGGCTATTTGGGCTGGGTTTGCCCAGAACCTTGGGAGTGGAAGGGCCCGAAGGGAGGCCTGGTAGGAGGCCATGATGTGGTCCAGCCATGAAGCAATAGGACAGGCTAGGGGGAAGCTTAAGGAATCAAAATGATTGGGGGAGGCAGAGAATATGAAGGAGGTGTCAAGGGGCTGGGTGGCCAGGGAGCTGTGGGGTAGAGGAAGGAGGGTTTGAGCCAGGCTTCTGGAGAATCGTGGTGCCCCTGGTGGAAAGGGGTTGCCTGAGAAAGAACCCAATGGGAGATGTAAACTGCCGAGTCTGCTTTCAGATACATGGAGTGTGTGATGTTTTTAGAGGACATTTGGACTTAGGGACTGGAGTCCTGCCTGGGGTAGAAACTTAGATTTGGCTGTTGCTCATGACTCTCTTAGGGGATGAGTGTGCTTAGTGTGGGGCGTGGGGGAGACCCCTCCCTTTAGATGGGAGGAGAAGCTAGATTGATGGGAGACATCAGAACTCAACAGAGATGTTGACAGAGAGCCGAGAGAGAAAGTGTTCCCAGGAGGGAAGTGTCATTATGTTAGCCGCAGCTGCTGGCAAGTCAGACATTGGGCTGGGTGGAGGCAGGGAGTGGTAGGAGGAGCTGGTGGGGCAGGGGTGTGGAGGGGAAGTCCACCCTGTGCAAGCTCAGGGTGACCAGAAGAACAGAAGACCTGCTGAAATCCAGGCTCTGGGATTTAGAGCCCGAGGGAACCATGGGGTGTCAGCCTGTGCTGGCTGTGCTCTCATGGTACAGCAAAGTGGGGACATGGTGGGTGTACAGAGTGGCCGGGGAGGGTGGGCAGTGTGAGTGGGAAGGCAGCCCCTCTGGGCGCCACTGTGTCCTCTGACCCCGGCCTGCTGTCTCCTGGCCACTTTGGACTTTGGCCTCCGCTTTGGTTCCCAGGCTTTTGGCCTCCTTAAAGAAGAGGTCTTTGAACTCACTGCCTGCCTTGTTTCTGGAAGTTCAGCTGTTTGTGGCTGAGCAGGAAATGTGGTTGAAGGGGCCAGGCCAGCATGGCTCCCCTCCTCTGCCCGCTTGCTGACCTCGTCACTTGGGCTTGTCTTTTCTGTGAGCTGATGTCCCCTCACAGGGCAGACAGCTGCTGCCCAAACTGGACATGGATCTGTGTCCTTCTGGACACAATAGCTATGTTGCCCCAAAGTATTTTGGCCTAAGGTACCTGCTTGACCTGCAGGTCAGTGACCCTGAGCTTAACAAAGCCCTCTGAGCTACGGATACCACCTGAGTTTTAGCCTGTCATTGAGGATTAGAGAGAATTTCCTGGGAAGTTTATTTATTTTTGTAGATGAGGCTAACAGAGGTAGTAGATACTGCTTAGCAGCAAGAGAGAATTTGGACCAACGGGGCTGGCGTTCGTGCCTGCTGCAGAAGCCTGGAGACACTTGGGTGGCAGTTTGTTCAGCACGGACTTCTGTTGTAGATCCTGGGCACTCTCCTGCCCAGCTGCTCATGCCAACTTGCAGTACACAGAAGAAATGTATGGCTTCTCCCAGGCACACCTAGATGCCCTGGTCCCTCTAGGGGTTCTGCTAATAAATGCGTCTTGGGAAAAAGGTGCATTGCTTATACATGGGATTCCACAAATGTGATTTAGGTAGTGGTGGCCTTTGCTTGGGGCAGCTTTCATTTGTGTGTGTGACATTGACACTGGCTGTTCCTGGGTGGTGGGTAGCTAAGTATTGGTCACTTTTTCCTAGCACTTGTGAACAGCACCAGAAAGGTCACAAGCATCATCCATAGTGAACAGAAAAAAACAAATATGAGGGATTTCCAGGAAGGCACTGTCCCTCCCTTCAGCCTCAGCTCTGAGGGTCGCAGGCTTGGCCCTGTTTTATTTAGTATGGACTGAAGGGAGAGGGGTGTGAGCACTGGGGGTGGGATGGAGGGGAGCGGTACAAGCAAGAGCTGTTGGTTTTAAAGGTTTTTGAAGAGAGGAATGACTTTATCTTACCCTGTTTGTAATGTTTGAGAGGGGATGCAGTGGTATGGTATGCATACATTTTTTAACTTTTATCCTGGGTTAGTCTAAGTCATCAGAAAGCAACATATCCCATCCCCGCCCCCAATGTCCCGGAGAGCCTTTGCAGGCCTGGGCTGATGCTCAAAGCTTTGGCCTGTGCAAAGGCGCAGGTGGAGAAAGCTCTGCACTGTGGATACATCTGGGGATCAGGAGGTTGCTCATTAGGTTCTTCGGTGCCCTTTGTATTCTATTTGGATGCTTATTACAAATTCCTTTCCAAGCTCAAGGCCAGGAAAAAGAGTCTCTCTCCTCTGATGAACTTATCATTTGTGTTTCTTATACTCTTTCTAGAACTAGCCCGGTCTCTTATGCAGGACAGATGAGTGTAAAAAGAATGAATGGATGGATGCTCTGCTGTGTTTCCCAGTGGAGAGTCCTGACTGCAGAAAGCCATCAATTTTTGTAAAACAATGAGATACCCCTGGGAACATCTGGCTTATCATCAGCAGCTTCCTTCAAGGGCAGTAGGATCTCAAAACCTTACAATGAAGTGCTCCTCAACAGTCATTTCTTCACCCTCCCGAATTATCAAAAAGCAAACCATTCTGTTGAGAATCTAGTGGCTTTTCTTCCATCTGTGTTCCTGCCCTACGCTTTGTTAAGGTTCTTCCCCAAATTAACCATAAAACGTATTGTTTAAAGCATTGTCCTCTTGTCTGCAGGCTCTATCCTCCTCTCTATCTTTTTCTTTAGATACTTCTGGCTTTTGCAGACGCTTGCTCCCTGAGAATTCGGTGGTGACTTTATGAATTGTTTTCAGAAATTCTAAATCTCTGTGGCAGGATCTAGCCTCCAAGGACTTGTCAGAAGCCAGCAGCTTCTGCCAGTGCATGGGGTCATCTCTGCAGAGGGAGATCAACCTGAAAAGATCTGTTTCTGAAATATATGTGGGTGACCAATGGGCAGGGTGCGGGGGAACTCTGAAGGCTCAGGGGAAGGTCAGGTGGGTTTCAGCAGTGAGAGACTTGACCTGCACAGCGTCTGTTCTCCCCATGAGCCTTCATGACCTACTAGTATCTTTGGAGTTTTGTCTATAGCTGAAGGGTTTCCACTAGAAATTTTGTTGATTTTAAACTGTTTTCATAGATTTTTTTCTGAAATACTTTGCACATTACCATGCTGTCTTACCCCAAGAATGATTTACAAAGGGACTCGATTTATCTTTATATCTAGTGTGAACTCTGAGACATAATAGTAGGTGCTCAATAAGTATTATTGAGTGAAAAATTACTGATTTCATTGGAAAAATAATTCTGATTATTTCTTAGTGCAGTGTCGAAACTTTAGAAAATGTAGGTAATCCAAAAGTAGGGATTCCCTGTTGGAGGAAGGAAGGACTGAAAGCCAGGGACCTCTAATGGATACAAGCACAGCCTGCCTTCTAGCTCCAGCACAGCCTCTGCACAATGGGAGCTTCGTCTTAATGCTTGTCAAATATCATCTCATGAGCAGGTTTTGTGTTTTGATGTGATGACTTCCTTGTTAGTGTTTAATCACTGTTCTGGAATTTTTTTTTTCTTTTTTCTTTTTTTTTTTTTTATTATACTTTAAGTTCTAGGGTACATGTGCATAACGTGCAGGTTTGTTACATATGTATACTTGTGCCATGTTGGTGTGCTGCACCCATCAACTCGTCAGCACCCATCCATTCATCATTTATATCAGGTATAACTCCCAATGCAATCCCTCCCCCCCCCCACCTCCCCATGAT
>NW_016804136.1:4449903-4473261 GCF_001698545.2 Rhinopithecus bieti
TTTTCCAGGTGTTGTGTGTTTCAGTTCCCCTGGCTAGGAAAAGGGATTCCCTTCCCCCTTGTGCTTCCCAGGTGAGGCCATGCCTCGCCCTGCTTCAGCTCTCGCTGGTCGGGCTGCAGCAGCTGACCAGCACCAATTGTCCGGCACTCCCCATTGAGATGGCCCCAGTACCTCAGTTGAAAATGCAGAAATCACCGGTCTTCTGTGTCGCTTGCGCTGGGAGTTGGAGACTGGAGCTGTTCCTATTTGGCCATCTTGCTCCACCCCCTGTTCTGGAATTTAAAAAAAATGAAGATTATTAAAAATATTAATACGTACAATAAAATACACTATTTTAAATGCAGAGTTCGATGAGTTTTGACAAATGTGTATACCATGTTGTCTCTGCCTGAATGAAAATGAGAACATCACTTCGGAAAGTTCCTCATGCCCCTTTGCAGACAATGCTCCTCCTCTTTACTCTGGGCACCCACCGATCTGACTTCCATCACTGTGGATTGGTTTTGCTGATTCTAGAACTTCCTATGAATTGAGTCATTTTTTTCTCATCAACATTTGGTCTAGGATTCACCTATATTTCAACTGAGTTTTGAATACTGCGAAAGGGTTACACAAGCAGAGGAAGTATGAGGGCATTGCACAGATGTAGATAAAAAGAGCAGAGGGAGCTCTGAAGACCAGAATTAGAGTGTCCTAGGCATGCAGTCTGAGGAGGCAGTGGCAGGAGAGGACCCTAATGTGGTTGAAAGAGTGGGTAGTGTTGAATTTTGTCTGAGTCCTACACTCTTGGAAAACAGTCTGGTCTAGAATTTGGAAAAATACAAAGGAAATAAACTTTAGGAATGAGAGTGCAGGGGATGCATTGATTGGTTCCCATTATCTTATCACCCAGGGGAAAACCCCAGCAGATATCTGTGCTGACTTCCTTGGGTAACCAAATCATTTCTGGGAACTTAGGGTTATCATCAGCATTGGTGATGGTTCTGCGGTACCAACATACTGTCAGGCCTGTTGACCATTTCCACCGATCTAAATGCTGAAGACAGCTGTATGTTGAACCTCTTATGTTCTTGAGTCTGGGTTTTTTTTTTTTTTGACAGAGTCTTGCTCTGTCGCCCAGGCTGGAGTGCAGTGGCATAGTCTTGGCTCGCTGAGACCTCCACATCCTGGGTTCAAGCAATTTTCCTGCCTCAGCCTCCTGAGTAGCTGGGATTACAGGCATGTGCCACTATGCCCGGCTAATTTTTGTATTTTTAGTAGAGACAGGGTTTCACCACATTGGCCAGGCTGGTTTCAAACTCCTGACCTCAAGTGACCCGCCCGCCTTGGCCTCCCAAAGTGCTGGGATTATAGGCGTGAGCCACTGCACCCGGCCTTGAGTCCATTTTTAACAGTGATATGTCTTTTGCTGCCTGCGGTCTTCTCTTCCAGTTTGTGTCCTTCCTTAGTTGACCTCTCTGGTCTCTTGGTTTTGTTCTTCCAAGTTTACAGTAGACCATAATGATCGGAAAACCATGTTCTAGAACGTCCCTGAGAGGGTCTTGAGTGTGGTTTGGAGGGGATTCCCTGGAGTACTAGTGCACAGTGTCCTCTTGCCACGCATCAGGGCGGGGGAGTTGTTGGATGGTGAGCCTGAAGTCCAGGCAGGGTGCGGTAATGCTTGCTGCTTTTCATGAGTGGTGCTCCCCAGAGTCTGTGGTTGAGGTCAATGTCAGCTGTTTGTCATTTCTTTGTTAGAGCCTGATGTAAAGTTGAGGAAATGTGTGTGGTCTCATTGTGGATAGAATAGGGGCCTGGCCTGTTGTGAATTCTGTCACCTTGCTCAGTCTCTTCACATCTTTAGTTCTGATAATCCCATCTGTATAATAGATTCCATAATGCTGGTGAATCTGGTGAAATGTGTTTTTGTTGCTTAGCGGGGGAAAAAAAGTTATTGGTGTGAGGAATTTCTCCTTTGTTGTGACTGTGGTTCTCACTGCACTCCCCTCCTCTCCCCTCCTCACTTCCTTCTCTGCTTACCATTGGATTTCTTTTTGGTAGGAGCTGGTGGTGATGGGTGCCCCAGGGTCATTTTATTGGGCTGGAACCGTCAAAGTGCTGAACCTTACTGACAACACATACTTAAAACTGAACGATGAAGTGATCATGAACAGGCGGTACACCTACCTGGGTGAGTACTCGGGGAGAGAACAGGTAAGAAAGGGGAAATGGGTGTGATTCCCACCAGATTCACAAATTATTGCTTTATTGTTGGAAAGAGGAGTTAGTTGGCTTTGACGCCTGTTGTTCTAATGACTTACATCTTTAGCCAGGGCATCTTCACATCTAGCTCCACACACAGAAGGTAGAGAGGAAAACCAAGGAGGGAACTGAATTAAAACTGTATGCTTTAATTGAAGAGCTGACAGTTGAACCTCCAGGGAAATAAACATTTTATTTTCTCATTTTATCAATTGTCGAAGTTCAGATGGTCAGGTACAAATGAGTGTGATGGAGTCTTGATTTTCCTTGGGTGTCCCTTTGGAAGGAGTCCTTGCATTCTGATCATAAAACTGGTTGCAAATAGAAAGATAAGAACTAGAAATTATCATGACAGATGGCAACCTAATGCTGAAGGTTAATTAAAGGCTCAGAAAAATATCTCTTATTTTCTTAAGTCTTTCAATCTTCGGGAAAGAAGATAGACACAATTTAATTTAGCTATCAGGCAGAATGACACTGGGGCAAGGTCCATGCCAATTTAAGAAGAGACATAGGCTGTCTTTGCTTGTGTAGATGACAATTACAAGACTATTTTCTTTAATTCATGCCCTAAATGCTATAATTCCGGATTGAAAATGAAGCTAAATTTAGGAAGGCCTATTGATGACACACAATGCTCTTTCACGCTCATGACACGTAACTTACAGGGAAAGGCCCTGATTCCATTTTTGCATAGCATCACTGGGAACTTCTTGTTAAATGGGATTAGGGAGTTGTTGACTTGCCTTTTCCCTTCTAATTGCAAGTTTTTTGCTGGGTAGTATAGACCCAACAATCCTTCTACTTTGGGGTGTTTGCTACTGTAGGCACTCAGCTGCCTAATACTGTTGTTTATTAAGCATTTACCCTATGCCAGGCTCTGCATATTATTTCTTTTAATTTCTGAAACAACCTTATGAAGTAGCTATTTTTATCTACATTTTATAGATAAAGAAACTGAGGAGCAAAGAAGTTATACATCTTACCAAGGTCACATGGCTCCTAAGTAGCAAAATTGGGGTATGAACCTGTGGTTTCTGAGTGCAGAGTCTAAATGCTGAGCTGCCTTGCCTGTGGGTGCATCTGAGAGAGCACCTAGCACTGGTACGGTACCTCTCACTGGGCTGGGAGCACAAAATGTGAGATTGTCTCACATTTCCCAGACTTGGTATAGTATAGTGCCTTGTGTATGGTAGGAACTCAACACATATTTATTGAATCAGGGAATGAAGAGAGGGCAGAAGAAAGTCCAGTTTGGATGATGGGTTTGGGGTCTAAGACAGCTCCTTTGAAGCTTAGGGCCTGTGGTTTCTCCTTGTATACACATTAGAGGCTCTTATCAGCTGCAGGGATTATCAAGGATCAGTTCAGGCTTTGATCTCACTCAGAATACTCTTAGGCACTATCAATCTCCAGTCAGAGAAATCAGGCACATGGTGAGGAAGAATTGATCATGATATGATGTCATCGCCAAACTCAAACAACTTGCAATCACATTAGGGTTAGAGGGTGATGACAAGTTTGGGGATTATATGCCGGCCTGTATAGGATTTATGCTGGCCGGAGGAGAGCTTTCAGCCTGCTAGCCAGGCTCTCAGAAAGCAGGAGACATTGAGGCTAAGCTTAGGCAATCTTTTCCTTTGTTTCTAGGTTCCTTTTGCATGTGTATTTTTTCACTGACCACCCTCCCACCCATCCACCCATGCATCTACCCAACCATGCATCTACTCACCCACCCACTGACAGCTTCTTTTGCCTTCTTGTAGAAGGGATTGTGGTTAACAGCAAGGGCTTTGCAGACACAGATTGGATTTGAGTCTTGCTGTGTGATCTTTGGCATGTGGTTTAACAGGTGTTTCTAATTCTGTATCTGTAAAATGGAAGAAGCAGTCATGCCTTCTTCATAAAGCTGTCAGACTGAAAGAGATACCTAAAGACATGCATAAAAATGTTGGTAGAAACTTTGTTCATAATAACCCGAACCTGGAAACAACCTAAATGCCCAGCAACAGAATAAACATATGACATATTTATATAACGGGATATTACTCAACAATAAAAAGAAACAAACCACTGCTGTACTCAACGATGTGAATGAATGTCACAGATGTTATGTTGTGTGAAGTTCAAGAAAAGGCAAACCTAATATATGGTGATAGAAGTCAGAATAGTGGCTACCTGTGTGGGGTGTACTGACTGGGAAGGGGCATGAGGGAACCCTCTGGGGTTATGGTTCTGTAGTTATAGTCACTTCCTTGATCTGGGTGGTGGTTGCATGGCTACGCTCATGTGTGCATTCATTGAGTTTTACACGTCAGATATGTGAACTTACTGTATGAAAACTATGCCTTGAAAGGAAGAAAACAGATATATAGTATTTAATACAGTACTTGTCCCAAAGAAGACACTCAGAAAGCCCTCTTTCCTGCCCTGATGTCCTTGTGAACATGACTTTTTGTGAGATGAGAGCCATTTAATCGTGAGAAGGCTGACAGCTGCCATTTTTTTCCTGGTAGTTTATGTTCCAAGAGTAGGGGGCATGCTTGAGAAACATTTTCCTCTGATGGATGTTTTTTTTTTCCCTTCCCTTCTTTTTCAACCCTGTGCTTGGTTTCCGCCCATCCTGTTCAGGCTACGCAGTGACCGCTGGCCACTTCTCTCACGCGTCCACCACTGATGTGGTAGGAGGTGCCCCACAGGACAAAGGCATCGGCAAGGTGAGGAGAAATGTCTGTGGAATAGCTGGGGTCAGACAGAAGAGGGGAGCATGCTGTCCCTGGTGCAGAGGTTTACCAGCTGACATTGACCTGAACATTCTACTGGGTGGCTGGTAGGCAGGTGATGAGGAATCCCCTGACTGCCCCACTCCATTGGAAAGTTTCCCTTGAAAGCTCAGTTAGAGTGTGAGTATACTCACACTCTCCATTTCCTGCACACTCTCATCTGAGGTTTTTCACAGCTGACCGTGTGTGTGCGTGTAATTTTTAAGACTGAGCTCTGGCCTTATGGTGTCCTTCAAAAGAATGGCATTTAGTGCTGTCCAACTTCAGATCCCAAACCCTTCCCAAGTTTGGCTTTGATTTAATGGAGCTAGGTCTAGTCCCAGATACCTTTGAGGCTTTATTCATGCCCCAAATTATTCTCATATTTTTTCCCCCAGTGTTTTAGAAGGAACATTGGGTTCCCAAGACTGGTTGAGCCCAAAGGCTGGACTGGAAATATGTGGGTCTGGCTTTCGCTAAACTACAGTATCTGCCAAAAGACCCACCCCCTGGATCTAGGGCTGTCTGAATTCCTTTGGAAAAAATGACCTCTGAGGGGCCTGAATTGTGAACTGTGCTCATTGGTTCTTTATCATGAAGGTACAGGAAATCCAGATTGAGTGGGTACAGATGGATCAGGAACCCGCATTTTTTTTTTTTTTTTTTTTTTTTTTGAGACAGAGTCTCGCTCTGTCGCCCAGGCTGGAGTGCAGTGGCCGGATCTCGGCTCACTGCAAGCTCCGCCTCCCGGGTCCACGCCATTCTCCCGCCTCAGCCTCCCGAGGAACCCGCATTTTTAAGAAGCTCCATAGGTTGCCTGATGGGAAAGACTGAGTGAACAGAGGAATGAACTTTGGATCTCAGCCTCTAGGGGTAGACCTGTGATAGAGTCTGGTCGCATCTCCCAGAGCTTGGAGAAGTGAGATCTGAATTCTGGATTGGCCCAGATGAGCTGAGACCACTGGTAATTGGAGCCTTCAGCCAGGAGGTCAGGATGATCAGGGAGCTGACGAACTTTCCAGTTGACTAGGCTTGACTAAGGGTAATTTCTGTGGATCCTCCTGGGCAGAGGTTAGGAGCTACTGCTCACTTTTCTGGAGCATGTGCCTCCCTCCTCCCTAACATTGTTGCTGTGGAGAGAGGTTCTCCGAAACTGAAACCAGATAAACCAGGGCCCTGAGCCAGCAGGGAGGAGGGATCAAGCAGGTGACCTTCGATCACCTCAAGAAGGAGGTGGTTCTTTCCGAGTTGCATGAATTTCTCTTAATAGTAGAGAAAGAAACACTGAGAGCTGTTCGCATTGATGTTGTCTTCTTGGGGAGTGGCTGCAGGCTACCAGGCATCTCTGTAGAAATGGTAAAAATGCCTACCTCTAGTTCACAGTAATGCGGGTGCCTCTATGCTAATGATAGCAGCTTTCTTTTCTCCCTAGTTGCGGAAAACACCTTCTGGTTTTGTAGTTTTCCCTTCAGATGACTGTGATGAACTTCATAGTCCCTGTCAAGTCTTAAGACGACCCCCCTGCAAACCCCTCTCATTGGCTATCTGGGGGGTGCAGGGGATAAAGTTAAAAAGATGAGAATGGTACTTATAATTGATAGAGCCAGACAGCGGGAATCCTGGACCCAGTTAATAAAGGACATAAAAATGCTTCTCTTTCAGTTAGACCACCTGAGAGGCATGGGGGAAACTGGTCATAGTGACAAAGTTGCTGACAATTCCACATTCCCAGGGATTGGGGCTAGTGCAGACTTGATTCCCAAGGACAGCAGAATAGACCTCTGGCCTTCAGGATTTTGCTGGATATTCTAGTGTCAGGGCACAAAAGCACTCACACTAAGATGGCAGTTCCTTATCTCATGGGAAGATTACTTACACTGTTTCTCATGAGACACTCTTCCCACGAGTTGTAATCCGAAAAAAAGAACTTCCATAGTCAAGTACATTTAGGAAGTTAAATGTCAGTGATCATCTTTGCAGTGGAGACGCATAGTTCACATGAACATGCTAAAGGCTCTAAAAAGTTCCACAGTCAAGGAATTTACTTGATGTTTAACTCCACATTTCCCAAACGAAACTCATATTTACCTAGGCAGATCACGTAACTCTAATATTACGTGAAATCGCTTTGGGAAACTGCTTTGTCTACAGTATTCACCTCCACCCATCCCTTTGTCTTCTGTTGTAATGCCTGTTAAAGTCCTATTGGGAGTAAAGTCCAATCCATACCACCAACTAATTTTAAAAAAAGGAATAAAGGAAATATTTCAAGAAACAAAATACTAGCTTTTTCTCAGAGTTGAATTGTTTACTTGTAATTTGGAAGCTCCTTGGGTCTTATTGTGTATGGCTTTTATAAGCAGTGTGGTTCAGGAGCAGTGGAGGTGATATCTGCCTCAGGGTTGAAGAACCCTTTTATTTGCAGTGTTGGTAAAATGACAGCTGACTTCTTCATGATCGTCAGCTAACATAAGCACATCTGCTGTGCACTTGGCCCTTAAGCTTTTAAATAGGACTCCCAGGAGGATGCTGATAAATATCTTTGATCATTGATTTCATCCTAACTAGATTTTTTTTTTCATTCCATAGGTTTATATTTTCAGAGCTGACCGAAGATCAGGCACCTTAATTAAGATCTTTCAAGCATCAGGTAAAAAGGTGAGGTTCTTGGTATAAGTGACTATTTTTTATTTGAGAGATGTGATCATGTGGGAGTCAGTACTTTTTATAGAAACTTGGTTAGAAGGCCCTACCTGTGCCCTATGTTTATATGGCAGTGCTATCTGCTTGTTGGTGTCTTTACCTTCTCAGCGGTGCATGTAACCTGTACATTCATGGGATTCATACTCGCTTTAGGAGACATTCTGTAGCAAGATGAGTTATATGTGGCCAAGTTACAGCACAGAGTTTTAAGAGATTGTCCATAGTTCAGACTGTCATCAACTGCATGCCCTGTCTCTCTGCCTCTATCCTTTCTCAACATATCTCCACTTCCAGGGAGAGCAGATCTTTCTGAGTACAGGTAGCAAGAAGTGCTTCTCACTGAACCTGTCTTACCAGTCCAATATTACCCACTTCCTGAATCCTCAGCCCTCAACTGTCATTGCCAAGATGACTGTTGCCACACAGAGAAAATCCAAACACAGGTTGCCTGATTCCTCTTAGAACCTTGAAGCAGAAATAGCTCAGGGTGCTGCCCTAAAGTTAGTCCTGGGTGAGATTACTCTGCCTGGGTCCTCCCCACCCTGTCCCTAATCCTCTCTCTGCTTTCTGAAAGTTTCCATTATACTGTCCTGTCATCTAAAATTAAGCCAATTAGAGAGTCCTGCTATTAATAAGCAACAGTTTTCATGAGCTTATCAGTCATGCACTTCTTGTGTGGCTTAGATCAGCAGGACTGTTGGGCTGAGCTTGACTACTCTAAGGGACACAAGTTTAGGCTGGGAGCTGTGGGGGTAATTTGGAGGCTGGTCTTGGTAGAGGCCTTAGTGGGATCTGGGAAGAAGCATAGGATGTCCGAGACATGGGAGGAGGCCACGTGCCTCCTCAATTCTGTTCCTGCTGAGTTAGAACTGCTGTATGCCAGCCTGGGATCCTTCCATGTTGTTCTGATGGTGAATCATATTCCGAGTTCCAAAAATCCCATTCAAGTAGACCTTTTTGCAATTTTAACAATCCAAATAGGTATGCTTAGTATATAATTGTCATTATCTTTTGAATGAAAAATGCATCACCAAACTTGGTTTTGCATTTTTCCTCAGAATGGCTCTGCCTTCCCCTGAGAACTCTGCTGGCTTGTGTTATTTTAACATTTCCAAAACCCCAAAGCAACAGCACTGGAAAATGACTGTGAGCCATTCTGCAAAAAGGTTTTCCAAGCACCCCTAAAGTTAGAAAACAAATAACTCCGTGCTATTTGTGATTTACAGAAGAGAGTCCTAAAGAGCAAGTGGGATGTGCGTGGAACTAAGGCTAACATTTTAGATCTTCTGCAGAAGATAAGAAATGGGTGAATGTATCTAGCATGGAAACAATCTCCCTCTTCCCTTCAAATGTACCTGGGTTTGAAAGCCTAAAGGTAAAGGATTCCTTTTTTTTTTTTTTTTTTGAGACCGAGTCTCACTATGGCGTGATCTTGGTTCACTGTAACCTCTGCCTCCCGGACTCAAGCCATTCTTCTACCTCAGCCTTCCAAGTAGCTCGGACTACAGACATGCGCCACCATGCCCAGCAAATTTTTTTTTTTTGTAGGGATGGGGTTTCACCATGTTGCCCAGGCTGGTCTCAGACTCCTGGGCTCAAGGGATCCACCCACCTTGGCCTCCCAGAGTGCTGGGATTATAGGCATGAGCTGCCGCACCTGGCCAAGGATTATTTAAAATGAATTGTGGAACTTAAACGTGCCCATCACCCTATTTTCTGAGTATCTTTGTGTTCAACTGTAGCTGTGCCCCTCAAACTGCTCTTCCTTCCCTGCCCTACTCCTTGTTGTCTGTGCCCTGGGGAGGCCCAGTTAATGCCTATTGCCCTCAAGTAATTAACAGTCTGTAATTGTGCCCTCTCTCCTCCTTGAAAACCTCTTGATTTGGATGACAACCTGTGCTCAAGTTGATCAGGTTTTGTGGGGTAGATCTGAGAGTGGATGGTGCAAGGAGGATGAGATTAACCTCTGGGAACCCACTTGTCCAAACTTCCTGAAGACTTCTGCCATTGAGTTCCAGGACAGGTTCAAGCTTGAATGTCTGCTTGGATGTCCTTATCATACCAAGATACATCAGGTTCCCTGAGAAGGGACAGAGGGGCCCAGGTATTCAACTTCCTGGCTTCGTAGCTGTTTGACTTTTTCTTTATTTAGGGCTCTTTTGGCCCTAAGCTTTGCACCATTCCATAGGCAACCCTTCTTTCTGCCACTCACTCACAGCCCTCTTTCCTTCACTTCCTTCTACTGGTATCTCCAAGTAGCTTTATCCTGTCATCATCGTTCTGCTTTTGAAATAGGCCATGACCTTTCTTTATACAACATATTCTGCTTCTTGCCAGAAGAAATGAGACATTCATGTCTTTCTGACTTCTCTATTACCTCCTACAAAAGGACATGACCCCAGGCTTTCAAAGGATGCCTTTAGCTTTATCCCTATGTCCAGAGCCACATAGACAGGAGAGTTCTAACTCAGCAAACCACCGGTTCACTTCTGCTTCCGTTTGGCTAGAATTTGGTCAGATAGTTCTGCATCCTGGCTTCCCATAAGAAAAAACAAAGAAAAAAACCCCACCAAAACAAAAAAAAGCTGATTTTTGTCTTTATTAGTTGACTTTCTCCAAATAATACATATAAGAAATCACCAACATGTGTGCAGTTCAGATGTTAATACAGACACACATCTCCACATTTCCAGGCTGATGGGGACTCTGATCATTGGATGCTAACGCCAAAGCATGTCATTGCCATATTGAAGTTGTATTGAATTAACGGAGTATGTGAAGCATTTGTATTTCAAAACTTAGGTAGGAAACTTCACATACAGAGATTTCTAATTTAACATTGATGAAGATGCCAAATTAAATAGTCCTTTGGAATGAAACAAACAGTTCCCCTGGGGCTCAGCCAGTGAGTGCAGCCAGCAGCTTGGCTCTTTGGGTCTTTGCCTGTGTCTTACTGATTTCTTTTACCAAAGCTCAGATGGGGAGATTGGCAAGGCCACTGAAATAGTGACTGGTAACTCGATGTCTTGCCTCCTCACCCTCTGTGATGTCAACCCTTTCCTGTTCCTTTCTCCTTTGAGAATGGGTAGTCGGAGGGGAGGGAGATGGCCTTGGCATATCACTGGGGAAGGATATCTGAGCGGCCACTACAAAGCCCTCCTGTGATCCTGTTAGCTGCAGGAAATAGATTGGAGTGTCCTTTACCTCTTTCCCTCAAACTCCCTGGGTCAGCTGCCAACAAACTCCAACAGTAAAAGAAAAGACTTGTTCATGTCCATCAAGCCAGGGGCCTGTTATTAGAAAACATTTATTTTAAAAGAATAATGCTTTTCTTTTCTTTCTTTCTTTCTTTCTTTTTTTTTTTTTTGAGACAGAGTCTTTGCTCTGTCACCCAGGCTAGAGTACAGTGGCGCGATCTTGGCTCACTGCAACCTCCGCCTCCCAGGTTCAAGCGATTCTTCTGCCTCAGCCTCCCTTGTAGCTGGGATTACAGGTGCCTGCCACCATGCCCAGCTAATTTTTTTATTTTTAGTAGAGACGGGGTTTCACCATGTTGGCTGGGCTGGTCTCGAACTCCTGACCTTGTGATCCATGTGCCTCCCAAAGTGCTGGGAGTACAGGGGTGAGTCACCATGCCCGGCCTCCTTCTTCTTCTTTTTTGTTTTAAGTAGAGGTTGCAAACTGACAGCCTTTGGAAAGAATTCAGCCTACATATATTTTGTTTGGCTTGCGCAGCATTTGTTTATTGTTTTTACGCATGAAGAAGTTGTGAGCATTTAAAACACTGGTACTTTAAATAAAGTTTTAAATTTTTGGCTTCTTTTGGAAAATGCAAAGGTTGCTCCTCTCTGGGTCAGCCTTCCTCTTGGTGGCAGTTAGCTGCACCTGGGTAGAAGTTGCTGCTTTAGCCAGGCTTGTGGGCTTCAGTTTGCCATAGTCTCCACCAGTCCCTATTGTTATGTAGACATGGAAGACAAGTGTCACTTGCCACATGAATTTTTTTTCTTATGCCTGTTATATCAGCTGCCTGTATCCTGTTGGTATATGGGTTTGAGACTCCTAATTAAGCTATAATTAAAAGTCAATATTATCTTGCTCTGTTCCCTCATCAGTCAAACAGTCTTAAAAGTTGTACCTTTTTCTGTCACTTCAGCTCATGCCTTCCTAACCAACCTTTAGCTATGCATAGGACCGGGAGAAAATAACCTATTTCTCCATGTAACATTTATTTTCATGCCTTTCTTGTGTTGTGAGATTTCATATTCCTACTTGCTTGGCCTTGTCAAATGTCTGATATAAGGGGCATTTTTATTATGGTTGTAACATAACTTTGAATCCTCGGCTTGCATTTTTAAAAACAGCACCTCATTCTCTGGGCATCAATCTATTTATCTTCCCCTTGATAGGACTCCAGGAATGGGGGACTTTGGGTCACACTGACTGGGGCCCTGCCTTGCTGCTGGAAGTAGGGTTTCCACTCTTTGCTAGGCATTCTGGTTTAGGGGGCAGCATAGCCATCCAGCCTCTCAGGGATGTTTCTAAAGCCAATGGGGTGGAGGAAAGCGAGGGCATCCTTGTGTGAGAGCAGACACTGAATGCTTTGTTGCAACTCAACTTGGTTGCAGATGGGCTCTTACTTCGGCTCCTCCTTGTGCGCAGTTGACCTGAATGGGGACGGCCTCTCTGACCTGCTGGTGGGGGCCCCCATGTTTTCTGAGATCAGGGACGAGGGACAGGTCACTGTCTACATCAACAGAGGAAATGTGAGTACAATACTGGACAACGTGTGGATGGGTGTGGGGTAGGGACATTTGTCCAACCAGTAGTGGCTGAGCACCCCTCTAGGCGGGCACTGGGGGCCGTGTTACCCAGAGGAGATGAAAATATGTGATTTCTGTCTTGAATAAGCTCAATGGTCCATTAATGGAAAGTTATATACAAAGTTACAACTGCACACACCCAAGGGCCAGGGAGGAATCTTAATTGTCTTTTGAGTGCTTACTATGTACCAGGGACTCTTCTTCCTGCTTTCTGTGAGAGATTTCAATGCAATGTACACATGGTATCAAGGGTGCCCATTTTTCAGGTGAAAAAACTGAGGCCCAGAGAGGTTAGGTAATGTGTCCAAAACCACACAGCTAAGAAGTGGGGCTGGGATTTGAACCTAGGCAAGCTGGCTTCAGAGCTGGCATGCTTTGTGTCTCAAGGTTATGCCACCTCTCTGGGAGCATATGCACATCTTCCCAGGGAAGCAGAGGAGGACACAATGGCTGGGGAATCTTGAAGAAGGAGTAGGAGTTAGCAGACAGGCAGGGTGGGCTGGAGCAGAGCTCCCAGTGCGAAACTGGGCAAGTGGGTTGGGGTGTGAGGTGGTGTCACCACTCACTTCAGCATGGGGGGTCGAGGGACTGCATGGGAGCCATAATCTTGTTTTCTTTTTTGTTTTTTGTTTTTTGAGACAGAGTCTCACGCCATCACCCAGGCTGGAGTGCAGTGACGCAGTCTCGGCTTACTGCAACCTCTGCCTCCTGGGTTCAAGCTCTTCTCCTGCCTCAGCCTCCCAAGTAACTGGGATTACAGGTGCTTGCCACCCCACCCGGCTACTTTTCTGTGTGTTTTTAGTAGAGATGGGGTTTCCCCATGTTGGCCCAGCTGGTCTCAAACTCCTGATCTCAAGTGATCTGCTCTCCTTGGCCTCCCTAGGATTACAAATGTGAGCCACCACTCTCGACCAATAATCTTGATGTCCCCTATTCTGCAGAACCACGAAAGGGACGTGACATGGACAGAAAGGTGCCTCTGGCCCTCTGTAGCTAATGGAGGGTGGGTGAGTGGGGGCTGGGCTGGGGGACAGCAGTGCATCATGGAGGCAGGAGACCAGTGAGAAAGCAGTCTTTTCAGGATCTGGAAGTACCAGTATTCAAGTGCAAGTATTCAACAAGAGTGACGTGGTTCAATGAAAACATTCTGGTGCCGCCTACCTTTTATCTAACATGAGAAAATGCTTATGAGATAATCAGTGGAAAATGGGATGAAAACTGCATGTATAACCAGTCCTCAGAAATATGCCAAATACATAGAGAATATGAGTGACAGCTCTCTGGGTAGATGTTTAGTTTTATCTTTATCCAAATAGTAAGAATATAATCTCATATTAAAAAAAAATCAGTCAAAGTATACTATTAAGCAGTGACTGAGATGCTAGGTATCCCAGTTAGGAGAGGGCAGAGGTTTAACTATAACTAAGTGAGCAGATGCCAGAAAGGAAGGAAACAGTGAAAGGAGAGCCAGGGACTGTTAGAGCCTTATGTTGCCTCTGAGGTTTTCAGGCTTTTCAGGAAGGCAGATCTAAAACCAGGGAGGCTTCGGGAGGCCAAGGCAGAAGGATCACTTGAGGCCAGGAGTTCAAGACCAGCCTGGTCAACATGGTGAAACCATGTCTCTACTAAAAACACACAAAAAATTAGCCAGGTGTGGTGGTGCTTGCCTGTGGTCCCAGCTGAGGCTGAGGTGGAAGGATTGTTTGAGCCCAGGAGGTGGAGGCTGCAGTGAGCCACTGTACTCCAGCCTGGGTGACAGAGTGAGACCTTGTCAATCAGTTAGTCAATCAGTCACCATTGCCAACAGGCAAGGTGCAGTGGTGGTTGCCTGTAATCCTAGCTATTCAGGAGGCTGAGGCGAGAGGATCCCTTGAGCACTAGAGTTTGAGGTGGTAGTGAGATATGATTGCACCACTGCACTCCAGCCTGGGCTAGAAAGCGAGACTCTGTGTCTAAAAAAAATAAAATACCTGCGAGGGAAGGTGCTTATTGGTACCTGTTGCAGGAACCCTTAGCACCTGCATCCCCACTGACATTCTAGGAGGTCAGGGCAGGGTGCAGGGAGAAATCAGGGGGACATTAAATAGATGAGTGCCGTGGGCATTCAGTGGTGTCTGCCATTATATTTGCAGGAGACTGAGACATTTGTGTAGGAGTCAGGTCCAACAGCCAGACTGTGTGTCTAAATCAGGAGGTGGACTCTTGAAGCACAAGAACTGCCCCAGGCCTCCACTGGGCATGATGCGCCTACACCCTCTCCTGCCAACCAGTGTTTCTTGATGTTGTGTGGTTATTCTAAGTACCAGAGTATTCTCATTTCTGTTGAACGTAGCCATCTGAATAAAGATCAGAAGGCAGCGTGGAGGAGAGGAAAAAGTGCTGACTTTGGAGCAAGGTGGACCTGAGTTTGAATCTTGGTTTTGCCATGTGCTAGCCTGTGTGATGTGGACAAATGGCTTGAAATTGGTGGCCCAATTTCCTCATCTGTGAAGTGAGAGGCATCATAAGATTTTCCTTATGGAGTCATTGTGTGATTTGAATGAGGAGCTGGCTGTACAGTGCCTGGTACATAGAAGGAATCAGTTGCTGGTGTTCCTCTCCTCTTCCCCACGACACTGAAAGAAAGAAATTAATGCATATTTGTGTTTTGGGGTGGAGGTTTCATTCACCCAAGAAATCTCACCTTGACTGTTTTCAAGTTGTAAATTGTGTTGACAGTGAGAAAGAAGACTTGGTCATGATAAAAGCCAGACACTCGCAGGATGGCCTGTGGGATATAGTGGGCCCAGACTGCCTCTGGACTGGGGAATGCATAAATCTTCTCATGCCTCAAGACATCAGATTGCGTTGTATCACTCTGGTATTCACGTGTCAGTGATTTGGGGTGAGAGTGGGTATGACTTTTTCCCCCAAAGTCAGATGACTTTTCCTGCCTTTGTACACCATTGACCCCCGCCCCTGTTGGTTAGTATTTTCTCAGGAAATTCATACCTGAGCCATGCATGAATAACAGGCACAGTGACGTCTGCCACCACAGCCACCCCCTGGCCAAGAACGACTGGGTGCTTGGATTTTCTGAACCATGACTCCCTCTATCAAGATAACTCATACACGCACTTTGCAAAACAGCTTTATAAACTTGTACCAAAAGACACAGGAAAGAAAAAATAGAAAAATGTATACCCTTTTAAAACAACATTGGGGAAAAATTGCTATACCTTAAGGATGCGGAGAGCACAGCGGGGACAGGTGGGTAGGGAGGTTTGCTTGTGTGTAGAGCATTAGGACAAGCGGGAGTGTAGTCATTGGCTACCGTGACATTCTCCTTCCCTCAAAAATGCATCTCAGGCTATGGAAGACCATCCTGCTAAGCAGGTAAAAGGGACTCATTTTGCCAGCAGGAGAGAGAAATTTGGGTTCCTGTAATTCTGCCCAGATGTTTCCTGTCGATGAGTATGCTCTAGCAGGGCAGCATTCAAGCTCTGGTTTTTTATTGATTTTTATTGTTTGTTCTGTTTGTTTTTGTTTTGTTTTCCATTTTCTCCTCCATCCTGTTTCCCAGGGAGCCCTCGAGGAGCAGCTGGCTCTGACCGGGGATGGCGCCTACAATGCGCACTTTGGAGAAAGCATTGCCAGCCTAGACGATCTGGATGACGATGGGTTCCCAGGTGAGTGAGTGTTCCTGGTGCGTGGAGCCCCTCCAGGTGCAGCATGCTGCTCTGCTTCAGAGGGTCAGCCTGCCCGCTGACTGTCCATCTCTAGTGACATGCTCCTGGGTCTACTGGCCCACTCCCAAGGCCCATCAGTGTGCTGTAGGGAGAGAGGACACATTTACAGGTGCTCTCTGTGTAGACACATAGGGCCAAGCTTCCAGCCCACTGGAGTTTTGTCTCTGCATAACCCCTTCTCACCAGCTCAGTGTTCTTTGTTGTTTGCAGTGGAAGCAAACCTTGGGGCTGGTTCATTTGGGACTTCTTATGGCAGAGAACTTTGAACAGCTTCATCCTGCCATCAACTCTCCTTGTTTCTGAGCCTTTGATGCTCCATGATGCTCTACCACGTTGATGGGGAAATGAGTGAGGAGAGAATTAGAAACCCAGACATCTTCTGCCTGATTATAGCAGCAGCTGGGTTGCCTTTTGCGAGTGCACGTGTGTGTGTGTGTGTGTCTTGGGAGGCATGGAGGCATATGTACCTAATGTTTAGGTCTGTTTGGACAGCAGTATTCCTCACAGCCTCTTGGCCTCTCTCTCTGGCTTGTTTGAGCCTCTTCGCCTCCCTGCATACACAGCAGAAGGACATCGGGAGGTGGAGCAGCCATGTCACCAGGGTATATGGTGGTGGAGGTGGGGCAACCCTTGCCCAGGCCAGCCATCCAGACGTCTTTGATCCTCCTACCACTGGCTACAGAAGGCTTCATTTTCCTCCCGCTTGGCCTCACTTCTGCAGACACATGACTTTGTTAGAAGCAAGGAAATAAAGTTAGAAAGATCTAGGCTTTGTTCTAGGAGTTGCCAGTTTGTGAGAGTAATGTTGTTTTTTGTCTGTGAAGTGAATGCCCTCTGTACATTTCCTTTATCCAGGAATGGATTTATTATCAAATAATAATAAGGAATAGTCCTTTATCCAGGACCTCAGACTTTCTCAGTTATGCAATAGCCATTGTCTATGGAATTCTCCCTGACGGAAATTAGAGCAGGTAGTTTATATTTGCATTTCTTTTATTGGATGGGTCAGTGGTTTTTCTTATGAGCATAAGGTAGAAACTTTTTTGGAACTAAACTCTTCTCAATCAGCTTCTATAGTTTTCACTGTACTATTTTTTTTTTTTTTTTTTTTTTTTTGAGATGGAATCTCACTCTGTTGCCCAGGCTAGAGTCCAGTGGCATAATCTCAACTCACTGCCACCTCCGCCTCCCGGGTTCAAGCAATTGTCTTGCCTCAGCTGCCAGAGTAGCTGAGACTACAGGCGTGCGCCACCATGCCCAGCTAATTTTTATATTTTTAGTAGAGATGAGGTTTCACCATGTTGGCCAGGCTAGTCTTGAACTCTTGACCTCAGATGACCTGCCTGCCTCGGCCTCCCAAAGTGCTGGGATCATAGACGTGAGCCACCACACCTGGCCGTTTTTTTTTTTTTTCTGCTAAGGGATCATGTGCCTAAATTAATGCTTGACCATCAACAACTTAATAATTTCTGGTATCCAGGGACTCAGACATGATAACCAGAATTAGGGAAACTGCACTTATATTATTAATGTGGCTTTTTAACCCATAGCTGTTTTTCTACCCTCAGATGTGGCCATTGGTGCACCCAAGGAGGACGACTTCGCAGGGGCGGTCTATATCTATCATGGTGATGCCAGTGGGATAGTCCCGCAGTACTCAATGGTAATTGGTGTGAGAGTGATATGGCAACTATTCATACATTCATTCAACAAACATGTTTGGAACCTTCATTATGCACCATGCCCTGGAGGTACAAAGAAAAACATTTTTCTTGCCTTGGCCTTCCTACCCTTTTGTGAAAGATACAATTAATATTGCTTATTAAATACTAAAAAAAAAAAAAAAATTCTTAGAATCCCAAATTTGCTCACACTCAGGGGTGCATTTTTCTTAAAGAAGATTTTCAACTCTTACTCAGAGTTAGAGCCATTTATCTAAGAAAAAATGCTCATCATCACTCGCCATCAGAGAAATGCAAATCAAAACCACAATGAGATACCATCTCACACCAGTTAGAATGGCAATTATTAAAAAATCAGGAAACAACAGGTGCTGGAGAGGATGTGGAGAAATAGGAACACTTTTACACTGTTGATGGGACTGTAAACTGGTTCAACCATTATGGAAAACAGTGTGGCGATTCCTCAAGGATCTAGAACTAGAAATACTGTTTGACCCAGCCATCCCACTACTGGGGATATACCCAAAGGAATTATAAGTCATGCTGCTATAAAGACACATGCACACGTATGTTTATTGTGGCACTATTCACAATAGCAAAGACTTGGAATCAACCTAAATGTCCATCAGTGACAGACTGGATTAAGAAAATGTGGCACATATACACCATGGAATACTATGCAGCCATAAAAAAGGATGAGTTCATGTCCTTTGCAGGGACATGGATGCAGCTGGAAACCATCATTCTCAGCAAACTATCGCAAGAACAGAAAACCAAACACTGCATGTTCTCACTCATAGGTGGGAATTGAACAATGAGATCACTTGGACACAGGAATGGGAACATCACACACCGGGTCCTATTGTGGGGAGGGAGTAGGAGGGAAGGATAGCATTAGGAGATATACCTAATGTAAACGACGAGTTAATGGGTACAGCACACCAACATGGCACATGTATACATATGTAACAAACCTGCACCCTAGAACTTAAAAGTATAATAATAAAAAAAAAAGAAATGAAAGAAAAAAAAAGAAAGGAAAGGAAGCTTTCTCTTTTTGGTGACTACTTTGTCAACCATCTATGCTAAGGCAAAGGGATATGTTTTAATATATAATCTAGAAGGACAATGGTCCATGGTGGAGGGGCCTGAAACTGATCACAGGCTGTCATCCCAGCTGGCCTCAAAACTAGGAGCCAGTTAGGACTCTGCCCTTGCTCCCTATACTTGGGAACATGGAAGTGGTGAGTTCTGTTTTTTGCTGTATCAGCTTGGTGTTCAATCTTGCTGATGGTGTCAAGCCCAGCCCATGGGAAAAAAGGAAGTCATGCTCTCAGCAGAAGCATTGTCAGGATATTTGTGGATGTCTGCATGTGGAGTGGCACCGGCTCTGGTCTTTTCCCAGTGGGTCAGAGACAGAAGGGGACACACACTGAGAAATTTCTAATCAACAAATATTTATTTATTGAACACTTATTACATGCTAACTACTTCCTTGCTAACTACTTCCTACTCATATGTATATATTTGTATTTTAATTTTAAGAGGCAGCATGTAAATGCAAGTACAACTTCTACATGAATAATTGTCCTGTGGCAGATAGAGATAAACTAGTTAAGGGTGGAGGGTTGGTTGGTTGTCAGTGGTGCCTCAGATCCCCTGTCTGCTGGCCTCCTGCTGAGCTCAGTGCCTCACCTGCAGGAGACAGGGCTTTGGGAGGCACTGGGAAGAGGAGGGACTGTTTTTTGGGTGCCTACTCTGCCCTTTCTTTACCCTTAATCCTCACAGCAGCCATATAAGATGGGTCCGTTTATTATCCACCATTTATCCATGAGGTGACTACGCCCCAAGGAGGTTATTTAACTTGCCCAAGGTCGTAAGTGGCAGTATGGCCACAGAATCTTTGCCAGTCTGATGCCTGAAACTTGTATCGTAACCACCATCCTCAACTCCACATTGCAAAAAGGAACACTCAGAAACTCAGTAGGAAAACTTACGAGTATGGAAACTATTTTGCCACGAGGCGTACATTCTCTGAGGGGCATTTATCTATCCAGATCATCCTCTTTTCATTAGAAATACATAACAGGGGATTAATAAACTTTGGTGATTCAGCCTACAAGGCAGGA
The DNA here is from genome assembly GCF_001698545.2 of Rhinopithecus bieti. Classification (NCBI taxonomy): domain Eukaryota; kingdom Metazoa; phylum Chordata; class Mammalia; order Primates; family Cercopithecidae; genus Rhinopithecus; species Rhinopithecus bieti. The sequence continues at coordinate 4,469,969 of NW_016804136.1, forward strand.
GGAAGAGAGCTTTAGGCACAGTTTGGGGGCCACATCTGAGTCACAAGAGCTGCCCTAGGCTGGGGCGTTGATGCTCTTCCCAGTGTGACAAGCTAAAAGTCACCCAAGGAGCCCCGTGCTCGGGCAGCGGTCAGGGTCATTCTCCATGCATCCTCCGGGAAGCTTGTTTTCCTGGACCTCAGAAGCTAATCACACAGTGAGGCAACCTGTGAGAGACCCTGGCTTCCCCTCCTCCGGGGCCCTCCAGTGTTTTGTTTGGTTGCTGGGTGGAATCCCTGCAGAGAACCACAGTATAACTCTTGTGGTTAGCATGGAGTGTCTTTAGTAGGAAGCAGGGATAGCAGCTGGACCAGCCTGCCTTTGTCAGCATGCAGGCTGGCTCCTTTACTTTGACAAAGAGAAGTGGTTTGGGACTTTTAAGGAAAAAAAGGGAAAGAAGCAACTATGATTATACTTTCCCAAGCTGCTAATATGTGTATGATAAGGGCAGTGATTTAAAAGGAAAAAAAAAAATCTTTTAATGGCAGATTCTTGCAGGCCCAGGTCCTGGACAGAGCAGGCATTGTGTGGGTGAACTAGAGGAAGGAATCAGAAAGAACTCTGGGCAATGGAATCACTTTGCTTTGGCTCAGATTGGTATTATTTCTGCTGGGTAAATTGTGAGATCAGGGCCCACACTTCTTCCACATTGCTCTTTAACTCTCTCTCGAGTTTACCACAGAGAGTGTTGATTTTAAGATCCTTGTGTGCCTTTCCCAATGCAAGAGCCCTCTGGGCATACGGCGGCTCCTGTGATCCTTCTCTTGCTGAAAGGGACACTGCATAGAAACCTGGTCAAGCGGAGGTTTCCAGGGCTCCTGGTTTTCATTTAGGGTTATTAGCACTGGGCAGACTTATCTTCTTGGCTTTATAGCATAATGGCCTGCAGATGTCTGTGGGATAACTTAAGCCTGCATCACCACCCCCAGATGGACCACCCCTTCACTCTCCCCCTCGTCCCAGCCACAGCATACCTTAGAAATGTAGATCCAGGGGCAGGCTGCTGCTAAAGTTCTTGGACCCCAGAGCTGAGAGGGTCTGCTTCAAAACGTGGCTTTTAAGAAATGCACAGACACACATACGTGTTTGTTTAGACAGAGCCACGTGGGATGTAGGGTTCTCTTCAGTGTTTCCTACAGTGTTCTGATTTGTACTTTGGTGCTTGCACATTTCCTGTTGGATGGCTTAACCAAGGATGGCAAACAGCCTTCTCTGATCACTTCTAGGAGGGTAATTTGCAGTTATCAGCTGCTGGGGGTCAGGGGGCATCCTTCGTGCCTCCATCTGTAGATCCTGTGGAAAGTACCCCCTCCCTGCCTTCGTGACTTCTCTGCAGGATGACTCAGGAAAGAGAAGGATAAGGAAAGAAAGTCAAAGGGAGCCCCTAGATAGCTGGTAAACCTGGTTCTGTTGTACTTCGAAAACAAAGCATTTCTCTTGTCCTCCACAGTGAGGGCATCAGGAAGTAAGCCTCCCCTGGGGACCATGCAGATAAAGGCAGAAAGAGTAGGTCAGATCCCAGAAGATGGGACTTTTCTGATTCAAGAAGTTCAGTATCTTTGTGAGGAACTGCGCCACATGAATGTTGATGCACAGCTTCAGTGTGACAAGGGCTGTTTGTACAATAAATATTGCTGAATCAGTGCTGCCTGTGTGGATGTGTGATGAACTTAATGGTGAATAAAAAGTAGGCACAGCCAGGAGTAGTGGCTGTAATCCCAGTTCCTTGGGAAGCTGAGGCAGGAACATTGTTCGAGGCTTGGAGTTTGAGACCAGCTTGGGCAACATGGCAAGACCCCGTCTGACAAAAAAGTAAAACGGCTGGGTATATTGGAGCATGCCTGTAGTCCCAGCTACTTGCAAGGCTGAGGCAGGAGGATCACTTACACCCAGGGGTTTGAGGCCGCAGTGGGCTATGATTGTGCCATTGCATTCTAGCCTGGGCAACAGAGCAAGACTCTATCTCTTAAAAAAAAAAAAAAAAAAAAGAGAGAAAGTTTCGTTTTTAAAAAACATATAAAGTAAGCATAGATGCTAGCGTGTCCCATGGTGAAGTTGCGAACTCCGGTTGGTTGAGGGGGCTGTTTTCTAGAGGGGAGGGCATCTTCTTTAGCCGAGTTGTTTTGATTTCCTACAGTTTAAGAAGGTTAAGGACCATGGAGTTCTAGATTTACTAGGTAAAACTGTTCACTCCTGTCTGTGAAGCTCCAGAATCTATAGATCTTCTGGTTGACTGGACGGAGAGGTAGTTTCCACATGGCCATCTTTTCCAGCTAGACATGTTAATTACCTGTCTGTCTAGGGAAAGACTCTGTAATGTGTGCCTCTTAGGAGGAGAGTATTAAATATTTAGTACATATTTGGGAAGAAAGATATAAGCTAAATATGTTCTTAGAATTTCAGCCAGCTACACCTGTGTAAAAACAAACAGAACCTCCATTAGGAATGGAAGTTAAACTGTATCCATTTTGAACTTCAGCATGTCAAAACATTATCATGGTAGTCTAGGTGGATTTTTTTCATTAGCACAGAACTTAGAAAGAAAATTAAATGATGACATTTGCCAAGGCAAGTGGTAATAAAGGAGTGTGTGGTCTTCAACTGTCTGCTAAAGACTTGCTGATCACATTAGGATTACTTTTTTTTTTTTTCTTTCAACAACTTTAAGACCGAGTGTCAAGAGAAGCTGGAATAAAGCAGTCACAGTTCTTATTTGTGACAGTGGTCTTTTCCTGTGACTCCATTTTTCTATTATCTGTTTCAGAAACTGTCTGGGCGGAAGATAAATCCAGTGCTCCGGATGTTTGGTCAGTCCATATCGGGAGGCATTGATATGGATGGAAATGGCTATCCTGGTAAGCTGTTTTTCTTTAAAGGCATGTGAGATAAATGAAGATAAATGCATGAAGTAGAATAATTTTCTGTCTGGTTAGCAATCATCACATCTATTTAGAATTACGACAATTCACACGATAGAATAGGGTGTTTTGCCTGGTGTTCAATTTTAAGGTGAAAATAATGTTGACATTTATTTTGGGGTTTTAAAATGATCTACTCTGAAGGGCTTAGCACCAGGAGGGTGGATTTTATAGTGGTTTTGTGGCAGTGATTCTAATGACGAAAAATCGCACTGGCCACATCTAAAATGGTGAATAGTGAAACCTCATGTTTTCCTTTGTTTTTAACCACATTCAAAGGCTTCTTACTCTGGGCGGGAAAAGGAGCAGCATCCCCCACCCCTCCACATGCCCCCA